>NC_041388.1:139683797-139799444 GCF_002162155.2 Triticum dicoccoides | reverse complement strand
TCCTGGACCCTTCGGCCTCCCCCATTGGGGCGGCCTTCCTTTCCTTTCCTCCCCCCGCTGGAGGGGGAGAGTGTTCTTCTTCCTCCTCCTCGTTCTCATAGGAGGAGAGCGTCTCGGACTCGTCAGATGACGAGTCCGACACCACCACATTACGGGCACTCTTTCAAGTCCCCGTGGCCTTCTTCTTCTTGGCCTTCTTCTCCGGCACCACATAAGGCGCCGGAACCAGCAGCTTCACTAGGAGAGCAGGGGCTGGGTCTTCAGGCAAGGGAGCCGGATAGTTAATCGATCCGGACTGCGCCTGCCAAGCCTGTCAAAGGTGTGGGAGTTTAGATCCCGCGTAGAGTCAAACTATGAGAAAAACTTAACATCTTGTAAAAGGTGAAAATAGCTTACCTCGCTAGCGTGACGCCGCGAGCTGTATCCGCGGTCCTCGGAAGCGGATGTGGGAGCCTCGGCGCCTTTGGTTAGCACCTTCCAGACATCTTCATACGTCGTGTCGAAGAGCCTGTTAAGGGTTTGGTGCTGCGCCGGGTCGAACTCCCACAGATTAAAGCCCCGTTGTTGACACGGGAGGATCCGGCGGACGAGCATAACCCGGAGTACATTGACAAGCTTGATCAGCTTGCTCACCAGGGGACTGGATGCATGTCTGCAATCCGGTCACCTCTTTTTCGTCGCCCCACGACAGGCCCGTCTCTTTCCAGGACGTGAGCCGCGTGGGGGGTCCGGATCGGAACTCGGGGGCTGCGATCCATTTCGGATCGCGCGGCTCGGTGATGTAAAACCACCATGATTGCCACCCCTTCAGGGTCTCCACGAAGGAGCCCTCGAGCCATAGGACGTTGGCCATCTTGCCCGCCATGGCGCCTCCGCACTCCGCCTGGCTGCCGCGCACCACCTTGGGCTTGACGTTGAAGGTCTTGAGCCAGAGGCCGAAATTGGGGCGGATGCGGAGGAAAGCCTCGCACACGATGATAAACGCCGAGATGTTGAGGACGAAGTTCGGGGCCAGATTGTGGAAATCCAGGCCATAGTATAACATGAGCCCCCGAACAAATGGGTGTAGTGGGAAACCCAGTCCGCGGAGGAAGTGGGGAAGGTATACTACCCTCTCATGGGGCCTTGGGGTGGGGAGAAGCTGCCCTTCCTCGGGAAGCCAGTGTGCGATGTCCTTGGACAAGTATCCGGCCTTCCTTAGCTTTTTGACATGGCCCTCCGTGACGGAGGAGACCATCCACTTGCCTCCAGCTCCGGACATTGCTGGAGGAGGTTGAGGTAGGAAGTGCGGGCTTGGGCGCTGGAGCTCGAGTGTGCAGGAAATGGATAGGCAAAGGAGGAAGAAGGCGTAGGTAAAAAGGTGGATCCTTATCCCCTTATATGGGCGGATGCGGTTATGCGTCCCCACCAGCCTAGTAAAACTCGCTTGCCTCCCAAGCGCCGTGATAAATGGCGCAGTTGGGTTACCCACGTCTGTATTGATGAGAATCCCGTAAAAGGGGGGACACGATCTCTGCCTTGACAAGACGTGCCAAGTAAACCGCCTTGCTAAACGTGCTGAGGTGGAAAAGTAAAAACGATTCGAGTAAAGGACATGGCCGTAGTGTGGTGTCACGCTGTGGAATACGTCAGCAGATTAGATTTGTGTTGATATTATTCTCTCTATGGCAATATGTGGAAACTTATTTTGCAGATCCGGACACTATCCTTGGTGTTTAAAATCTTCTTGAAGGACTTGGAGGAGGAACCCGCCTTGCAATGCCGAAGACATTCTGCACGTCGGACTCATCGTCATTGAAGCCTGGTTCAGGGGCTACTGAGGGAGTCCTGGATTAGGGGGTGTTCGGGTAGCCGGACTATACCTTCAGCCGGACTCCAGGACTATGAAGATACAAGATTGAATACTTCGTCCCGTGTCCGGATGGGACTTTCCTTGGCGTGGAAGGCAAGCTTGGCGATGCGGATATTCAAGATCTCCTACCATTGTAACCGACTCTGTGTAACCCTAACCCTATCCGGTGCCTATATAAACCGGAGGGTTCTAGTCCGTAGGACAACTTCATCATACAACAATCATACCATAGGCTAGCTTCTAGGGTTTAGCCTCCTTGATCTCGTGGTAGATCTACTCTTGTACTACCCATATCATCAATATTAATCAAGCAGGAGTAGGGTTTTACCTCCATCGAGAGAGCCCGAACCTAGGTAAAAACATCGTGTCCCTTGTCTCCTGTTACCATCCGCCTAGACGCACAGTTCGGGGCCCCCTACCCGAAATCCGCCGGTTTTGACACTGACAGGTCCTTATAGTGAGCTAATAAGACAAGCTACTCCTCATTGTCAGAGATATCAATGACGATTGGCTCCTTGGACATGGAAGAGGGTGAGGCCTCCGCATCATTGGTTCCCTCGTTGTAGTGGTGAGTTGCCTGAGCCGCTCCGGGCACCAACCCTTTGGCTCTCGAGATGAGGTAAGCACGTGCATGCTGAGAAAATACCTCGTAGTCTTCGTCGAATGCACCGACAGTGGCCTCGAGAAAACGCCACGAACTATCGTTTAAAGCAGCCAACCATGTCGCGGCGTCGGCGCGTGAGGCGTCAACGGTGGCCTCGACGACGAGGTGCTCCTCCAAGATCCGGGGGTCGGCATGAATGACAGCCATCGCGACCTCATCCGCGCGTGCAGCCGCAATTTGCTTCTCCACTGCCAAATGCTCCTTGAGGTCTTGGCTATACTGCGTGCACCATGGCTTAGGCCAGCTCTTATTTGGTGGAGGGGTCGGTGATTTGGGTGGAAGGTGTCACGCTCGCACCGGCGGTCGGGGCATGTGGGATGTGGAAGGAGGAGGATGGGGGTCGGGTGTGGATTACCTGGCTGGATAGGCGAGGCCGAGCAGCGTGAAGGAGGGTCGCCGGCGAGGAGGCGGCGGCGCTGCAAGCAAGGAGTGAAGGTTTCAACTTGGAAAGGAAGGCGGAAATAGGGGAAATGTGGATTTTGGTAAGG
This sequence comes from Triticum dicoccoides, assembly GCF_002162155.2. Lineage (NCBI taxonomy): Eukaryota > Viridiplantae > Streptophyta > Magnoliopsida > Poales > Poaceae > Triticum > Triticum dicoccoides. The sequence continues at coordinate 139,796,440 of NC_041388.1, read as the reverse complement.
GTGTCGGATTTCAGGTTTTTGCAAAACCCTTGAGGTTCGAACACTGGGGTGCGCACGAAGATCTCTCCCCCTCTCTAGCTTGTACACTCTACAATCTCACGGCCTAGCTCGATGAACCCGAAGAACACGAGACACAACATTTATACTACTTTGGGCCACCGTTTTGGTGTAATACCCTACTCCAGTGTGGTGTGGTAGATTGCCTCTTGGGCTGAGGATGAACAGTTACAAGGAAAGAACAGCCTCGCGAGGAGAGGTGTTCTTGTGCTTAGTGAACTTGAGTGGCTGGGGTGGCTAGTCCTATTTATAGAGGCCCTGGTCCTCTTCCAAAATATTGAACGGGAATGGATCCCACAATGGCAAAATTCGAAGGGAGACAGCTAGTACAAGCTATCCTGACAAAAGTAGTCTTCGCCTACCAAAGGCTTTGGTGGTGACGCCGTCTTGGGCTCCACGGTGACCTCTGTCCTGCCATCCTGCTGGTCCTGGTCTTGTTGCAACGATATGGAAACCTTCTCTTGATGCTTCGGGACTCCTCGTCTGCGCTTGCCCCTTTAGCACCAAAGAGGAAACGAGGACACTGCGCGCGCTAGCGACCGCCTGGCTCCAGTCATCACGGCTTGTGTCACAGAAACCTCGTGAGTGCCCCTTGCCCTGATCTCTCCGCCCCTCGCGAGCCAGCCTAGTGAGGTCGCCCCTGAGGAGGTCTTGCATTGTCCGCCTCACGAGGCTTGGCCCCTCACGAGGGTCTTCATTGTTTGCTGCTGAAGATGGGTCATATAGGGCCGCTGGTGGAACCACGCTGCAGGCTGTAGGCAGGTAAGTCTAGGGACCCTCGTTCCTAGAACGCCGACAAAGGGAGGAGGGGCGGGGAGGTAGATATTTCCGCGGAAGCCGAAATTTTGGAATCGCTTCAGGCAAAAAACTGGCGCACAAAGTGTCATCAGACACAGTCCCTTATTCAAAGCGGGTTGTGGACTGTAGCCGTCGCACCTTCTCGCGTAAGCCGTATGAGTACTATACTCCGACGGTGCTCCAAGATATTTTGTGATGCATCTCACGCGGTTGGTTATAATAAACTGTGTGGGATCTACTTGATTTTTCATCATGATTTGAATTACATAATGGGGTCACAACGGCCATGGACGGTGTTTGAATTGCTAGACCTTTTATCTGTAGTGTTCATGCAACTATATGTGTGTCATAAAAGAATTGGAATTATTCAAGGTTCGTTTGGACATTTTTATGCATTAACTGAGTTTTTAATGCATTTATGTGCATCATTCAAATTTGAACTACATGCACATGCTCTGGTGCATATAAATTGGTTGAAAAATCAAATCTTTTGTCCTTGGGTGCATGCTTAGGTCCCATGCAAGAAATAGGAATGAATTTCAAATACCGGGCAACATTGATTGCCGGCAAAACATTGAGATGCCTGCTTTTAAATTCTAGTAAATCCAAAACTCGTCTAAAATTCATGAAACTTGGCATGCAATCATGGAGCGGCATCAACATGCCGTGGTAATTTTGTGTCCCATTTGGGGGCAGGTTTGGGTATATGCTTCTCACAAACCAGAGCTTCTCACAACAAGCATGATGGTTTCTGTAGGGAACGCCCCATCTTTGTGGATGAAACAATAACCATTGCCTCTTATTGCTTTCAAAAAATTTCTCGTGTCAACATAGAATAATAGGAGTGTTGTGTTATTTTTTGTGATTTTTCGGGGTTGGTTTGGACATTTTTATGCATTAAGTGAGTTTTCAATGCATTTATGTGCATAATTCAAATTTTACCTACATGCACATGCTCAAGTGCATATAAATTGGTTGAAAAATCAAATCTGTGTCGTTTGGTGCATGCTTAGGTCCCATGCAAGAAATGGGACTGAATTTCAAACAGCAGGGCACCGTTAATTGCAGGCAAAACATTGAGATGCCTGGTTTTAAATTCTAGTAAATCCAAAACTCGTCTGAAATTCAAGAAACTTGGCATGCTATCATGGAGCGGCATCAACATGCCATGGTAAATTTTTTGTCCCATTTGGGGCAGGTTTGGGTATATGCTTCTCACAAACCAAAGCTTCTCACAAGAAGCATGATGGTTTCGATAGGGAACGTCCCACTTTTGGGGACGAAACGATATCCATTGCCTCTTATTCCTTCCAATTTTTCTCTCGTGTCAACATAGAACAACAGCAGTGTTGTGTCAATTTTTGTGATTTTTCAGGGTTCGTTTGGACATTTTTATGCATCAATTGAGTGTTCAACGCATTTATGTGCATAATTCAAATTTGAACTACATGCACATTCTCTGGTGCATATAAATTGGTTGACAAATCAAATATGTGTCTTGGGGTGCATTCTTAGGTCCCATGCAAGAAATGGGAATGAATTTCAAACACCGGGGCACCGTTGATTGCCGACGAAACATTGAGATGCCTGGTTTTTAAATTCTAGTAAATCCAAAACTCGTCTGAATTTCATGAAACTTGGCATGCTATCATGGAGGGCATCAACATGCCGGGGTAAATTTGTTTGTCAAATTTGGGGCAGGTTTGGGTATATACTTCTCACAAACCGGAGCTTCCCACAACAAGCATGATGGTTTCGGTAGGGAACATCCCACCTTTGGGGACGAAACGATATCCATTGCCTCTTATTGCTTCCAAAATTTTCTTGTGTCAACATAGAACAACAGGAGTGTTGTGTCAATTCCTGTGATTTTTCTGGGTTCATTTGGACATTTTTATGCATTAACTGAGTTTTCAATGCATTTATGTGCAGAATTCAAATTTGAACTACATGCACATGCTCTAGTGCATATAGATTGGTTGAAAAATCAAATTTGTGTCCTTGGGTGCATTCTTAGGTCCCATGCCAGAAATGGGAATGAATTTCAAACACCAGGGCACCGTTGATTGCCGGCAAAACATTGAGATGCCTGGTTTTAAATTCTAGTAAATCCAAAACTCGTCTGAAATTCATGAAACTTGGCATGCTATCATGGAGCGGCATCAACATGCCCTGGTAAATTTATTATCTCATTTGGGGCAGGTTTGGGTATATGCTTCTCATAAACCAGAGCTTCTCACAACAAGCATGATGGTTTCGGTAGGGAACGTCCCACCTTTGGGGACGAAACGATATCTATTGCCTTTTATTGCTTCCAATTTTTTTTCTCGTGTCAACATAGAACAACAGGAGTGTTGTGTCAATTTTTGTGATTTTTTGGGGTTCGTTTGGACATTTTTATCCATTAACTAAGTTTTCAATGCATTTATGTGCATAATTCAAATTTGAACTACATGCACATGCTCCAGTGCATCAAAATTGGTTGAGAAATCAAATATGTGTCCTTTGGTGCATGATTAGGTCCCATGCAAGAAATGGGAATGAATATCAAACACTAGGGCACCGTTGATTGCCGACAAAATGTTGACATGCCTGGGTTTTAAATTCTAGTAAATCCAAAACTCGTCTCAAATTCATGAAACTTGGCATGCTATCATGGAGCGGAATCAACATGCCGTGGTAAATTTTTTGTCAGACTTGGGGCAGGTTTGGGTATATGCTTCTCACAAACCGGAGTTTCTCACAACAAGGATGATGGTTTCGGTAGGGAATGTCCCACCTTTGGGGACGAAACGATATCCATGCCTCTTATTGCTTCCAAAATTTTTCTTGTGTCAACATAGAACAAGAGGAGTGTTTTTTCAATTTTTGTGATTTTTTGGGGTTGGTTTGGACATTTTTATGCATTAACTGAGTTTTTAATGCATTTATGTGTATAATTCAAATTTAAACTACATGCACATGCTCCAGTGCATATAAATTGGTTGACAAATCAAATATGTGTCCTTGGGTGCATGCTTAGGTCCCATGCAAGAAAAGGGAATGAATTTCAAACACCGGGGTACCGTTGATTGCCGACAAAACATTGAGATGCCTAGTTTTTAAATGTTGGTAATTCCAAAACTCGTCTGAAACTCATGAAACATGGCATGCTATCAAGGAGTGGCATCAACATGCCATGGTAAAAAAATTCTCCCGTTTGGGGCAGGTTTGGGTATATGCTTCTTACAAACGAGAGCTTCTCACAACAAGCATGATGGTTTCGGTAGGGAACATCCCACCATTGGGGACGAAACGATATCCATGCCTCTTATAGCTTCCAAATTTTTTCTCGTGTCAACATAGAACAACAGGAGTGTTGTGTCAATTTTTGTGATTTTTCGGGGTTGGTTTGGATATTTTTATGCATTAAGTGAGTTTTCTATGCATTTATGTGCATAATTCAAATTTGAACTACATCACATGCTCCAGTGCATATAAATTGGTTGAAAAATCAAATCTGTGTCCTTGGGTGCATGCTTAGGTCCCATGCAAGAAATGGGAATGAATTTCAAACACAAGGGCAACCTTGATTGCCGGTAAAACATTGAGATGCTTGGTTTTAAATTCTAGTAAATCCAAAACTCGTCTTAAATTCATGAAACTTCGCATGCTATCATGGAGCGGCATCAACATGTCGTTGTAAAATTTTTGTCCCATTTGGGGCAGTTTTGGGTATATGCTTCTCACAAACCAAAGCTTCTCACAACAAGCATGATGGTTTCGGTAGGGAACATCCCAGCTTTGGGGACGGAACGATATCCATTGCCTCTTATTGCTTCCATTTTTTTTTCTCGTGTCAACATAAAACAACAGGAGTGTTGTGTCAATTTTTGTGATTTTTCGGGGCCCGTTTGGACATTTTGATGCATTAGCTAAGTTTTTAATGCATTTATGTGCATAATTCAAATTTGAATTACATGCACATGCTCCAGTGCATATAAATTGGTTGACAAATCAAATATGTGTCCTTGGGTGCATGCTTAGGTCCCATGCAAGAAGAGGGAATGAATTTCAAACGTCGGGGCACCATTGATTGCCGACAAAACGGTGAGATGCCTAGTTTTTAAATTGTAGTAATTCCAGAACTCGTCTTAAATTTATGAAACTTGGCATGCTATCATGGAGCAGAATCAGTATGCCATGGTAAAATTTTTGTCCCATTTGGGGCAGGTTTGGGTATATGCTTCTTACAAACCAGAGCTTCTCACAAGAAGCATGCTGGTTTCGGTAGGGAGCGTCCCACCTTTGCGGACGAAACGATATCCATGCCTCTTATTGCTTCCAAAATTTTTCTCGTGTCAACATAGAACAACAGGAGTGTTGTGTCAATTTTTGTGATGTTTCGGGGTAGGTTTGGACATTTTTATGCATTAAGTGAGTTTTCAATGCATTTATGTGCATAATTCAAATTTGAACTACATGCACATGCTCCAGTGCATATAAATTGGTTGACAAATCAAATATCTGTCCTTGGGCGCATGCTTAGGTCCCATGTAAGAAATGGGAATGAATTTCAAACACTAGGGCACCATTGATTGCCGAAAAAATGTTGAGATGCATGGTTTTTAAATTCTAGTAAATCCAAAACTCGTCTGAAACTCACGAAACTTCGCATGCTATCATGGAGCGGCATCAACATGCCATGGTAAAAACTTTGTCCCGTTTGGGGCAGGTTTGGGTATATGCTTCTCACAAACAGGAGCTTCTCACAACAAGCGTGCCGGTTTCGGTAGGGAACGTCCCACCTTTGGGGACGAAACGATATCCGTGCCTCTTATTGCTTCCAAATTTTTTCTCGTGTCAACATAGAACAACAGGAGTGTTGTGTCAATTTTTGTGATTTTTCGGGGTTGGTTTGGACATTTTTATGCATTAAGTGAGTTTTCAATGCATTTATGTGCATAATTCAAATTTGAACTACATGACATACTCCAGTGCATATAAATTGGTTGAAAAATCAAATTTGTGTCCTTGGGTGCATGCTTAGGTCCCATGCAAGAAATGGGAATGAATTTCAAACACCAGGGCACCGTTGATTGCCGGCAAAACATTGAGATGCCTGGTTTTAAATTCTAGTAAATTCAAAACTCGTCTGAAATTCATGAAACTTGGCATGCTATCATGGAGCGGCATCAACATGCTGTGGTAAATTTATTGTCCCATTTGGGGCAGGTTTGGGTATATGCTTCTCACAAGCCAGAGCTTCTCACAACAAGCATGATGGTTTCGGTAGGGAACATCCCACCTTTGGGGACGAAACAATATCCATTGCCTTTTATTGCTTCCAATTTTTTTCTCGTGTCAACATAGAACAACAGGAGTGTTGTGTCAATTTTTGTGATTTTTCGGGGTTCGTTTGGACATTTTTGTTCATTAACTGAGTTTTCAATGCATTTATGTGCATAATTCAAATATGAACTACATGCACATGCTCCAGTGCATACAAATTGGTTGAAAAATCAAATACGTGTCTTTTGGTGCATGATTAGGTCCCATGCAAGAAATGGGAATGAATTTCAAACACCAGGGCACCATTGATTGCCGACAAAACGTTGAGATGCCTGGTTTTTCAATTCTAGTAAATCCAAAACTCGTCTGAAATTCATGAAACTTGGCATGCTATCATGGAGCGGCATCAACATGCCGTGGTAAAAATTTCATCAAACTTGGGGCAGGTTTGGGTATATGCTTCTCACAAACCGGAGCATCTCACAACAAGGATGATGGTTTTGGTAGGGAACGTCCCACCTTTGGGGACAAAACGATATCCATTGCCTCCTATTGCTGTCAAAATTTTCGTGTCAACATAGAACAATAGGAGTGTTGTGTCAATATTTGTGATTTTTTGGGGTTCATTTGGACATTTTTATGCATTAAATGAGTTTTCAATGCATTTTTGTGCATAATTCAAATTTGAACTACATGCACATGCTCCAGTGCATATAAATTGGTTGAAAAATCAAATCTGTGTCCTTGGGTGCATGCTTAGGTCCCATGTAAGAAATGGGAATGAATTTCAAACACCAAGGCACCGTTGATTACCGGCAAAACATTGAGATGCCTGGTTTTTAAATTCTAGTAAATCCAAAACTCGTCTAAAACTCATTAAACTTGGCATGCTATCATGGAGCGGCATCAACATGCCGTGGTAAAAATTTTGTCCCGTTTGGGGCAGGTTTGGGTGTATGCTTCTCACAAACCAAAGCTTCTCACAACAAGGGTGATGGTTTCGGTAGGGAACGTCCCACCATTGGGGATGAAATGATATCCATGCCTCTTATTGCTTCCAAAATTCTTCTCGTGTCAAGATAGAACAACAGGAGTGTTGTGTCAATTTTTGTGATTTTTCGGGGTTTTATTGGACATTTTATGCATTAAGTGAGTTTTTAATGTATTTATGTGCATAATTCAAATTTGAACTACATGCAAATGCTCCAGTGCATATAAATTGGTTGAAAAATCAAATCTATGTCCTTGGGCGCATGCTTAGGTCCCATGTAAGAAATGGGAATGAATTTCAAACACTAGCGCACCGTTGATTGCCGGCAAAACATTGAGATGCCTGGTTTTAAAATTCTAGTAAATCCAAAACTCGTCTGAAACTCATGAAACTTGGCATGCTATCATGGAGCGGCATCAACATGCCATGGTAAAAACTTTGTCCCGTTTGGGGCAGGTTTGTGTATATGCTTCTCACAGACAGGAGCTTCTCACAACAAGCGTGACGGTTTCTGTAGGGAACGTCCCACCTTTGGGGACGAAACGATATCCATGCCTCTTATTGCTTCCAAATTTTTTCTTGTGTCAACATAGAACAACAGGAGTGTTGTGTCATTTTTTGTGATTTTTCGGGGTTGGTTTGGACATTTTTATGCATTAACTGAGTTTTTAATGCATTTATGTGTATAATTCAAATTTGAACTACATGCACATGCTCCAGTGCATATAAATTGGTTGACAAATCAAATATGTGTCCTTGGGTGCATGCTTAGGTCCCATGCAAGAAAAGGGAATGAATTTCAAACACCGGGGCACCGTTGATTGCCGACAAAACATTGAGATGCCTAGTTTTTTAATTTTAGTAATTCCAAAACTCGTCTGAAACTCATGAAACTTGGCATGCTATCAAGGAGCAGCATCAACATGTCATGGTAAAAAATTTCTCCCGTTTGGGACAGGTTTGGGTATATGCTTCTTACAAACGAGAGCTTCTCACAACAAGCATGATCGTTTCGGTAGGGAGCACCCCACCTTTGGGGACAAAACGATATCCATGCCTCTTATTGCTTCCAAAACTTTTCTCGTGTCAACATAGAACAACAGGAGTGTTGTGTCAATTTTTGTGATTTTTCGGGGTTGGTTTGGACGTTTTTATGCATTAAGTGAGTTTTCAATGCATTTATGTGCATAATTCAAAATTTACCTACATGCACATGCTCCAGTGCATATAAATTGGTTTAAAAATCAAATATGTGTCCTCGGGTGCATGCTTAGGTCCCATGAAAGAAATGGGAATGAATTTCAAACACCAGGGCACCGTTGATTGCCAGAAAAACATTGAGATGCCTGGTTTTAAATTCTAGTAAATCCAAAACTCGTCTAAAATTCATGAAACTTGGCATGCTATCATGGAGTGGCATCAACATGCCGTGGTAAATTTTTTTCCCATTTGGGGCAGTTTTGGGTATATGCTTCTCACAAACCAGAGCTTCTCACAACAAGCATGATGGTTTTTGTAGGGAACATCCCACCTTTGGGGACGAAATGATATCCATTGCCTCTTATTCCTTCCAATTTTTTTTCTCGTGTCAACATAGAACAACAGGAGTGTTGTGTCAATTTTTGTGATTTTTCGGGGCTCGTTTGGACATTTTTATGCATTAACTGAGTTTTTAATGCATGTGTGTGCATAATTCAAATTTGAACTACATGCACATGCTCCAGTGCATATAAATTGGTTGACAAATCAAATATGTGTCCTTGGTTGCATGCTTAGGTCCCATGCAAGAAATGGGACTGAATTTCAAACACCAGGGCACCGTTGATTGCCGACAAAACATTGAGATGCCTGGTTTGAAATTCTAATAAATCCAAAACTCGTCTGAATTTCATGAAACTTGGCATGCCATCATGGAGCAGCATCAACATGCCGGGGGAAATTTTTTGTCAAATTTCTGGCAGGTTTGGGTATATACTTCTCACAAACCGGAGCTTCTCACAACAAGCATGATGGTTTCGGTAGGGAAGGTCCCACCTTTGGGGACGAAACGATATCCATTTCCTCTTATTGCTTCCAAAATTTTCTCGTGTCAACATAGAACAACAGGAGTGTTGTGTCAATTTTTGTGATTTTTCGGGGTTCATTTGGACATTTTTATGCATTAAGTGAGTTTTCAATGCATTTATGTGCAGAATTCAAATTTGAACTACATGCACATGCTCCAGTGCATATAAATTGGTTGAAAAATCAAATTTGTGTCCTTGGGTGCATGCTTAGGTCCCATGCAAGAAATGGGAATGAATTTCAAACACCAGGGCACCGTTGATTGCCGGCAAAACATTGAGATGCCTGGTTTTAAATTCTAGTAAATCCAAAACTCGTCTGAAATTCATGAAACTTGGCATGCTATCATGGAGCGCCATCAACATGCCATGGTAAATGTTTTGTCCCATTTGGGGCAGGTTTGGGTATATGCTTCTCACAAACCAGAGCTTCTCACAACAAGCATGATGATTTCGGTAGGGAACGTCCCACCTTTGGGGATGAAACAATAGCCATTGCCTTTTATTGCTTCCAATTTTTTTTCTCGTATCAACATAGAACAACAGGAGTGTTGTGTCAATTTTTGTGATTTTTCGGGGTTCGTTTGGACATTTTTATTAATTAACCGAGTTTTCAATGCATTTATGTGCATAATTCAAATTTGAACTACATGCACATGCTCCAGTGCATAAAAATGGTTGAAAAATCAAATCTCTGTCCTTTGGTGCATGCGTAGGTGCCATGCAAGAAAAAGGAATGAATTTCAAACACTAGGGCACCATTGATTGCTGACAAAACATTGAGATGCCTGGTTTTTAAATTCTAGTAAATCCAAAACTCATCTGAAATTCATGAAACTTGCATGCTATCATGGAGCGACATCAACATGCCGTGGTAAAAAAATTGTCAAATTTGGGGCAGGTATGGGTATATGCTTCTCACAAACTGGAGCTTCTCACAATAAGGATGATGGTTTCAGTAGGGAACCTCCCACCTTTGGGGACGAAATGATATCCATTGCCTCTTATTGCTTCCAAAATTTTCTCGTGTCAACATAGAACAACATGAGTGTTGTGTCAATTTTTGTGATTTTTCGGGGTTGGTTTGGACATTTTTATGTATTAAGTGAGTTTTCAATGCATTTATGTGCATAATTCAAATTTGAACTACATGCACATGCTCCAGTGCATATAAATTGGTTGAAAAATCAAATCTGTGTCCTTGGGTGCATGCTTAGGTCCCATGCAAGAAATGGGAATGAATTTCAAACACTAGGGCACTGTTGATGGCCGGCAAAACATTCAGATGCCTGGTTTTAAATTCTAGTAAATCCAAAACTCGTCTGAAATTCATGAAACTTGGCATGCTATCATGGAGCACCATCAACATGCTGTGGTAAATTTTTGTCCCATTTGGGGCAGTTTTGGGTATATGCTTCTCACAAATTAGAGCTTCTCACAACAAGCATGATGGTTTCGGTAGGGAACATCCCACCTTTGGGGACGAAATGATATCCATTGCCTCTTATTGCTTTCAAATTTTTTCTCGTGTCAACATAGAACAACAGGAGTGTTGTGTCAATTTTTTTGATTTTTCGGGGCTCGTTTGGACATTTTTATGCATTAAGTGAGGTTTTGATGCATTTATGTGCATAATTCAAATTTGAACTGCATGCGCATGCTCCAGTGCATATAAATTGGTTGACAAATCAAATATGTGTCCTTGGGTGCATGCTTAGGTCCCATGCAAGAAATGGGAATGAATTTCAAACACTGAGGTACCGTTGATTGCCGACAAAATGTTGAGATGCCTAGTTTTTAAATTGTAGTAAATCCAAAACTCGTCTTAAATTCATGAAACTTGGCATGCTATCATGGAGCAGCATCAACATGCCGTGGTAATTTTTTTTGTCCCATTTGGGGCAGGTTTGGGTATATGCTTCTCACAAACAAGAGCTTCTCAAAACAAGCATGATGGTTTTGGCAGGGAACGTCCCACGTTTGGGGACGAAACGATATCCATTGCCTCTTATTGCTTCCAAACTTTTTCTCGTGTCAACATAGTACAACAGGAGTGTTGTGTCAATTTGTGTTATTTTTCGGGGTCCGTTTGGACATTTTTATGCATTAACTGAGTTTTCAATGCATTTATGTGTATAATTCAAATTTGAACTACATGCACATGCTCTAGTGCATATAAATTGGTTGAAAAAATCAAATTTGTGTCCTTGTGTGCATGCTTAAGTCTCATACAAGAAATGAGAATGAATTTCAAACACCAGGGCACCGTTGATTGCCGGTAAAACGTTGAGATGCCTGGTTCTTAAATTCTAATAAATCCAAAACTCGTTTGAAATTCATGAAACTTGGCATGCTATCATGGATCGGCATCAACATGCCGTGGTAAATTGTCCCATTTGGGGCAGCTTTGGGTATATGCTTCTCACAAACTAGAGCTTCTCACGACAAGTATGATGGTTTCGGTATGGAACGTCCCACCTTTGGGGACGAAACGATATCCATTGCCTCTTATTGCTTCCAAAAATTTTCTCGTGTCAACATAGAACAAAAGGAGTGTTGTGTCAATTTTTGTGATTTTTCGGGGTTCGTTTGGACATTTTTATGCATTAACTGAGTTTTCAATGCATTTAGGTGCATAATTCAAATTTGAACTACATGCACATGCTCCAGTGCATATAAATTGGTTTAAAAATCAAATATGTGTCCTTGGGTGCATGCTTAGGTCCCACGCAAGAAATGGGAATGAATTTCAAAGACCAGGGCACCGTTGATTGCCAGCAAAATGTTGAGATGCATGGTTTTTAAATTCTAGTAAATCCAAAACTCGTCTAGTGCGTAGGTTCACAAGGAAGCGTGCAAGATGTTCAGCGTAGGATTTGTGCATCTCTTCAACGCAAACGATTCAGTGAAGCAGTAGAGCGGCAGAAAATAAACCAAAAAATATACATGCTGCCACACACCCCGTGTGCCGTGTGAGCAGGCGTGAGTTGACGGGACGCATGCAAGCAGTCCGCCGCGTAGGAAGACGGGGAGGCATGCATGCAGGTGTGTGAATTAAAGGGGAGGCGTGCGAGCAGCTGTGTGAAATGATGGTAGGAATGGCAGACGTCCACCGTGCGGGCTCACTGGGAGGCGAGACAACTTTTGATCAACGACGTCTGGACTCCAAAGTGTATGATGATGCCGCCGAAGCGCACCATCGGAGGGAGTGGCGACGCCAGGGTTGGTGAAGCACCCGCACAACGCGTGAAGCTGGCCACAGAGGTTTCCGTCGCCGCCGACGAGGTCTCGCGCGGGCAGCAACACGACCTTGAATTCATCGGTGCCGTCGTGCCCCCCCCCCAGCCAGAGCCGGAGGTCAACAGCAACTCCGGCAACAACTGCGACTCTGACGGAAAACTGGTTAGTCATCTATATACCCATTTATGTGGCAAACATATCAAGTGTTTTCTCTGGGTAATCCCCCACCCTGCCCCTCTATAATTTTTCTGGAATACAAATCCTATGGTTATGTTCTCTTAGTCCATGAAATCAGAGTAATTAAGATCCACTAGATGCACGTAGTGTATTGATTGTTTGAATGTTATTCGTATAGAGTTAGTGATCAATTGTTTGTTCTGTACAAATGATTTTTGCTAATAATACGACCAGGGTTAGCTTGCATGCTAATAATTCATGGCCAGATCTTGAGAATTGATTTTGAATGTCATACATATATGTTTGTGCCTTCTTTTCTTCCTGATCTTTAGAATTGATTCGAATGTCCTACATGTTATGTCATTTTTTCTTTCAGATTGGTATGTACACAGATGAGGCTCCGACCAGCACCGCCGCCGAATGTAGATCTTGGACCCGGTTGTGCGGCGAGAAGCGCTCCCATGGACCTGAGGAACCAGTAGAATCTCTAGCGGACCGCATCAGCGATCTCCCGGACGGAATCCTTGGGGAGATTATTTCCCTTCTCCCCACCAAGGATGGCTGCCGCACACAAGGCCTCGCATCTCGGTGGCGCACTTTGTGGCGCACCGCGCCTCTTAATCTCGACTGTCGTCAGCTATCTGTCGATGATGATTCTAAACTCCCCGGAGCCATCATCTCCTCCCACGGGGGCTCCGTTCAACACATCTGCATCCCAGCATGCTACCTGCTGGACATACCCTGCACGGTGGCCGCCTGGCTGACATCCCATCAATTCGATAAACTCGAGCAGCTTGAGTTCTACCATGACTATGTATGTAACATACCACAAACCGATGTATCTGTGCCATCACCACCGATCTCCATCATGTGGTTTTCCTCCTCTCTCCACATCGCCACCTTTTCCCACAACCGGGTACAAATGCTTTGACTCCCACTGCTAAAAAAACTTGCGCTTGTGGTGGTTGATCTGTCGGAGGCCGCACTACACAACATCATCTACTCCAGCTGCCCTACCTGGAGCGCTTGCTGCTTGTTTTTGCAATGGAAATTCATATCCCTTGTCTCAAAATAAAGTCGCCCCACCGTGTAAGCATGGGAATTTGTTTTTTGGACATGATCTCATCATCGAAGATGCCCCTTCACTTCAAAGGTTGCTCCTTGATTCTGGTATAGTACCTTCGCAAATAACTATAGTCTCTGCGCCTAAACTGGAGACCTTGGGTACAATTCGTGATCCTTTTAGATGGTTCAAAATGGTGTTTGGCTCCACACCTATTGAGGTACGGTATATTATTCACGTAAACTTTTGTAATCTACCTTTTTCATTTGTGCGCATAAGTTAAGTATCATCTTAGAGTACACTTTTGGTACTAATATTATGTTCTATGCTCAATGAAGAGCTTGTCCATCCTATCAGTGGTGGTGGATTCTGTCCAGACCTTACATATTAGTATGTGGTGTTTTGATCTGAACACGATTATTGGCTTGCTGCAATGCTATCCATGTCTGGAGAATTTGTATATAAAGGTGATGATTTCACGCACATTGAAAGCCCATATATAATGTACTATAATTAATCGTTGAGCTATCACTATTTCAACATAATCTTTTTAGACATTAAATGTTTTCAATCTTCATCTCTATTTAGGCACTAACACATGGAGAAAAAGGTATAACCAATCGATGGTTGAAGAAGCACCGGTATTTTCTCAGATCTCATGGCATTCGTTTCAAGACAGTAACACTGGAAGGATATGCATCCAACAATGCAAACAGTAGCTTTGTCACATTCTTCATGTTGAATGCGAGGGCACTATTGTCCGTGAGGTTAATGTCAGATTTCGGGTTCCGGCAAAACCCTTACGGTTTGAACACTGGGGTTTGGCGAAGATCTCTCCCTCACCGATCACGCCCTCACACACTTCGCGATCTCTAAGGCTAGCTCGACAAACTCACAACACAAGGGACATAGGATTTATACTGTTTTGGGCCACCGTTGCGGAGTAATACCCTACTCCAGTGTGGTGGTGGTGGATTGCCTCTTGGGCTGATGATGAACCGTACAAGGGGAAGAACAGCCTCCTGAGGAGAGGTGTTCTTGTGCTTGGTGAACTTGTGATTTCTCGGATCGATCTCTTTCTCTTCTCTCTGTGGTGGCTAGTCCTATTTATAGAGGCCCTAGTCCTCTCCCCAAATATTGAGCGGGAAGGGAGCCAACAACAGCCTATTTTGAAAGGGGACAACTAGTACAAGTTATCCTGACAAAAGGTGGTCTTCGCCTGCTAAAGGCTCTGGTGGTGACGCCGTCTCGGGCTCCACGGTGACCTCTGTCCTGTCGGTCTTGGTCTCGTTGCACCAATATGGAAACCTTTACTTGATGCCTCGGTACTCTTCGTCTGTGCTTGCCTCCTTGGCACCAAAGAGGAAATAAGGACACTGTGCGCACTGGCGCCCGCCTGGCCTTGGTCGTCATGGCTCACGTCATTGGAACCTCGCGAGATTTGTCTTGCCTTGATCTCTCCGCCCCTCGCGAGCCAGCCTGGTGAGGCCACGCCTGAGGAGGTCTTGTGTCGTCCGCCTCGCAAGGCTTGGCCCCTCGCGAGGGTCTTGAATGCTTGTTGGTGAAGATGGGTCGTACGGGCCTGCTTGTAGAGCCATGCCGTGGGCTGCAGGCAGGCAAGTCTGGGGACCCCCGTTCTCAGAACGCCGACATATTAAGTTTTTCGACAAGAAATTTCTTATGGTTGCAAGTGTTGAACAACATAAAAAGAAGTTTTAGGTGGACCTAAGGGCTTCTGATCATGCTCGGCTTCTATTTACAATATCTTGTCATCATGTACCAGTAGAATTTTTGGCTTGGGATCTTGATTTTATGGACCAGACCGATCCATTTGATTGTGACTGCCGAAACTTTAGTTGAGCTAGATGTCATTGTCCTGTTCAATCTGGATTTTTTCTAAACCTGATGAGCAATTAATCATCGTGCTTTTGTACTATTTATAAGATGGAGTTAGATATTTTTTCCCTTTTCAACTCGGTTTTGACCCATATTTTCTTTCATATTGGGCCAATGGCTTGCCATTTCTTTCATTAAGACATAAATATTATAAGCATTCACAACATAGGGAAAGAAGATCACTCTCGCGGGATCCTTGAGATCTTTGTTCATTATAGAACCCGCAAGTTCTTAGCACCCACAAACTTATTTTCAGCTAGCACACCAAATGGGTTGTAATTCTTAATAAGAAAAGTAGCATAGTAGTGACAAATTTGGATTTGTCATTTGAGATCCACGAGGAAAAATCCTATCCAGGGAGGTGCCGACTCGACAACAAACATTGAGAAACCTGGTTTTAAAATTACTGCAAATCCAAAACTCGCCTCAAAATCATGAAACTTGGCATGGTGTTATGACATAGCAGCAACATGTTGTGGTAAAAAATTAGTCCAATTTGGGACAAGTTTTGGTAGAAACTTCTGACGAACCGAAGCTTCTCTCAAAAAGGCTCATGGTTCCGAGAGGGACCTTGTCACCTATGTGTGCGAAATGACATACGCTGTCTCTTCCCGCCTTGATTTATTTTACAAAGGCAACATGCAACTATATATAGCAGTGTCATCCTAAAAATATGAAATTATTCACGGTTCGTTTTGCCTTTTTATACATTATTTGAGTTTCCTAGGCATGTTGCAACATACTTTCGTGTGTGCAAATGTCATGTGTGTACTAGCCACATATGTAATTCGATGTTCAATCTATTTATGGAATCAAGTCCTTATAAGTTATAAGTACATATGATGTTGTTCTGTGTGCAATGACATCGCACACGGACCCTACTGGGGAACCCGTCGGTGATGATTTCATCAATCACTGACAATTGTATACCACCAAGCGTTTGCCCACAACACACATATCTTATTAGCAGCAACCGTCTGTGTTATTATCGATCTTCGCACACATTTCTGATTACAGATCTGTTTGCCGCGTATCACACACATCTTGTTATATTGAACCATTTCTGTTCTCTTGGATCAAAGCAAACAGTTCATCCGAGTTAACCGCATGCCATATATCACACACACCTTCATCTGGCTGACCGTTTCTTTTGTGTTTCCTAATCACAAATAGTTCATCCGAGTGAACCATATGCTGTATATCGCACACACCTTCATCTAGCTGCCCGTTTCTTTTGTTCCTCATCATCACAAACAGTTCATTGAACTAAACCGTATGCCTTGCATCGCAAACGCAACTAAAAACTGAACCATGTTTGATGCATCCTCCATCGCAAATGTTTTGCACCTTTTTGACGGGGTTTTTACATCCCCGTTTGTGATTAGTGCATTGCACACAATTTCGTGAAAGGGTCTCTGATCGTAGTGTCGCGTTAGCAGCATCCTGTAGTAGTGCTTGTTAACGGCAAGTCTCTTTACTCATTCCGTAATGCATCATCTTGTAACTAACTCATTAGTCATTTTGCTTGCAAGGCTTCTTATGATGTGCATTACCGAGAGGGCCCAGAGATACCTCTCTGATACTCGGAGTGACAAATCATAATCTCGATCTATGCCAACCCAAGAAATACCTTCGGAGATACCTGTAGAGCATATTCATAATCCCCTACTTATGTTGTGACGTTTGATAGCACACAAGGTATTCCTCTGGTATCCAGGAGTTGCATAATCTCATAGTCGAAGGAATATGTATTTGACATGAAGAAAGCAATAACAATAAAACTGAACGATCAATATGCTAAGCTAACAGATGGGTCATGTCCATCACATTATTCTCCTAATGATGTGAACCCATTATCAAATGACAACTCATGTCCATGGTTAGGAAACCTTAACCATCTTTGATCAACAAGCTAGTCAAGTAGAGGCTCACTAGGGACATAATGTTTGTCTATGTATTCACACATGTATTAAGGATTCCGATCAATAGACTTCTAGCATGAATAATAAGCATTTATCATGAATAAGTAAATATAAAATAACAACTTTATTATTGCCTCTAGGGCATATTTCCTTCACTTCTACCCCAGATCCGAAGGCAAGACTTTTGTTGCCAAGAATGGAACTTTTCTAGAGAAGGAGTTTCTCTCGAAAGAAGTGAGTGGGAGGAAAGTAGAACTTGATGAGGTAGTTATACCTTCTCTCAATTTGGGAAGTAGCTCATCATAGAAATCTGTTCCCGTAATGCCTACACCAACTAGAGAGGAAGCTAATGATGATGATCATGAAACTTCATATCAAGTTACTACGGAACCTAGTTGGTCAACCAGAGCAGAATCCGCACCAGAGTGGTATGGTAATCCTATTCTGGAAGTCATGTTACTAGACCATGGAGAACCTACGAACTATGAAGAAGCTATTGTAACACCCCAAAAATTTAACCAGGTTTTAGTTATTAAAATTTTGCCAAGAGTTTAAAAATTTTGCATGCAAGTATATCTCTGTTGATTTCAAAACTTTTATTTTAATATTAAGGAGTTTTTCCCAAGTGGATCCTTCCAAAACATATTGGACTTATTTTCCCTCTCATTTAAAAAAACATCTTTCAATCAGGAGATTTATTTATTAAATTATTTCACTCTGAGCTTTATTCCTTAAAATGACTTTCTTTAAGTTTTGGAGCTCTTTTTGAACTGCAACCATTTGATATATTTAACTAAAAATTTCACCAAGGTTTGGAGATATCATGTGATGTCTCTAAATCACTTTTGTGCAATAATATATTTCATTCATTGGATATTTTGAGTTCTACACCAAGTTTTCAAATCTGGTCCAGTGGGCAATTTTACACTACAACCTATTTAAATATTTATTTAAAACTTCTACCAAAATTAGGGGAGGTCAGTAGGAGCATATTATTCCACTTTGTGCAAAAACCTATTTATGTTCTTTGAAAAAATTGAGTGAATCATCCTCTTTTTCATTCTGGTCCAGCCTTGTGATTTCTACTGCAACCCTACTTATTTTTGCTCCAAAGATCTTGTGTTTTCTCCTACTTGTAGACAACCCTACCAAACCCCTAAATCCAGGAGCATGCACCCATTGGATTAATTTTGGTTCATGAAATAATGTCATTTATTTCCTGTCCAGAATTGTAGTTTTGCAAGACTTGCACTAACAAGTTTGTGCATTTCACCAACTAACCTCACCACTCTCTCTTGCATCTAAGGAGACACTGATCTGGAGTTTTTGACCACTCCAAGACTTGCCTAAGTGCATGTGGCATTTTGTCAAACACCTGGAGTGCATGGTCAGATTTGGCATGGATTTTAGTTAGCAGTGTGAACCTGATCCTCTGACCCCTTAAGCTTGTCCATTGATCTCCTTGCAAGCCATAGCCTAGACCTGCTAACTCCCAGCTCCAACCAAGCGCTCTGGAGTGCCATGGCATTTCGCCGAGCATCTGGTGTGCGTGCGCTGGGCGCGCCCAGAGCGCGCAAATTGCAGCCGCGCACACGAGCCGCCGCGTCGCGCCCCTGTCTTGGCCCACACTGCAGAACCTCGCCATGCACTCCCCGCCTCGCCACAACACGACAGCCCGCCCTGGCGCCCTACAGCGCCACCGCCAGAGCACTTTTGGCGGCACGCCGGCATCGGCCGACAGCCCTGCACCGTTCAGCGCCGCTAAAGCCACCCGGGCTCGCCACCTGCCCCAAGGAACAGCGAAAGCTTATCCTCCGCTCGTCGGCTAGCTCCCGTCGTTGCCATGACGCCCTGACGCTACAGGGAGGCGGTTCGCCATCGTCCTTATCGCCGGCCGCCGCGGAACCGCCTTGCCTCACCTATATAAGGACCCCCGAACTCATCCGAGCACGCATGCAACCTCAGTCCACCTCCCTAGTTTCCCCATGGCAGCCAATCGACCTGAGGAGGTCGTCTTCTTCATCTCCGGCAACTCCTGCCGCCACCACTGTCCCATCCATTCCAGCGCCACCAGGGCCTCTCCCTCCCATTTCTCTTCACCAAGAACACCTCCTTCCTTCCAGGAACCCAACCCCCTACTTGATTTTGATCGGGAGCCATCGCCGCCACAAAATCACTTTGTCACCGAAGCCCCCTCCGCCACGGAGCTCGCCGCCGGCGACTCCCTCCAGCCCCGGCGACCCTGCGACCACTGGAAGGACCGCCTAGGAGTGGCGGATCCATCCCTGCGCTCAGATGCCCGCGAAGAAACGCCGTTCACCGGCGACGATCGCCGGACGCCCCGCCTCGGCTCGGGACAGAGGAAGAGGAGGGAGAAGACTAGTCAAACCTGACTAGTGGGCCCCCTGGACCCACTGTCAGCGACCCCGCACCTGTCCACGTGGGATTAAGTGGAAGCGTAAACTCCCCAGTACGTTTTACCTGCACCGAAAGCGTATTCGTGGCTGAAATGTTTTCTTTTGTTTTATTTTTAAAAACAGAATTTGACAAAAACTTTGACTGGTTATATCTTTTTAAATACAACTCCAAATAAAATGATTCTTTTTCCTACCTCTCTCAAATTTCACCTAGTTTATTTTAAGATTTATTTGAAAAAATTTCAGAACAACTTTTGGTGCTGTTTTTATTTTGTGTGTTAATTCTTTTATATTGCTAAAATAGGATTTTTGAAGAGAGGAGAAATGTTTCAAGTTTTGGAGTGCACCCTGCCTTTCCACACATTGAAGGCAAGCATTCTGAATCCCGGCATAATATTTTTGGTGTGATCGTTGATACATTTATAACACCACCGCATTTCGAAGGACTTGTTATTTCATGTGGTATGATCATATGCATGAGTGCATATTAGTGATTTCCAGGCTGTTGGAAATGAACACACTTGTGATGATAATCACCCTCATGTGCCTTGCATGCATACCGGCAGGAACCCGGGAAAACCTCTGCCTTGGGTAGGCATGAGTTTGTCGCCGGTCTCCGTCGGGACGGTTATGTCTGGTATGGCATGGTAAGGTGATATGAGCGGTGACTCTGTTGGATGAAATATATTCGTTATACTAATCATGCAGGGAATACTTAAACCTCCTGAGTCGGCCGTAGATCGAGTCTTGTTCCAGTAACCCCCATACTTGTTTCGTACTACCACTCGTCTCTACAGCAAGTAGAGTACGGTTCAGTAAGTTGTCAACCTCTTTCTAGCACACACCGTACAGAGAGGCCATGGTGGAAGATACCGGTTGTAGCTGGTAGGCAGGCCACCTGGTCCGGGGGCATGGGTGTTTCCGGTTGGGACCGAGAGGGGAGGCCACCCCTTAGAGCGCGCGATATAAATTTGATCCCATGCTACGCGAGGTTGTAGCCTCCCCACTTAGAGTTTGCTTAACAGGTGTCGTGGGTGATTCCAGACACGTGTGAGATAAGCTGGTGTGTGCAAGTTAGGTGTGTTTTCAACAAAAAGGCCGTAGACGGAATTAGCCCCGATGGACTAAAGAAATTCGTTACTCGTGGGTAAAGAGTACACCCTCTGCAGAGATTAAACCTATTCGAATAGCCGTGTCCATGGTTAAGGATTACAGTCTGGGATGGGTCAAGTGTCGGTCTTAGCGTCGGTCTTCGGAGGTGAAACTGTTAACCAGAACTGGAATTACTACTTGTGACTTGTGATAACTATGATTATTATTATTGTTGACTAACCCGTGATATTATTGTTAATATCGAGTATCTCTGGGATGGTTCTACCTCCGGGATATTCACTATGATTGTTTTTTTAAAGCCCTTTATGTGGTGTCGCTCAGACACCCGACTGTGGCATTTCTTTTATAGCCCTTTATGTGGTGTCGCTCAGACGCCCGACTGTGGCATTTCTTTTAAAGCCCTTTATGTGGTGTCGCTCAGACGCCCGACTGTGGCATTTCTGTTAAAGCCCTTTATGTGGTGTCGCTCAGACGCCCGACTGTGGCATTTCTTTTAAAGCCCTTTATGTGGTGTCGCTCAGACGCCCGACTGTGGCATTTCTTTTAAAGCCCTTTATGTGGTGTCGCTCAGACGCCCGACTGTGGCATTTCTTTTAAAGCCCTTTATGTGGTGTCGCTCAGACGCCCGACTGTGGCATTTCTTTTAAAGCCCTTTATGTGGTGTCGCTAAGACGCCCGACTGTGGCTTTGCTTGTTATTTATTTCATAAATTTTAATACTACTATGTTATTGCAATTTTATAAATAACTTGCTTGCACGCATCAGAGATTTATGTATCTTTTGTGACTGACGTCATGAGCATAAAATATTTTCAGCACATCATTATTATATTATACCTGTGTTCATAATGTTTGCGAGTACATTCAAAGTACTCACTAGCTTGTCCCTGGCTATTGTCTTGGCCAGATTTTCTTGCACGAAGAGGAGCGACGCGATGACAGCCCCGGAACCTAAGTAATGGAGATAGCAGCCTCGCGAAGATAGGAGTTAACCTGGTCAGCTGTTCCCGTGGGGAAATGGAGTCCCATAGACACTGATGTTTCACAACCCGCTTCCGCCATCAACCACTAGAAACCATTTGTTGTACTCACAGGCCAGAATGGCCTTGTACTACATATTTTGTTTTCTGCTTGGAATTTCTGTATCAAGTTGGAGCCTCATCAGCTAACAGTAATCCTGGGGCTGATGAGCACGACGGTCTTTTCTGGAAATTTATTACCCAGAAAACCGGTCGTGACAGCTATGATGAGGCCAGATTCCGATAAATGGCTTGAAGCCATGAAATCTGAGATAGGATCCATGTATGAGAACAAAGTATGGACTTTGGTGGACTTGCTCGATGATCGGCGAGCCGTAGAAAATAAATGGATGTTCAAGAAGAAGACTAATGCTGATGGTAATGTTACTATCTACAATGCTCGACTTGTCATGAAAGGTTTTCGACAAGTTCAAGGAGTTGACTACGATGAGACTTTCTCACCTGTAGTGATGCTTAAGTCTGTCCGAATCATGTTAGCAATTGCCGCATTTTATGATTATGAAATCTAGCAAATGGATGTCAAAACTGCATTCCTTAATGGATTTCTTAAAGAAGAGTTGTATATGATGCAACCAGAAGGTTTTGTTGATCGTAAAGGTGCTAACAAAGTGTGAAAACTCTAGCAATCCATCTATGGACTAGTGCAAGCATCTCGGAGTTGGAATATACGCTTTGATAAGGTGATCAAAGCATATGGTTTTATACAGACTTTTGGAGAAGCTTGTATTTACAAGAAAGTGAGTGGGAGCTCTGTAGCATTTCTAATATTATATGTGGATGACATATTGTTGATTGGAAATGATGTAGAATCTCTGGATAGCATAAAAGGATACTTGAATAAGAGTTTTTCAATGAAAGACCTTGATGAAGCTGCTTATATATTAGGCATCAAGATCTATAGAGATAGATCAAGACGCTTAATAGGACTTTCACAAAGCACATGCCTTGACAAAGTTTTGAAGAAGTTCAAAATGGACCAGTCAAAGAAAGGGTTCTTGCCTGTGTTGCAAGGTGTGAAATTGAGTCAGACTCATTGTCTGACCACTTCAGAAGATAGAGAGAAAATGAAAGTCATTCCCTATGCCTCAGCCATAGGTTCTATCATGTATGCTATGTTGTGTACCAGACCTGATGTGTGCCTTGCCATAAGTCTGGCAGGGAGGTACCAAAGTAATCCAGGAGTGGATCACTGGACAACAGTCAAGAACATCCTGAAGTAGCTAAAAAGGACCAAGGATATGTTTCTCGTTTATGGAGGTGACAAAGAGCTCGTCGCAAATGGTTACGTCGATGCTAGCTTTGACACTGATCCGGATGACTCTAAGTCACAAACCGGATACGTATTTATTTTGAATGGTCATCATGTCAGTTGGTGCAGTTCCAAGCAGAGCGTCGTGGCGGGATCTACGTGTGAAGGGGAGTAGATGGCTGCTTCGGAAGCAGTAAATGGAGGAGTTCATATCCAATATAGGTGTAATACCTAGTGCATCGGGTCCAATGAAAATCTTTTGTGACAATACTGGATCAATTACCTTAGCGAAGAAATCCAGATTTCACAAAAGGACCAAACACATCAAGAGACGCTTCAACTCCATCCGTGATCAAGTCAAGGAGGGAGACATAGAGATACGCAAAATACATATGGATCTGAATGTAGCAGACCCGTTGACTAAGCCTCTTCCATGAGAAAAACATGATCAACACCAAGACTCCATGGGTGTTAGAATCATTACAATGTAATCTAGATTACCGACTCTAGTGCAAGTGGGAGACTAAAGGAAATATACCCTAGAGACAATAATAAAGTTGTTATTTTATACTTCCTTATTCATGATAAATATTTATTATTCATGCTAAAATTGTATTGATCAGAAACCTTAATACATGTATGAATACATTGACAAACACTATGTCCCTAGTGAGCCTCTAATTGACTAGCTCGTTGATCAAAGATGGTTAAGGTTTCCTAATCATGGATATGAGTTGTCATTTGATAACGGGATCACATCATTAGGAGAATGATGTGATGAACAAGACCCATCCGTTAACTTAGCATAATGATCATTCAGTATTATTGCTATTGCTTTCTTCATGTCAAATACATATTCCTTCGACTATGAGATTGTGCAACTCCCGAATACCGGAGGAATGCCTTGTGTGCTATCAAACGTCACAACGTAACTGGGTGATCATAAAGATGCTCTACAGGTATCTTCGAAGGTGTTTATTGAGTTGGCTTAGATCTAGATTAGGATTTGTCACTCTGAATATCGGAGAGGTATCTCTGGGCCCTCTCGGTAATACACATCATAAGCTTGCAAGAAAATGCTACGTCTCCAACGTATCTATAATTTTTGATTGTTCCATGCTATTATATTATCTGTTTTGAATGTTTTATATGCATCAATACGCTATTTTATATTATCTTTGGGACTAACCTATTATCCTAGAACCCAGTGCCAATTTCTATTTTTACTTGTTTTTGAGCTTCGCAGAAAAGGAATACCAAATGGAGTCCAACAGAATGAAACCTTTGTGATGATTTTTCTTGGACCATAAGACAACCAGGAGACTTGGAGATGAAGTCGGAGGACGAAGGGCACGCCCAGGGGGTAGGGCATGCCTGAGGGAGTCCTTGACTAAGGGGTCCTCGGGCGTGTGACCTATTGAATATGGGTCGGACTGATGGGCTGTGAAGATACGAAGACCGAAGATTCTACCCATGTCCGGATGGGACTCTCCTTGGCGTCGGAGGCAAGCTTGGCGATCAAATATGAATATTCCTTTCTTTGTAACTGACCTTGTGTAACCCTAGATCCCTCCTGTGCTTATATAAACCGGAGGGCTAGGTCCGTAGATACCCCCGAATAATCATAGCCAGGTTAGACTCTTAGGGTTTAGCCATTATGATCTCATGGTAGATCAACTCTTGTAATACTCATATTCATCAAGATCAATCAAGCAGGACGTAGGGTATTACCTCCATAGAGAGGGCCCGAACCTAGGTAAAACATTGTGTCCCCGTCTCCTGCTACCATCGATCCTAGACGCACAGTTCGGGACCCCCTACCCGAGATCCGCCGGTTTTGACACCGACATTGGTGCTCTCATTGAGAGTTCCACTGTGCCGTCCTCAAAAGGTCTGATGGCTCCTTCAATCATGTACAATGGCGCTGTCCAAGGGGAGGTCTACCTCCCCAGACAGATCTTCGTGTTCGGCAGCTTTGCACTGCGGGCCAACTCGCTTGGCCATCTGGAGCAGATCGACAGCTACGCCCCTGGCCGTCAGGTCAAATTCGGGAAATTGAACTGCGTCGTGGATATCTGCGGAGACTTGATCTTCGACGGATTTGATTCCACGGCAATCGCTCCCCATCACCTCGATGAACAGGACTTAGATCTGTCATCGGGCCATACCTAGGAAATTGTACCTCTAACCGCTCTGGCCTTAGATCCGGAGCAGGTCGCGCCATCCGAGGACAGGAAGCTTAATCCCGCCATGGAATCCGCAGACTCCACAGCGTTGGAGCCGCACACATACCTAACCTCTGGTAATGCTTGTGTCACCGGAACTTCGGGCTCGTTTCCGGTTAAAGGTTCCGAACTATGTACGTCTGTGCATGTCGAGCGTGATCGGTTATCGATCGTCGAATTTAGCACCGCGGACATCTTTCGGCACTCACCCTTGGGCGATGTGTTGAATTCATTAAAAAATCTATCCTTAGCGGGGGATTCACGGCCGAACTATATCCAGTTCGAACTAGAAGCAGATGACAAGGAATTTCGCTCCCCACCCGCCACCCACTTCATAGCCACTGTCAAAGACTTAATTGACATGCTCGATTACGGCTCTGGCGACATCAATGGTATGGACGACGATGCCAGAGAAGAAGAGGCCCAGGAGCCGCCATTCACTGGTCGTTGGACGGCCACTTCCTCGTACGATGTATACATGGTGGACGCACCAAAGGAGAACAGCGGCGATGACAAAGAAGGTCCAGTTGAGGATAAAGCTCCTGAGATACAATTGAAACGCCAGCGTCGGCGGCGCCGCTCTAAGTCACGTCGCAGTAAAGATAGCAACACCGGCACACGAGAAGATAACACTCCGGAAGGTGCCGAAGATAACGAAGACCTCGTTGACGCAGCTACCGAACAAGATGAACGGGAAGATGAGCAGGTTAGCCCTAGTAAATAGTCCACGCACGAGGACTCGGAGGACAGTAATTATCTTCCACTCTCCGAGGATGAGGCGAGCCTCGGCACCAAGGATTTCATCGTGCCCGAGGAACCTCTTGAGCAAGAGCGCTTCAAGTGCCAGCTAATAGCCACTGCAAGGAGCCTGAAAAAGAAGCAGCAGCAGCTTCAAGCTGACCAAGATCTTCTCCACGATAAATGGACTGACGTCCTAGCAGCCGAAGAATACGGCCTCAAGTGCCCAGCCAAAAGCTACCCGAAGCGCAAATTACTACCTCAGTTCGACGACGAGGCACCGGAACACATACCGCCATTGCACAATGCGGCTGACCGACCACCACGTGGCCGGGACAAAGCGGCAACTCAACCGAACACCAGCCCGCCCCGCCTCATCGCAAAGGCAGAGGTAAATCAGCTCACGATCACACATATGACCTTCGACATGACCTGAACAATAAAGCAGGACATACCAGATCGATCTATGGATCGCGAGTACATGCCCAGACACGCGACGATGACCATCTGTTCGGACGTAACAAACCTAGTCATGCGCGGTCTGAAAGCCGCGGACGGACCCCATCAGAGCTACATCGCGATACGGCCCAATATAGAGGCGCCGCACACCCTCATTGCTTCACCGACGAATTCATGGAACATGAATTCCCAGAAGGGTTCAAACCCGTGAATATAGAATCATATGATGGCACCACAGATCCCACGGTATGGATCGAAGACTTCATTCTCCACATTCATATGGCCCGCGGCGATGACCTTCATGCCATTAAATACCCCCCCCCCCCCTGAAACTCAAAGGACTAGCACGGCACTGGTTGAATAGCCTGCCCGAAAACTCCATCGGCAGCTGGGAGGACTTGGAAGAAGCTTTCCTTGATAACTTCCGAGGTACATATGTTCGACCTCCGGACGTCGATGAATTAAGCCATATAGTTCAACAGCCCAGAGAGTCCGCCAGGAAATTCTGGACTAGGTTCCTAACTAAAAAGAACCAGATAGTCGACTGTCCGGATCCCGAACCCTCGCGGCCTTTAAACACAGAATCCGCGACGAATGGCTCGCCCGCCACCTCGGCCAAGAGAAGCCAAAGTCCATGGCGGCCCTCACGTCACTCATGATGTAACAGCCCCAAAATTGGGTTTTCAATTTTTGTGTTGTTATTCCTTCCTGGCACTCATTTTCAAAAAAATCTCCTAAGTTTGGTGGATGATTCTTGTCATTTTCAACCTTTCAAAACCTTGCTCATGTCTTTGTCAGTGGGCAAGACCTCATTTGCATCAGCTCAAAATCCTCTCAAACCCTAAATTCCAATTTTTTGGAATTTGGATATGTCCTTTGTGCTTACAAAGGAGCCATCATTTTCCTTGATCTGTTGGTCCTCCCAATTGTTCCCAGAGATCCTCCTATCTTTCTGATCCTTGGATGTGCAAAAATATTGCTAAGTCCCATGCAATATTTTTTTAATTGTGATTTATTCCTTTTCTTGCATTTCTGAGGAATAAAATCCAAAGGCATAGGTAGCCATCTCCTAAATTCATGAAAATTGGTGGAGTTGATACTTATGCCTAATCCAAGCTCTGGCAAATATATTGGCCATAATTAAATAAGGAAAACTTGCCTTTTCCTATTTAATGCCAATATTGAATTTCGTCATTTTCCAAAGGAACTACTATTTTTATAGCAGAGAAAATTCCCACATAAATTGTGGAGCTTGTCCTTGCTATATATTCACTTTTTCCATCCTAATCTTATGATTCTACAGTTCCAAATTGGGCACATGATCCAATGCAAGTTTCTGTCTTCTCTGAAATCTTGCAAAGGACGTGCTTTATTCCTAATTCCAATGCAGCTGCAATTTGGTAGGGTGATTAACATTGTTAAATAACCCATGGATGCCAAATATGAGCTCAATCTATTCATCCTAGCTCCCTGTGCATTTTTTCAAAGTTTCTGACCAGAACACAACTTTGTGAAGGAAGTACCTTCATAGAGTTTACAAATGGGATGAAACTTTTCCATCCTCTCAAGTATGTCAAATCATTAGCCTCCACCTAAATTCATTTCATTTCATTGAACTATGTGAGCACAGGACCAATTCTTGGTTTATGTCCAATTCTTCAGTTTGTGAAGCAAGTGCATCTGATCTTGCTCCATTATGGCTGAAAATTTTCACAAGTCTTCTCCTACACATATAACCTATCTCCAAAAGATTTTGGATCATCTAATCTAGCCATTTGCCTTGAGGAATTTTCTCAAGTTTTTGGACAAAGGGGATGTTTGTGAAACATGTACCATTTTGGCAAGTCCATTTGGTATGAAAGTTTTACAACATTATTGTATGTCCAAATCATCAAGCTATGCCAAACTTTAGCTCAATCAATCACTCCTAGTGAGTGCTTCTTCATGATTTAGTTTCTGGGTCAGATTTAGCAGTTGTACATCAACTATGCTAAATACTTGACCAAATGACCTCATAACTCCCAGGACTGTAGTCCTTTCTACCCTAAGCCTCTCAGACAACAAATTTACCTTTTACCCTCTCTAGTTTACTCTCTAGAGTGTGGCCAAGTTTGCAACAACAAACTTAAGGAGCTTGGTTTACTCCACTCCATGTGTCATTGCTCGTATCTTTACCATAGTAGTTCTCTATGTTGAATGTACTACACGGTAGACATGAGCTGACATCAGTAAAAACTTCGAAGAGTGCCTTGTCCGTGGTGATCAC
The DNA here is from genome assembly GCF_002162155.2 of Triticum dicoccoides. Lineage (NCBI taxonomy): Eukaryota > Viridiplantae > Streptophyta > Magnoliopsida > Poales > Poaceae > Triticum > Triticum dicoccoides. The sequence continues at coordinate 139,767,456 of NC_041388.1, read as the reverse complement.
GAGTGTAGCCAGCCCAAAACGGTGGTCTACCACTGTTCTCGTCGGCAACACTGCTCCGACCGTCTCTGGCCTCGCCATTAATGTCCTATAGTCCCCCCTCGCCGTCACCTTCCCTCTGGACCGCTCGCCCCCTTTGTTTTCTTCTCCGGTGAGTCGTGCCAACGACCGAACAGTGTGCTCCTGTGCACCGTCGCCTTCCTTCCCGGTGTCCTCTTCCTCCTCTCGTCCACGAGCGCCGCTCATCTCCGTGACTCTCTGGCGCTCGTCCGCACCCTCCTTGTCGCCTTCTCGTGCGTCCCCATGACTGCTGCTGCCAGCAGAGCCGTGGCCGGACTCGCTCGGCGGAGCTCGGCTCGGGTGCCCTTGCCCCAGCTATAAATAGCCCACCCGAGACCATTTGGAGATCACCAGTAGCCCCTCCGCCTCTTCCCACGCCTCCCCACGCTCCCCATCTCTCCCCGGAGCCTCTCTCTGATCTCCATCGCCGAAGTGGCCGCCGCCTCTGTCCATCTCGAATCTGGCAACCTCGTACTCCCCCCTTAGCTCCTCCAGCCGCAGAGCATCCCCCAAGGTCCGGCGAGCCCCCCAGTAGCCTCGGCCCTTCCCCTCACCTACCTTAGCCCCTACTTCACCGACGGCCGGAGCACCTCTCCGCCGCGGGCCTTGCTGCTTCCTCTATAGAGCTCGGCGGCGGCGGCAACCACCCCCAGCCAATGCGCCTCTTCGCCCTGATCGTCTGGGTAGGTCGCGTGCCCTGAGAGGTGGTCGGACGCGCCGACGATCTTCATCGGGGCAGATGACTCCCTCGGCCACGCTCGCTCCCGCGCGGGAGGAAGGAGAAGACCAACCGGGCGGGCCCCACCTCCATGCGAGCCCCGCAAGTCAGCCACTCAGGGGTTGACCTGGCTCGCTCACCTGGCGTAAGTGGAGACGCCCCGGGTCGGATGCGCTTTCGTCTTTCGAAAGCGTACTTCGCCATGACTTCAAACGGAAATACGCTTTCGTTTTCTGAAAACGTACTCTGTTTCGCCTTCGGTCAGTAATATGCTTTTCTTTTTCTGAAAATGTATTCTCTTTAGTGCGCTTTCTGTTTTAACCGACAAGGGCCTATCTGTAAATATGTATTTCACAGATTAGTCCCTGTCATTCGAACGGCCGTATCTTTTCAACCACAACTCCGATTGAGGTGATTCCAGCGCTCATGTTCTCTGTTTGCCGAGCTCTTTTTGATGGGATTATTTTCTTGATGTTTGCACATTCTGAAAATGCCAATTTTCCCTTGCTCTAATTCAGCCCCTTTGAGAGAGAACGTTCTCCGGCAAATCTCCCCGCGATCGTTTCACACTTCTTCCCGGAGCACTTGTCGACCCCAGGCAAGCCAACCTCTCATCATGAGCCCCGAACTTGCATGTTGACTTTGCTTACACCTTGTGTGTGTGTAGTTACAGTTGTTCCTTATTGTTTTCGTCTATAGTTATTCTGTTATGCTTATCATGCATGCTTATGTTTTCACGATATCTTTTGTCATGCTAATTATAATGCGATTATCGATAATGCCATGTCACTAGTCTACTTTATTTTCATAACATCGTTATAAAATGCTATGATGATTGTAATGCACCGTTGATATGCTAGTACTTGGTAATGTCATGTTCCCTATGTTATAGTTGTGCACTTGAGAAGTTTGACATTTTGTCCATGCATTTGCATGCTGCATGCTCATTGTTGCATTCATGTTAAATATGTTCATGATGATGGAGAAGATAATAATATGACTTAATAATAACAAACCTCCTCCGTCATCGATGGGATCGAGTCATAGTGCCACCAAATCGAACTTCTTCAGTGCAGCCACATTTTGCCTTTATGGGAAGGCCCTAATGCGATCTATTGTCGTGCCTCTCGCCGGTGCCTCCAAAGAGGGAAGGTTTTGGGCCCGCGCTACCCTGATCAGGTAGGCGGACATAAGCCTTGTGTGCCCGGGTTTGGTTTATAGCTCATGTCCCCGTTTGGGACCGTTTTGTTTGCCACAATGGTGGCTGTTTTTCCACGATGGTGGCCGTTGGTGTCTTTGGTAGACACGTGGCCAGCCTGGACTAGCCCAGTGGGGAGTGAGTCAGAGTGGCCGGGAGAGTGTCATGGCAGTAGTTCGGTTTTGTCGGAACACCGTTGGTCCACCCGAATGGGAGTGCGAGGCCATGGGTTTCGTGGTGTGGGTATAGTGCGCTACCTCTACAGAGTGTTTATAAAGTCTATCGATAGCAACACAGTTCGTAGTAGGTCACACTATCAGGTCTTGGTCGAAATGGAGGATAAACCTAAAATAATTAAGTGAATAATGTGTAACAAGTCATGAGAAGTCATGGTGATTTGTTGATATGATCACGAGACAAGGTCTCGATGAGTGTTGGAGACCAAGTGTTGGTCATGGTTGTGATCGCCAGAAAGATCACCCTTTGGTTACAAGGTAACCCATTGAACGGAGTGTGGTTCCGTTCATGATCCGTGAGTGATCACCATTCGGTTGCGAGACAACCCGTTGGTAAGAGAGTCCAAGGGACTCAGTGCACAAGTTTGGTGGCATTACTTGATTAATATGTTGCATTTAAAGAACCATGGCCTAACAGGAGATGGTTGCATAAATTTAACATGTTATGTCTACTTTGAAGATGACCGGTAGTTATATTCAGCATAGTTTATTATGCCATGCCCTGCTTTGATTGATATGCTAAAATTATGCCATGATTGAGATGATATGCTATGTTTTACTGTGGCCATGTTAGAAGCATGTTTCGATATGCCATGTGATTACCATGTTAGTAGATGCTATGATGTTGTTCAGGCTTAGTTGATCTTTATCATGCCATGTTTAGTAATTGATATGAGATAGGTTGTTGCATGCACTTTGTTCTTGCTTTATCTTCTGCTTGCTTGGATGCTATGTATTTGGTTGTCTTGCAAGTACATTCAATGTACTGACCTGGCATGTCATGCCAGTTTTGTAGGTCGAGACCGAAATATTCGCTTGTTCCGTCGTGCTAGGCTATAACCTTGCCAGTCATGTGAGTTGTGGAGCCTAGCCAGAGTTGATGAGCCACTAAACCAAGACTTCCGCCACCATTTAAATAGCCTTAGGGCTATGACAGATAATTGTATTCATCAATGATGTAATATTCTGCACATGTATTTGATGAATATTCTTGTACCTAGAATGCTGTATTATGGACCTGTCGTGCATCAGGTGTTATCCTGGGCTGACGTGCGAAGGCCCCATGCTCCATGCGGATCAGGGTGACGCAGGACATGGTATCAGAGCGGCCAGGCTGGCATAGGTTATCCTAGTATTAGATCACCGCTACCTTTAAATCATAATGACCCGTCCCCTCTACTCTCGGAGTCCGGAAGGTCGCCTTGAGGCGCCTCTGGGACTGTCTCCCCTCGATCCGGTGCCTCTTGGGACAACACCTAGGCGTCGTCGGCAGGATGAGGAGAGGTGGCAGTCGGGACTAGATCGCTATCCATGTCCGACGAACCCAGGGAGCCGTTCGATGATACCTCGATATTGGCTCGTGGCGGCCTGCGTAATTATGTTCGGCAATTAGGGAAAGCAATGCGACAAAGGAATCCTATGGGTTACTTTGGTATCCGAATACTTACGATCTCCCCTGGGGCTTGGCCCTGGGCAACCACTCGTCTTCACTTTCGTCGGCGGCGGTGGAGCTGTCCGGAAGGAGAGTCCTTCCCTTCTTGGACCCTCCGGTCTCCCCAGTCGGGGCGGCCTTCCTTTTCTTGTCTCCCCCAGTCGGTGGGGGAGCCTCTTCTTCCTCTTCCTCGTCTTCGGGGGAAGAGTGCACCACAGAGTCATCGGACCGTGAGTCCGACGACGCCTGGCGTCGGGAACTCTTTCGAGCTCCCTTGGCCTTCTTGGTCTTCTTCGACACCTTATAAGGGGCCGGAGTCAGCATCTTCGTCAGAAGAGCGTCTGCGGGGCCTTCGGGCAAGGGAGCCGAACAGTCGATCTGTCCGGCCATCTTCTGCCAGTCCTGTTAAAATTATGGGAGTTTAGATCCTGCATAGAGTCAATCTATATAAAAATAAGTATCCTGTGAAAGGTAAAACAACTTACCGCACTGGCTTGGCGCTTCGTGCTGAATCCGCGATCCTTGGTAATGGGGGGAGGGACCTAGGCGCTCTTGAACAGCACCCTCCAGGAATCTTCATGAGTCGTGTCGAAGAGCCTGTTCAGAGTTCGGTGCTGCGCCGGATTGAACTCCCACAAGGTGAACTCCCGTTGTTGGCACGGGAGTATCCGGTGGATGAGCATAACCTGGACTATGTTGACGAGCTTGAGCTTCTTGTCCACCATGTTTTGAATACATGACTGGAGTCCAGTCAGCTCTTTTGAATTACCCCAGGACAGGCCCTTCTCCTTCCAGGAGGAGAGCCGCGTGGGTGTGCCAGATCGGAACTCGGGGGCCGCTACCCATGCGGGGTCGAGCGTCTCGGTGATGTAAAACCACCCCGATTGCCACCCCTTTATGTTTTCCACAAAGGAGCCCTTGAGCCATGTTATGTTGGGAATCTTGCCCACCATGGCGCCTCCGCACTCCGCTTGGCGGCCGCCCACCACCTTCGGCTTGACGTTGAAGGTCTTTAGCCATAGGCCAAAGTGGGGCTTGACGCGGAGAAAGGCCTCGCACACGACGATAAATGCCGAGATGTTGAGGATGAAGTTCGGGGCCAGATTGTGGAAATCCAGGCCGTAATAGAACATGAGCCCCCGGACAAAGGGATGGAGAGGGAATCCCAGTCCGCGGAAGAAATGGGTGAGGAATACAACCCTCTCATGGGGCCTGGGGGTGGGGATGAGTTGCCCCTCATCTGGGAGCCGGTGCGTGATGTCGTCGGGCAGGTATCCGGCTCTCCTCAGTTTCTTGACGTATCCCTCCGTAACGGAGGAGACCATCCACTTGCCTCCCGCTCCGGACATGGTTGGAGAAGGTTGAGATGGAAGTGAGGACTTGGGCGCTAGAGCTCGAGTGTGCGGGAGCGGATGAGCAGAGGAGGAAGAAGGCGTGGATAGAAAGGTGAATCCTTATCCCTTTATATGGGTGGACAAAACTAAGCGTCCCCACTTGCCTGGTAAAACTCGCTTATCCCCCAAGCACCGTAATTAATGGCGCGGTTGGGTTACCCACGCCCGTATTGATGAGAATCCCGTAATAAGGGGACACGATCTCTGCTTTGACAAGACGTGTCGAAAAACTCTCGCGTTATGTGCGGGGCTGGTTAAAAGAAACGGTTTGAATAATCACCATGCCATGACGTAACGTCGTGTTGCCAAAACAAGCTAGATGATTAGATCTGCGAAAACATTATTCTCTCTATGGTGGAATGTGGAACTTATTTTGCAGCGTCGGACACTATCCTCGTATTCAAATTCTTCTGTGATGTATTCGGAGAAGGAACCCGCCTTGCAATGCCAAACACAACTGCGCGCCGGACTCGTCGTCATTGAAGCCTGGTTCAGGGGCTACTGTGGGAGTCCTGGATTAGGGGGTCTCCGGATAGCCGGACTATCTCCATTGGCCGGACTGTTAGACTATGAAGATACAAGATTGAAGACTTCGTCTCGTGTCCGGATGGGACTCTACTTGGCGTGGAAGGCAAGCTAGGCAATACGTATATGGATATCTCCTCTTTTGTAACTAACCTTGTGTAACCCTAACCCTCTCCGATGTCTATATAAACCGAAGGGTTTTAGTCCGTAGGACAACAATCACAACATACAATCATACCATAGGCTAGCTTCTAGGGTTTAGCCTCTCTGATCTCGTGGTAGATCTACTCTTGTAACACCCATATCATCAATATTAATCAAGCAGGACGTAGGGTTTTACCTCCATCAAGAGGGCCCGAACCTGGGTAAAACTGCGTGTCCCTTGCCTCCTGTTACCATCAGGCCTAGACGCACAGTTCGGGACCCCCTAACCGAGATCCACCGGTTTTGACACCGACACCAGCGCTCATGTTCTCTGTTCGTCAAGCTCTTTTTGATGGGATTATTTTCTTGATGTTCGCACATTCTGAAAATGCCCATTTTCCCTTTCTGTAATTCAGCCCCTTTGAGAGAGAACTGTCGGATGTGGGGTTCCGGCAAACCCTTAAGGTTCGAACACTTGGGTGCCCGTGAAGTCTTTTCCTCCCACCGATCTACGCCCTAGCTCGCTAAGATCTCGCAGACGAACTTGATGAACTCGCAACATAGAAAGACACAAGATTTATACTTGTTCGGGCCACCATTGTGGTGTAATACCCTACTCCAGTGTGGTGGTGGTGGATTGCCTCCAGGGCTGATGATGAACAATACAATGGGAAGAACAGCCTCCTGAGGTTGAGGTGTTCTTATGCTTGGCTAACTTGTACATGTGGGGATCTTCTTCCGGCCCTCTATCCGAGATGAGGTTGCTCCCCCAGCTATGGTGGTGGCTAGTCCTATTTATAGAGGCCATGGTCCTATTCCCAAATATTGAGCGGGAAGGGAGCCAACAACGGCGGGCTAATTTGAAGGGGGATAGCTAGTACAAGCCATCCTGACAAAAGTGGTCTTTCCCCGCCAAAGGCTCTGGTGGTGTCGCTGTCTTGGGCTCCATGATGCCCTTCGTCTTGCCGTCCTTCTGGTCCTGGTCTTGTTGCACCGATATGGCAACCTTTGCGTGATGCCTCGGTACACCTCGCCTGCACAGGCCTCCTTAGCACCAAAGAGGAAACAAGGATGTTGCGCATGCTGGCGCCCGCCTGGTGTCGATCATCATGGCTCACATCACGAGAGCCTTGTGAGGTTTGCCTCGCCTTGATATCTCCACTCCTCGTGAGCCTACGTGACTAGGCCACTCCAGAGGAGGTCTTGTGTCGTCCGCCTCGCGAGGCTTGGCCCCTCGCGAGGGTCTTGGATGCCTTGTTGATGAAGATGGGCCGTACGGCCTGCTGGCTTAGCCACGCAGTGGGCCGTAGGCAGGCAAGTCTGGGGACTCCTGTTCCCAGAACGCCGACAGTAGCCCCCGGGCCCGAGGTGCGCTCGGGCTTGGCTTTGCGGCGAAGCCAAGGGTCAAGTACGGAGCACCGTGGGCCCCCAAAAGCCCGCGGCCTCGGTTGACGCGTGGCGGTTGATTGGAAGTGGGCGTCTCCGCTTCCCCATGTTGCCTTTGAATCTGCCTGGCTATGCGGCCCTCGCCTCTTACACAGTTATTCTTCCTTCGCCACGCCTGGCTCTTCCGATCTCCCTGCTTCCTCGGGGCCCTCCTCTGTCCTCCCAATCTGACTTGCGCTCCACCTGCTTCACCGCCATGTCGCCGAAACAAGCCGAGAAGGGGAAGAAACCTCTGTCCTCGCCAACTGCGCCTCCATCCTTCGAGCCGGCGCTCGGCCGGCCCTGGGTTCTCAATGAGGAAGCCATGGACAAGGTGAGCCCCATGCTTGCCTCCAGTTTCAACGAGTGGGGAGCGATGACAGCTTGGCCCGCGTCTTGCACTCGCATGGCTCGGGCAGTCACTGAGGTTCCGATCTTCATTGAGGCCCTCTGGGCTGGCCTGATTCCTCCCTTCTCCGCCTTCTTCAATGCGGTGCTCGAGCATTATCAGATCCACATGCTCCTTCTCGACCCTCAATCTGTGACCCTTCTGACCGTCTTTGCCTTCTTGTGCGAGTCCATGGTGGGCATCGCTCCTTCTGTGGCACTCCTCCGCACTTATTCTTGCTGCATCTCACCGGTCCCCGGCAGAGCTCGGGGTGCGTGTGGCTGTGGCTGCAACGACAGGTGCGGGGATTGACTTCGAGCTTCCTTCATCTATGAGCGAGTTCCGTACATGATGGGTGTTTGTTGACGCCGGCGTGCTCAACCCTCTGCTCCAAGCTCCGGTGGGGCCTGCTATTCCAAACTCTGGCTAGGGTCATCAGAAGCTCACGAGCTCCTGCCTTGCCCCCGTCTGGGCCAGGCTGAGGTGGTTGAAGGACCTCGGCGTGAATGCACCTATGGTGGTGAGGGAGTTCGACATGCGTCGAGTCGCTCCACTTCAGCGCCACTCCTGCCTGATGTGGGACTTGCTCCTTAGCCAGGACAACATGAGGTTTTAGGAGGAGGGGCTTCCTCTTGCGGCGCGGCAAACAGTGCTCATGATCCTATCAGGTGTCCCTCTGCCGGATGAGATGCCCAGGAACAACTGCCTATTGTACCCCTGCGAGAACAAAGTCACATTTGGCGCGAGCATGCCTTCCTTTGATGAGTGGGGGCTGCGCCCAATCGGCTTGGTGGGGCCCCACGAGAACCCCGTCATCGTGGTCCCCCTCCTTGCCGCCAGTGCCGATCTCACCCCAGGTGATGGTGCAGGGGGGGGGGGAGCTCCGACGGGGGCCAGCGGCTCAAGTGTCGAGGAGCACATGACGAGCGGTGATCCGGGGGCGTCGTCCTTAGGGGCCTGCGACCCCCCTCCTGAGGCATTGGTTGCTGAGGAGACGCGGCATGCGGCTCCCGAGGCTAAGGCTCCAGGAGCCTCGGGAGGTTGTAGTAAGAGGGTGCATGGATGTTCGCCACGATCGGGCTCCCCTGAAGCCATCCCTCTTGGTTCTTCTTCGGCTCCGCCGCGCACCGGTCGTCACGTCCAGCGCTTCGGTCGTCTTTGTGTGGACTTCGAGGAGCTCCGCAAGAGGAAGGGGTCCCCCAGCGGCAGCAATATCTTTGGGCCGTTGAAGCGACGGAAGTACATCGCCATTGACGCGTAAGTATCTTATTGCCGTGGCTTCTTGTGTGTGGTCTTCTCATCCTAGTGTCTGTCCTCCAGGGCTCCTTCCACTGAAGCTGTTGTGTCTTCTGAGAGGCTGCCTCCTCCTTCATCAGCTCCCCCATCGGCCTTGAGCGTTCCTGGCCTACCTGCCGCCCCTGGCACAAGGTCGGTTGGGGGAGCGTCCCCGTCGGCTTGGCCGCCCCTCCCCCACGGTCTGGTGTGGAGCTCGGCGGTCGTGCCCAAGACTCCTCCTTTGCTCATGAACAGCCGCTAATTGACCTCGATCTTCGGTTCCTCTTCAAGCGGCGATCCTAGATCAGCTTGGGCTCCTCGCGAGGACGGGCTGACGTCGGGCGCGGCGCCAGCCCCCAGCCCCCAGCCGGGAGGTAGCGCGCCACTTGATGCTCCGCCTGCTGCCCCCGAGGTAGAGGACGAGGCGGGTCGAGCGTTTGAGCTCAATCACGGGAGGAGCGTAGTTCGTCATGAGCTCTTCCAGGAGGCGATGGGCGCGATGAGCCGCCTCGGTGAAGAGCTCGCTGGTGTCGATTCGCATCTTGAGGCTGAAGGTCTCCGACTGGTGGAGGAGCGGCGCAAGCTGAGGGTGGCCATCGACCTCGGTCGCTATCAGCGTGATCTCAAGAATGCGAAGGCCGAGGCGTCCCTCAAGATCGCCCATGAAGCCTGCTCGCGAGCCTTGGAAGAGGCTTGCGAGGCCGATCACCATCACAAGGCTACGGAGGAGCGCGCGTGGGGGCTCCAGGCCTGGAGCGCGTCCCTTGAGCAGCAGCTGGAGGCGCGCGGGGCCACTCTTGCATCGCTGAGGGGGATGCCCGTGGAGGAAGAGGAGGTCCAGAAGCGCGAGGACGCGTTGACCCAGGAAGCCGTCGAGCGCAGCCTCGAGCTCGAGCAACTAGAGATGAGGGAGCGTCAAGTTGCTCAAGCAGAAGACGTCGTCGGGGCCCATGAGGCCGGAGTCAAGGAGGAGATCAATCGTTGGGTGGCCGAGGTTCGCGTAGATCTGGAGGGCAGGTACAACTTGAAGCTGAAGCTCGCGGGTCTGGAGGATGTAGGCAGGGCCGCCGCCCTCAGGCCTAGGTTGGATGAGGCCGAGAGGCGTGTGGAGGCCACAACCGCCGCCCTGGTTACGACGCAGGTGGACTTGGCCTCCGCCCGCGCTGAGCTGCTTTCCCTCCGGAAACGAGTTGATGATGTCGAGGTCGTCGCACGGCAAAACAGGGAGGAAGTGCTCCAGCACCGGACGCTGGAGCGTGAGCATGCTCCTATGCTTCAAGACCTTCGGAACAAGGCCAACACCGCCCTGGGTTACATCTGCGACGAGAACGCCCCGACCCCTCACTCGAATGACTATGCCAGCCACCTGACCTTCTTCACCAAGTTGGTGACACGCTTGGAGGCTCGATTCGCCAGAGCTCGCCAGCTTGTGGAGGAGAGGGGTCGTGGCCTGCTTCAGCACGCCTTCTCCCATGTCTTCAGCCACCTTCTGAATGCTGACCCCATCTTTGATTTTGACGCCGCCATTGCCCCCATACCCACAGCCGTTCGAGGCAGCCTAGCGCGTTGGGTAGAGGACCATGTGGACGCATTGGTCAGGGCCTTCACCTCGGAGGATGACGCGGTGGTGGTCGTCACGAACGAAGGTGACATGGTTGACGACGATGATGGGGGCGTCGCTGACGGCGGCGACGACACCGACGAAGACGACGACGATGCGAGCGATGCGTCCATGGGTGACATAGCGAGTGATGTTTCGGGATGATCCATGTTCTCCCGTCGTTTCATCCTACACGCAAAACTTGGGCGTGGCCCTTGGAAGACTTGTAAGAGCATTTTGAGAGGGGGAGCCCCTCATGTAAGCAAATTGCAGTTTTTACTTTCCTATATGATGTGGGTATGTGTCCTCGTGAACTCGTGGAGCCGGGGCGAGCTTCCCATCGTGGTTTACCTTAGTCAGCGCCAGCTTTGGGCTGGGTCGTGAAGAGACGACCTTCTGAGAATCATGTGGAGCTTATCGCCCCGTCTAAGGGGGCCCGTCAAGAGGTGAGCGCCAGCCGTAGCGCTGGCGCGTGCTTGACAAGCGTGCGCTTTGCACGGTCCGGCTCGTGAGGAGCTTGCGAGGGAAAGGCGATGGACATGAGTCCCAAAACTAACAAGATCCAGAAGGCGAGAAATGGCTCGAACGAGAAAAGGCACCCCCTGCGCGCATCGATAAAAATTCAGCTTCAACTGAAATCCAGATCCAGACAGCAAAACCATAGAAAGAGAGAGATCCAAAGCAAAAGGCCGCGTCCGGCACCTAGTCTAGTCTTCAGGTCTTCAGGTCTTCTCACCAACGCGAAGCTAAGTGCTGCCACTAGGCGTGGGAGGGAGCCCGAGGGCCTGAGGCCGGCGCTCCTGAGACTCCGGGGCGTGTACAGCCCCAACTCATTATTATGTGAGAGTGTCATGGGCGGCGAGCTTCACAGGCACTAGGCCTTATTCACAGGTACCGGCCTTGCTTCATATCGCCAGACGAGGGGCCCGCCTTGTGCCACCCTCGACCTCCTTTTAGCCGACTGGTCACCAGGACGACACAAAAGAGGGAAAGGGGACGCCAACGGTTCCCTCGGCGACCACGGGTCCTCTACCGGGGGAAGGGTCATCGAAGCCTCCCCGGCAGAGGGCCTACCTCTAGGTGTCCCCTGGTTTCGCGCGCCTTGGGGAGGGGCCTGGCTCCCGACCCTTCTCCTACAGCCCCCAACTCAGTCATCCCGCTGCCAGGGGGGCCGTCGAACTGGGGCCGCCTGCCGCTGTAGTGACCTGCTCCTCCTGTGGCTCATGGTTAGCGTAAGCTTGCTCCTGAGGGATTAGGGGTACCCTGTAGTGGTCGTCGCACACGCGGTCGTGGTGGTTCCCCGGCAGCTCCTGGAAGGCTTTGACTCCTAGCGTCCGTTCTTCCCAATCTTCTCCAACGAATGAGCCGGGGTCATCCTCCGGCATGTACTCCTGGTCCGTCATGCGGGGCACGTAGGATTCTGGGGATGTTACCCCCGAACACCTCGCCGTGGTGCCCCACACTCCATGTCGCCCGACCCAGCGTGACGTCTTGGGGGTGATAGCGTGGCATCCCACTTGGGCCATGGAAGGCGGCGCTCGTGCCCATGCTTGTTGCAGGAGTTACGGGGTTGGTAGAGCCCCCGGCGCCGCTGGCCATGCTGGTGTTGACAAAGCCCCCTGGAGCGCCTGATGGTGTGTGGTGGCGGCGTGGCCCGCCAAGAATCCCTGCAGCGGCCTGAGGAGGAAGATGATGGCAGAAGGGCGGGGTTCCCGAGGCCGCCGCGTCCAGCAGCTCGACGACGTGTTCCAGCAGTGTGTCTCGGCCGCTTTCCATCAACTGGCACCGCAGCAGCTCCCTTGCCATGGTGAGTGTTGCCTGCCCGTTTGCTTGATCCCGTCGTGAGTGCGGCGCCGTCGCCGCGGCATGTCTTGCTGCTCTTGCAGCGGCCCGTACTTGCCGTGGAGTGAGGGTAGATAACACCCCGCCAGATTGGACGGTGCTCGTGCCTCCTAGAGTGCGGGGTTGAGATCTTCATAGGCGGGCGGCGCCGACTGGGCTGGCCAGGCTGCCTAGCGGTCGGAGTTAGCGGACATCGCGGCCGTGGAGTGTCTGCAAGTCGGTTGTCGGAGAAGAAGCTCCGGCGCACCCCTACCTGGAGCGCCAAATGTCGGATGTGGGGTTATGGCAAACCCTTGAGGTTCGAACACTTGGGTGCGCGTGAAGTCTTTTCCTCCCACCGATCTACGCCCTAGCTCACCAAGATCTCGCGGATGAACTCGACGAACTCGCAACACAGAAAGACACAAGATTTATACTGGTTCGGGCCACCGTTGTGGTGTAATACCCTACTCCAGTGTGGTGGTGGTGGATTGCCTCTAGGGCTGATGATGAACAATACAATGGGAAGAACAGCCTCCTGAGGTTGAGGTGTTCTTGTTCTTGGCTAACTTGTGTGTGTGGGGATCTTCTTTTGGCCCTCTATCCGAGATGAGGTTCCTCCCCCAGCTATGGTGGTGGCTAGTCCTATTTATAGAGGCCCTGGTCCTCTTCCCAAATATTGAGCGGAAAGGGAGCCAACAATGGCGGGCTAATTTCAAGGGGGACTGCTAGTACAAGACATCCTGACAAAAGTGGTCTTCGCGTGCCAAAGGCTTTGGTGGTGACGCCGTCTTGGGCTCCATGATGACCTCCATCTTGCCGTCCTTCTGGTCCTGGTCTTGTTGCACCGATATGGCAACCTTTGCCTGATGCCTCGATACTCCTCGTCTGCGCAGACCTCCTTAGCACCAAAGAGGAAACAAGGACGCTGTGCATGCTGGCGCCCGCCTGGTGTCGATCGTTATGGCTCACGTCACGAGAGCCTCGTGAGGTTTGTCTCGCCTTGATATCTCCGCTCCTCGTGAGCCTGCCTGACTAGGCCACTCCAGAGGAGGTCTTGTGTCGTCCTCCTCGTGAGGCTTGGCCCCTCGCGAAGGTCTTGGATGCCTTGTTGATGAAGATGGGCCGTACGGCCTGCTGGCATAGCCACGCAGCGGGCCGCGGGCAGGCAATTCTGGGGACTCCCGTTCCCATAATGCTGACAAGAACCGTTCTCCGGCAAATCTTCCCACGACCGTTTCACACTTCTTCCCGGAGCACTTGTCGACCCCAGGCAAGCCAACCTCTCATCATGAAGCCCGAACTAGCATGTTGACTTTGCTTGCACCTCGTGTGTGTGTGTAGTTAAAGTTGTTCCTTATCGTTTTCGTCTGCAGTTATTCTGTTATGCTTATCATGCATGCTTATGTTTTCATGATATCTTTTGTCATTCTGATTAGAATGTTATTATCGATCATGCCATGTCACTACTCTACTTTATTTTCATAACATCGTTATAAAATGCTATGATGATTGTAATGCACCGTTGATATGCTAGTACTTGGTAATGTCATGTTCCCTATGTTATAGTTGTGCACTTGAGAAGTTTGACATTTTGTCCATCCATTTGCATGCTGCATGCTCATTGTTGCATTCATGTTAAATATGTTCATGATGATGGAGAAGATAATAATATGACTTAATAATAACAAACCTCCTCCGTCATCGACGGGATCGAGACATAGTGCCACCAAATCGAACTTCTTTAGTGTAGCCACATTTTGCCTTTATGGGAAGGCCCTAGTGCGATCTATTATTGTGCCTCTCGCCGGCACCTCCAAAGAGGGAAGGTTATGGGCGTGCGCTACCCTGATCAGGTAGGCGGACATAAGCCTTGTGTGCCCGGGTTTGTTTTTGAGCTCATGTCCCCGTTTGGGGCTGTTTTGTTTGCCACAATGGTGGCCGTTTTGCCACGACGGTGGCCGTTGGTGTCTTTGGTAGACACGGGGCCGCCCAGGACTAGCCCAATGGGGACAAAGAGTGTCATGGCAGTAGTTCGGTTTTGTCGGAACGTCGTTGGTCCACCCGAATGGGAGTGCGAGGCCATGTGTTCCGTGGTGTGGGTACAATGCGCTACCTCTGCAAAGTGTTTATAAAAGTCTATCGATAGTAACACAGTTCGTAGTAGGTCAACTATCAGGTCTTGGTCGAAATGGAGGATAAACCTGAAATAATTAAGTGAATAATGTGTAACAAGTAATGTGGTGACTTGGACTATGAGGTAGTCGTGAGAAGTCACGGCGATGTTTTGATATGATCACGAGACGAGGTCTCGGTGAGTGTTGGAGACCAAGTGTTGGTCATGGTTGTGATCGCCGGAAAGATCACCGTTGGAGACCAAGTGTTGGTCATGGTTGTGATCGCCGGAAAGATCACCGTTTGGTTACAAGGTAACCTGGTGAACCAAGTGTGGTTCCGTTCGTGATCCGTGAGTGATCACAAGTTCGGTTGCGAGACAACCCAGGTAAGAGAGTCCGAGGGACTCAGTGCACAAGTTTGGTTGCATTACTTGAGTAATATGTTGCATTTAAAGAACCATGGCCGAACAGGAGATGGTTGCATAAAGTTAACATGTTATGTCTACTTTGAAGATGACCAGTAGTTATATTCTGCATAGTTTCATTATGCCATGCCCTGCTTTGATTGATATGCTAAAATTATGCCATGATTGAGATGATATGCTATGTTTTACTATGTCCATGTTAGAAGCATGTTTTGATATGCCATGTGATTACCATGTTAGTAGATGTTATGATGTTGTTCAGGCTTAGTTGATCTTTATCATGCCATGTTTAGTAATTGATATGAGATAGGTTGTTGCATGCACTTGGTTCTTGCTTTGTCTTATGCTTGCTTGGATGCTATGTATTTGGTTGTCTTGCAAGTACATTCAATGTACTGACGTGGTGTGTCATGCCAGTTTTGTAGGTTGAGCCCGAAATGTTCGCTTGTTCCGTCGTGCTAGGACGTAACCTTGCCAGTCCTGTGAGTTGTGGAGCCCAGCCAGAGTTGATGAGCCGCTAAACCAAGACTTCCGCTGCCATTTAAATATCCTTAGGGCTATGACAGATATTTGTATTCATCAATGATGTAATCTTCTGTAAATGTATTTGATGAATATTCTTGTACCTGGAATGATGTATTATGGACCCTCGTGCATCAGGTGTTATCCTGGGCTGATGTGTGAAGGCCCCCTGCTCCATGCGGATCGGGGTGCCACACATAACCCACTTTTGTGCGGGCGAGGATAGTTGGTTGGCCCGTAGCAACGACAAGTCTCGACGCAATAGGTACAAACATCGAAATAACAATGACAACACCGAGGATATGGCGGTCAATGCCGGATTCAGTGGCTCTAAGCCTTGTCAGCGGAAGAAGCCGTTCAAAAAGAACAATTCGGGCCCATCTAGCCCATACTCGATCATCCGTTCCAGATTCATGGCACCCCAGACAAACCACCCAATCATACCAATAGAGATTGTTGGGTTTTTAAATAGGCCGACAAGTTAAATGCCGAAAACAAGGATAAGGGGTCGCAAAGTGAAGACGACGACGAGGAGCACCGGCCGCCGAACACAGGGGGACAGAAGAAGTTCCCTCCTCAGGTCAAAATGGTAAACATGATATAAACTACCCACATCCCCAATAGGGAGCGCAAACGCGCACTTAGGGACGTCTACGCGATAGAGCAAGTCGCCCCAAAATTTAATCCATGGTCGTCATGCCCGATCACTTTTGATCGCTGGGATCATCCGACCAGTATCCGTCATGGCGGTTCAGCCGCACTGGTCCTGGACCTAATAATTGATAGGTTCCACCTGACGCGAGTCCTGATGGATGGTGGTAGTAGCCTCAACTTGCTCTATCAAGATACAATGCGCAAAATGGGCATTAACCCATCACGGATCAAGCCCACAAAGACTACCTGAGTCATACCGGGCATAGCGGCCCACTGCATGGGCTCAATCACACTTTTTTTGAGGAACTGGAACAGTGGGAGAGGCTCCCACTTTATTATAGATTATATATTATAACACAATTACAAGGAGTAGTTACATCATGTACAAGTCTCACCCCATCTCATTTTGTAGTGGGGGTAGAATTTGACTATAGGGTACAATTAATCAGAGGGTAGGGAATCTAAAAGTAAGAAGATAAACTCTTTCTTGTTGTCTTTAACCCTATATTGAAGGAGACTAAAATCCTCCCTGAATCTGGCCAGCCAAGAGTGGTATGAGGGGTTTATATCCCTGAAAAGTTTGTTGTTCCTCTCTTTCCAAATGCTCCAGGATGCTTGAAGGATGACCTCCATGAACAAAGGCCTGCCCCAATTAATTTAGCTTGTTCTAGCCAGGACAGCCAAGTGGCTTGATCTCCAGGGTCTAACCCAAAGGTTGACCAACAATTTCGACTAAATGGGCATGTGAGGGTCATGTGATCAATGTCTTGTTCTTTTTGGCCACACAGCAGGCAGTTGAGGTTAGTACCAATGTTATAGTGCCTTCTCTTCAACATGTTTCTAGTTTTCAATCTATCAGACAACATGAGCCAACCAAAGACCATGAGTTTAGCAGTGACCTTTGATTTCCATAGCCAGTGGTAAGTTTTATGGGCCTTCATATCCCTAAAGCAGAAATTGTAGTATTTGCTGGCTGAAAATTCTCTTCCTCTCCAAGGGTAAGTCCAGACATCTTTTGTGTTTTGGCTGTTGTCCAATGTAATGTGTGTCACCAAACTTTGCATATCTTGCACTTCCTCCAGGGCTTGTGTAGAGAGTGGTAGAAAGAATGCTTCATCTAGTGAGTTTATGGTCAAGAAATCTTTGACTGAGCAGTCTTCATTTCTCACATAAGAAAATGCTCTAGGATGTGTGTCAAATAGAATTTCTTCCAACCATAAGTATTTCCACATTAGTACATTGTCTCCACATCTCATGTCAACTTTTGAGATTCCTCTAAAAATGGGAATTGGCTTGAGGATGTCCCTCCACCAGAATGATCCACATGGGTCAGAGGCATGTGGGATTTTATTGGTATAGTAGGTGGTCCAAAGCAAGTCCACCCAAGGAAGGTCATGACGGTTGTAAAACTTGTGTAAGTATTTTAGGAGGAGAGCATCACTTTGTATCTTAAGATTTATGATTCTAAGCCCCCCACTCTTCTTGGGCCTGCAAACTCTGTCCCAAGCAGCTAGAGAGTTGCATTTTTCACCTTGTTCTGTCTTCTTTGTCCAGAGGCATCTCCTTAGTTTGTCCAACAACTCAAGGATTTTTGGTGGAAATCTCAAAGTGCAAAGTGCAAAAATTGTAAGTGAGGTGATGACCGTGTTTAGTAAGGAAAGTTTGGAGCCATAGGACATCAAGGATAATATAGATGTGAGTCTTCTTTCCATATTACAGACAATAGGAATTAGGTCTTGGACCGATAGTTTGGATGAACCAAGTGGTAGTCCAAGGTATGTGAATGGCATCTTTCCAATTGTACAACCAAAGATTTGAGCTATATCTTTACTTAATACCTCATCACAATTTATATGTATCAATGTTGATTTATGAAAGTTGATCTTGAGGCCAATTGAAGTGGCATAGTCAGTGAGAATGTTCTTCATTGTTTGTGCTTGGTTAGGGCATGCATGCATAATGATAATAGTTTCGTCAGTGTATTGAATGACAGGGTAATCAATTTGGTTTTGTCTAGGGAAAGGTAGTTGTAGCAATCCATGTCTGAAGGCATCATTAATGGCCGCTTGTAAGAGATCAGCAGCAAGAACAAAAATGAGAGGAGAGAGTGGATCACCTTGTTGAACACCACTTTTGCAAATGAATTGTCTGCCCGGCACACCATTCAGGAGAACAGAAGATTTGCCAGTAGAAAATATTGATTTGATCCATACAAGCCATTTATCATTGAATCCCATGTGTTTCATTATTTACAACATTGTATCATGTTCAATGGTGTCAAATGCTTTGGCAAAGTCTAACTTAAGGAGCACAATCTTATTTTTGGAATTTTGGCATTTGTGTATATATCAAAGGCCCAAGCGAGGCAATATTGGATCGCTCTTCCCTTAATGAAACCATATTGATTCCTATGTATAATCTTTAGGATAAGCCTTTGCAGATGATTGGCAAGTAACTTTGTAATCACTTTGAGACAACAGTTAAGGAGTGTAATAGGTCTAAAATCATTTACTGTAGCCGGGGAGGAAATTTTAGGGATCAAGGTGATATATCCTTCATTGATGCTTTCAAGGTCTAAGGTACCAGCATGGAATTGACCACATAGTTTGTAGAAATCCTCCTTAATGATGAGCCAGCAGGTCTTAAGGAATATTCCTGTGAAACCATCGGCCTGGAGCTCGGTCTGCAGGCATTTCTTTAATGACATTATCAATTTCCTCCCTGGAGAATGGATTTGTTAATTGCTCAAGGTCATTCCTTTTTTGATTATATCTTCTAGGTTGAATTTCATTTGAAATTCTCTTGAGGTTCCCAATCTCTGCTTGAAACTTTGGTAAATTAAAGCTTCTTTTCCAAGGTGATCTTCTATTGTGGTGCTATTATCCAGCTGAAGAGAAGGAATATTGTTTCTTTGATACCTCTCAGATGCCATTGCCTTGAAAATTTTTGGGTCCTCATCACCAAACTTATCCCATCTTATGGTGCATATTTTCCTCCAGTATTATTTTTGGTAATCTAACAGTCTGAGTAAATGATTTTGGAGAATTCTTCTGAAGTTACTCTCTGGTATTGTAAGAATTCTTTTATT
Organism: Triticum dicoccoides; assembly: GCF_002162155.2. Lineage (NCBI taxonomy): Eukaryota > Viridiplantae > Streptophyta > Magnoliopsida > Poales > Poaceae > Triticum > Triticum dicoccoides. The sequence goes on along the minus strand of NC_041388.1, from coordinate 139,748,437 downwards.
TTCCAATGAATCCAGGTCAGCAAGTGTGGTATTAGAGTTAGCTATGGCAGAAGAAAGTTTAGAAATCTGTTTACTCCATTGTTTGAGCTCATATCTCAGTGTTTTGAATTTCCTGGATATAAATGTGGCATAGTTATCTGAGGGTACTCTTTTGTTCCAAGAAGAAGCGACTAAATCCATAGAACCAGGATGTTGAATCCAGTATGACTCAAATCTAAAAAGATTACTTCTACGGATGTTTGTTTCTATGGATATCACACAAAGGTATGTGGTCTGAAACTGGTTTAGAGAGTGGTTTTACAATGGTGTTGGGGTATGATGTAGTCTAGTTGGTTCAAGTGCAGAACCAGTCTAACTGTTCAAGTAAGGGATCTTCCTGCATGTCACTCGAAGTAAAAGATCTTCCTTTGAGAGGGAGTTCAATCAAGCCCTGTGTACGGATGAAATCATTGAAAGTAATCATATCATTAATGTTTCCACCAGGTTTATTTTGATTGGTAGGGCTGCGGATGTAGTTGAAATCCCCAACTAGGAGCCAATCTTCATTGTTAGGTATATTAAGGTTAAGTAACCAGTTTGTGTAATCAGTTCTGGAGTCACCTTGACAGGGGGCATATATATTAACCAGGGTTCACACTTGGGCAGATTGGGTAGATTTAAAGTTGATTACTAGGGCAAATTCTTCCTCAATCAACACTATGCCAGTAAAGATAACACTATTCCATATGGTTACAATACCACCTGAGGCACCTCTCTTAGGAATGAAAGCAAATTTGTCAGAACGTTTGGGGCAACAGGATTTAATATAAGAGTTATCAAAAGCAGATTTCTTGGTTTCCTGTAAACAAACGACTGAATAGCCACTAGTAGCAATAGCATTCGATAAAGCCAAAAGCTTAGGGTCTGAGTTCATGCCCCGGATATTCCAACACAAAACATTCCAGTTCGATAGAACGGCCATAAAAGCTGAGAAATAAAGCTTAAATTAAGATGATGAAGAAGAAGGACCAGCCCCCTTGTCTGCCATGAGCATCTCTTCAGTGACTTCTTCCGGTGGGACAACACATTTCTTCACAGCAATGTTTGGATTTAATCAATGGTCATGGGAGGTGGGATTTCACCCTCTTCAATCTGTTCCTCGGTAATCTCAGTAATGACCACAACAAACACAACATTTGGGATGACTCTAGGCTTCACCTTGGAGGTTTTGATCCTGCTATCAGTTAGAGCAGGCACCTTGAAACCATCATACTTATCAGAGCATGAGCTTATACGCACAGTGGCAACAGAGACATGAGCTTTATTCCTACTGCGTTTGCTTTGGGCCCCCACCCTTGAAGAGCCGGCCTGAACTTCAGTTATGGCCCAGATACAGTTTCCTGAACTTCAGAAACTTCAGAGAAATCCAAAGTCTGAGCATCTGCAAGGAGCGCCACTGCCTGGTTATCATCAGAAAGAGCATGCACATCCTCTCTGTCAAGTGACCAGAAGTGGACAGTATAAGTAACTGATCCATCAGCTTCTCCCTGAGAAATGCAAGAAGTAACCTGAACTGAGCCATCATAGTTAGAGAGTGACAGTTGGATATCCAACTTAGTTGGCCTTATTCCATATCCATGGGCCCAAGGGCCAATAGTGGCAAGAGTTGGAAGGATGGAGCTTGAAAGAAAGTTAGTGATGGGCACATGTGATAGAGGTTCAGCAATTAACATTCCATTCATGAACTCATTGTCAGCAGAGAAGCTAATGTTCATACCAGCATTAGTGACAGAGATGTTGAACTGAATCTGTGGGGTCTGGACCTCAGCTCTGGGAATCATCATCTCATTGTGCTGCACTGGTGGAGTCACAGTATTAGCAAAGTTGAGAGAGCCATTCCTCTGTAGGGCCTGGTGAACATTGGCTGGTACAAGCACCAGTGCATCCGAATCAGAATTTGAAGTGGAGCTGCTCTGTGAAATGGAGTCATTCCAAGCTGCATAAGGGCTGTCTTGCAGATTTTTGCTTGGCAGAATTCCATCATGTACTTGCAGTCCCTCATTGGCCAGCCATTCTTGAAAATTATAAAGGGCAGGTGGTGCAGGTGGAGGAGGAGCTGGCCATTCTCCCCATTGGGGATGTATCTCAATATCTTCCTGACCTGCAACATTTTCACCCACATCCTCTGCAACATTGTTGCCAGCACCCTGTTGAGCCATCCAATTATTGAGCTGCATTTGGTAAATCTGTTCAACATTGAGGCCTTCCCCATAGAGATGGTGAGGGATGCCATCTGCAAGTGGTGGATCTTCTCCAGCAGGAGGAACTTCAGGCAAGTGGGTGTTCCAATCAGAACTACGCACCATTGTGACACAAACTATCCAGCAATGGCTCAATCACACTAGAGGTTGTCTTTGGTTCTCTGGACAACTTCCGAAGTGAGCAGTTAATCTTCGATATCGTCCCCTTTCGCAGCGGCTACCACACACTGCTCGGACGAACCGCATTTGTTCGATTCAATGCGGTCCCACACTACGCTTATCTCAAGCTTAAGATGCCCGGACTACGTGGCGTCATAACAGTCAATGGAAATATAGAACGCTCCCTCCACACCGAGGAGCACACCGCTGCCTTAGCGGTAGAGGTACAGGGCGTCCTTGTCAAGCAGAACCTCAATTCGGCGGCCGATCCCTCAGACACTACCAAGAGAGTCTGAACCATTCCGCAGATGGATAGCTCGGCTCGTCAGGAGCTCGACTAGAAATTTGGCCTCCGTCCCTTTCCTGACCATGTGGCGGCCATCATACCGTGCGTACATAATTACACACTAAAAATACCATGGACCCGGATGGAGGCATAATCAGCTTGTGATCCGCAATACCGTTCGACCGCCCCGGACACTCATACTTTCACTATTCCCTTTTTTTATTTTGTTTCCTTTTTTACAGGCCTTTCCTGGCGGCTTCACCATCGATTCTTTTCGAAGGATAAAAACACCAAGACAACAAGAAGCATGGACGTACTGGGAAATTCTTAGGTGGTCTCTTTAACGATCCCTTTACCTATCTTCAGGACCCACACGCAATTCTCTCTTGGTGAAGGCATAGTAAATAGACTTTCCTCTTATTGCATTACTTTTATAAATGCACTTTAACACACCAATGAAATTATAATAGAAACAGTTTAGGGCCCAAATTTTCACAGCTCTAGCTTACCACTAGTTCATCCTTTTTCTTTCCTTTTTCCTTTTCCTTTCTGGTAATTCTATCAGATAACACCTGTACACTCGGGTGCGTTTCAATTTGCCAGGGGCTTCATAGTGCCCCACAACATGGAAACAAAAGTCCGAGCACTTTTAGAATATAGTTCGGCACCCCGAATTTAGCACTATATGCATTGGCTCTGAATCATGTCTTTGGTCAATAGTTGGGTTGCCCGGCTCCTGTGCTTGCTACCTTACGTTCCGCTATATCGGCTAGGGTAGTAAAGGGAGAACTACTACGATTGTGCCTTGGTTTACCCAAGTGAGCACCTAAGTAGAGAAAGCCGAAAACTGGCTGTCATGATGCGGCGTGAGCCGGTCAGCTCTTCGGAGGTCTCAAATCCTTAGAGATTTTTTCCGCATTACGCGAGGGATTGGTACTTACCCGATCGAGTGTTTAAAACATCCTAGTCCGGATACTAGGGGCTGCGCACATATTTCTATTGTCGAACTCCTATGGCTAAGTGAGAGTGCTAAAGCCGCATAGTCCGATTGCTTGGTTCGTCTCGCTAAACACCTCCTTCAAGGACCAAACAATTGGATCAAGAGTGTTTAGATTACATCTCGAACACCCCCGTATTTCCTACGTGGGGGCAGAAGCCGACGACTGGCCAACTCTCAGATTTCACATAAAACGGCCGCACAGGAGGAGAATTTTTTTAAAGCATTATATTACATAAAAGTCTTCTTTCATTATACAAGGCAAAGACAACATGAATGTATTCATTCAAAAATAATGTCTTGCCCACACTGCATTGCTACAATGCGAGACCCCTCTAGGACATCTGAAAAATAGCGCTCGGGTGTGCGGTGCTCCTTTCCCTCTGGCGGCCCCTTGGTCAGCTTGACGGAGTCCATCTTCGTCCACCACATCTTGCAGCGGGCGAAGGCCATGCGTGCACCTTCAATGCAGGCCGGTCGCTTGACGACGTCCAGCCGAGGATAGGCGTTCACCAGCTGCTTCACGAGTCCGAAGTAGCTGCCGGGCATAGCTTCGGCTGGCCATAGCCGGATTATCAAATCCTTCATGGCTAGTTCAGCCACCCTATGTAGCTCCACCAGCTGTTTTAGCTAATCGGTGAAGGGCACGAGATGCTCTGGCGCAAGATACTGCGACCAGGACAATTTCTCCGTGGAGCTCCCTTCTTTGGCTCGAAAGAACTCCCCGGCGTCGGACACACTGCATGGCAGATCTACGAAGGCTCCTGGAGAACTCCGAATCCGGGTTTGTAAGAAATACTTCTTCTTCATATATTTGCTTTGCATACTAAACTCCTTACCCGCCGCGATCTTCCTGGCCTCCTGGATCTCCTGGAGGGCACCCTGGGCTTCAACCCGGGCCGCTTCCATGCTTTGACGACCCTTGGAGAGTTCGGTCTCTCGAGCCAAAACATCGCCCTCCAGGGTCTCGTAATTTCCTCACCGTGTCCTGGAGCTCTTGGTGGACCTCGTTCAGCCAGGCCTTCAGCTTCTAGCGAGCGGCCTGCTCATTGACAGCTTTCCCCTCGGCTACGGCCAGGGCCTTTTTCAGGACCTCGATGTCGGTCGTCGCCCCTACACATATAATGAGACTATAGTCAGTATACATCATTTACTCTTTCTGAATATATACCGAGACATTGCATACCTTGCAGGTCTTCCAGCTGCTTCCTCGCCTGGCCAAGCTCTTCTTCAGCCCGCTCTGGTTGCTGCTTTAGTCCAGAGACTTCGGCAGTGTGAGAAGTCGTGGCCAGTAGCGACGCCTGCTTATTCACATCAGACATAGTTTGGTTAGTTTCCTGTGAAATTTAATTGATCCTTTGTCCGGCTTTTCTTCCGAACACCGGACAGTGTCTCAGGGCTACTGTCTATGTGGGGATTTTCTCTGTTAATGCCGCTTACCTCAAAACCTGTCAGCAGGCTGCTGCAGGCTTCGGTTAGTCTGCTTTTAATGGACTGAACCTTCTCAATCACCATACCCATAAGGATACGATGTTCTTCCACAATGGAAGCGCCCCGTAGCACTTCCAATAGATTATCCGGCGCCTCTGGTTGGATAGAGGTCACCGGCGGGACGGGCACGCCTCCTTCTCTGGAAGGAATCTGCTTGTCGGACTCCGAGGCCGTATGGGTCTCCGGATCCATGCTCATATGGGGGACAAATTGAGCACGGCCCCCATTGTTAGTCTCCATGGGGGTCTGTTCCCCCATGAGTACGGCGGCCGAGGTGTCGCCCTCTGGCGCCTCCATGACGGGCTCCTGAACCTCCCCTGTCCTGGGAAGGTCCTTTGGGAGAGCACCTTGTCGTCTCCCTCGGCCTTGGGAGAGTAAGCGGTCGGCGGTGTCTCGCTGGCCATTTCCTTTGAGTCCAACGAGCCCCTTGTTGAGGATCGCTGGAAGCTGTCGTGGGCCGAACTTCAATAAAATGATTAAATCATATAAAATACCATAAGGCGGAAAAGCCGGTTGAATGGACGTGTACGGGTTCTTAGCACTCACGATGCGGCCAGGGGCTTGTTCCGGGGGCACCGCTCTGGACTGCTGTCGACGTCCCACGCGGAGCTGCCCTCGAGAGTGCCTTTCCCCTTCTTGGGTGCCTCCGCGTCCAGAATTGTGGAGGCTGCCCTCTTCTTCCTCCCCCACCAGAGGGAGAATTGCTTTCCTCCTCTTCATCGTCATCGTCTTCGGCAGCAGAGGAGCGGGTCTTGTCTTTGAACGTCGCATTCGAAGCGCCCTTGTGGCGGGGGCCACTCCGGACCCCCTTGGCCTTCCCCGTAGCCTTCTTCGCCGGCACCGAATAGGGCGCCGGCACCAGCATCTTCGCTATACGCGGGATGATTGGTTCTTCAGGCAGCGGAGCCAGACACTAGATTTGCTTCGCCCTCTTCATCCAGTCCCGAAGAAGCAATGATAATAAAAGCTTAGATATCATCCTTGAAACAAGCAAGTAGGGGATGCATTAAAAATAACATACCTCATTGGCGAGATGGTTAATGTCATGCCCGCGGTCTGAATCTGTGGCCGGCGGTGTCTCGTTGCCCTTGAAGATCAACTTCCAGGCGTCTTCGTGAGTGGTTTCGAAGAGCCTCTTCAGGGTATGGTGCTTCTTCAGATTGAACTCCCATAGAGCGAGGCTTCGGCTTTAGCATGGGAGAATCCGGCGAACTAGCATCACCTGGATTATATCGAAAAGTTTGACATCCTTGTCCACCATGCTTTGAACGTGCGTCTGCAGCGCTATCAGCTCATCTGGCGAACACCAGTTCGGGCTCTTCTCGACCCAGGAGGTGAGCCGGATTGGAAATCTGGAGTTGAATTCGGCAGCTGCGGCCCAGTTAGTGCCACGGGGTTCTGTAATGTAGAACCATTGTTTCTGCCATTCCTTGACAGTCTCCACGAAAGTGCCTTTCGGCCAGGAGACATTGGTCAGCTTACTCACCATGGCACCTCCGCACTCCACGTGCTGGCCATCCACTGATGTCTACTACGCAACCTTCTTCTTGTAGACGTTGTTGGGCCTCCAAGTGCAGAGGTTTGTAGGACAATACCAAATTTCCCTCAAGTGGATGACCTAAGGTTTATCAATCCATGGGAGGCGTAGGATGAAGATGGTCTCTCTCAAACAACCCTGCAACCAAATAACAAAGAGTCTCTTGTGTCCCCAACACACCCAATACAATGGTAAATTGTATGGGTGCACTATTTCAGCGAAGAGATGGTGATACAAGTGCAATATGGAGGGTAGATATAGGTTTTTGTAGTCTGAAAATATAAAAACAGCAAGGTAACTAATGATAAAAGTGAGCACAAACGGTATTGCAATGCGTTGAAACAAGGCCTAGGGTTCATACTTTCACTAGTGAATGTCCTCTCAACAATAATAACATAATTGGATCATATAACTATCCCTCAACATGCAACAAAGAGTCACTCCAAAGTCAACAATAGCGAAGAACAAACGAAGAGATTATGGTAGGGCACAAAACCACCTCAAAGTTATCCTTTCTGATTGATCTATTCAAGAGTCCGTAGTAAAATAACACGAAGATATTCTTTCCGTTCAATCTATCATAGAGTTCATACTAGAATAACACATTAAGACACAAATCAACCAAAACCCTAATGTCACCCAGATACTCCAATGTCACCTCAAGTATCCGTGGGTATGATTGTACGATATGCATCACACAATATCATATTCATCTATTCAACCAACACAAAGAACTTCAAAGAGTGCCCCAAAGTTTCCACCGGAGAGTCAAGATGAAAACGTGTGGCAACCCCTATGCATAAGTTCACAAGGTCACAGAACTCGCAAGTTGATCACCAAAATATATATCAAGTGGATCACGTGATATCCCATTGTCACCACAGATAAGCACATTCAAGAAATAAATCAAGTGTTCTCAAATCCTTGAAGACTCAATCTAATAAGATAACTACAAAGGGAAAACTCAATTCATCACAAGAGAGTAGAGGGGGAGAAACATCATAAGATCCAACTATAATAGTGAAGCTCGCGATACATCAAGATCGTACCATCTCAAGAACACGAGAGAGAGAGAGAGAGAGAGAGAGAGAGAGAGAGAGAGAGATCAAACACATAGCTACTGGAACATACCCTCAGCTCCGAGGGATAACTACTCCCTCCTCGTCATGGAGAGCACCGGGATGAGGAAGATGACCACCGGAGAGGGATTCCCCCCTCCGGCAGGGTGCCTGAACGGGTCTAGATTGGTTTTCGGTGGCTACGGAGGCTTCTGGCGGCGGAACTCCCAATCTATTCTGTCTTCCGATGTTTTTAGGGTATATGGACATATATAGGCGAAAGAAGTTGGTCAGGGGAGCCACGAGGGGCCCATGAGGGTGGGGGGCGCGCCTCCCTGCCTCGTGGCTTCCTCGAAGCTTCCCTGACGTCTACTCCAAGTCTCCTGGATTGCTTCCGTTCCAAAAATAACTCTCCCAAAGGTTTCATTCCTCTTGGACTCCGTTTGATATTTCTTTTCTTCGAAACACTGAAATAGGCAAGAAAACAGGAAATTGGGTTGGGCCTCCGGTTAATAGGTTAGTCCCAAAAATAATATAAAAGTGTATAATAAAGCCCATAAACATCCAAAACAGATAATATAATAGTGTGGAACAATAAAAAATTATAGATACGTTGGAGATGTCTCATCCACCACCTTCGGCTTCATGTTGAAGACCTTGAGCCATAGCCTGCAGTGGGGTTGGATGTGGAGGAAGGCCTCACACACGACGATAAATGCCGAGATGTTGAGGAAAGAGTTCGGGGATAGATCATGGAAGTCTATCCCGTAATAGTACATCAGCCCACGGACGAAGGCGTGGAGTGGAAACCCTAGCCCGCGGAGGAAATGAGGGATGAATACCACCCTCTCGTTGGGCTTCGGTGTGGGGACGACTTGCCCCTGGGATGGAAGACGGTGGGCGATTTCCTTCGCCAGGCACCCGGCCGCCCGAAGCTCCGTAATGTCCTTCTCCTTGACGGAGGAGACCATCCACTTGCCTTGACCTCTGGATCCGGACATGGTTGAGTGCTTGCTTGAGTGGGAAGAAGATGAGAACTTGGGCGCTGGAGCTCAAGAGTGGAAGGGTAGAGGAAGAGAGAAGGCGTGGGAGAAGAAGGGGGAATCCTTATCCCCTTATAAAGGCAGTGAATATTGAAAGCCTCCCCACTCGCCCTAAAACTCGCCTATTCCCAAGGGCTGTGTAAATGGCACGGTTGGGTTACCCACACCCGCATTGAAGAAAATCCCGCAATAAGGGGACACAATCTCTGCTTTGACAAGACGTGCCAATGGAAACCGCATCTCAAAGCGCGGAACGACGGACAAAAATGGTTCGATATAGTGACCGAATAGATGTGATGTCATCTTTCAAAAAGTTGTCAGCAAATGGGACTCGTGAAATACTATATTCCTTGCGGTTGTGTGTGGTACTTGTGTTGCAGATCTGGACACCTTCGTTTCATCCGAAGACTATCCTGGAGTATTCGGAAAGTAGAACCCGCCTTGCAATGCCGAAGACAATCTGGCACCGGACACATCGTCATTGAAGCCTGGTTCAGGGGCTACTGAGGGAGTCCTGGACTAAGGGGTCCTCGGGCGTCCGACCTATTGAATATGGGCCGGACTGATGGGCTGTGAAGATACAAAGACCGAAGACTCTACCCATGTCCGGATGGGACTCTCTTTGGCGTGGGAGGCAAGCTTGGCGATCAAATATGAATATTCCTTTCTCTGTAACTGACCTTGTGTAACCCTAGATCCCTCCTGTGTCTATATAAACCGGAGGGCTAGGTCCGTAGATACCCCCGAATAATTATAGCCAGGTTAGACTCTTAAGGTTTAGCCATTACGATCTCGTGGTAGATCAACTCTTGTAATACTCATATTCATCAAGATCAATCAAGCAGGACGTAGGGTATTACCTCCATAGAGAGGGCCTGAACTTGCGTAAAACATTGTGTCCCCCGTCTCCTATTACCATCAATCCTAGATGCACAGTTCGGGACCCCCTACCCGAGATCCGCCTGTTTTAACACCGACAACGCCCCCACCCTTGTGGGCCCCCGTGACCCTCTTGACCTAATTCTTTCACCTATATATTCCCAAATATCCCCAAACCACCAGAGGCATCCACAAAAAGAGTTCTCCACCACCGCAACTTTCTGTACCCGTGAGATCCCATCTTGGGACCTTTTCCCGCACCCTGCTGGAGGGGGATTCAATCACGGAGGGCTTCTACATCAGCTCTATTGCCCTTCTGTTGAAGCGTGAGCAGTTTGCTTCAGACCTACGGGTCCATAGCTAGTAGCTAGATGGCTTCCACACTCTCTTTGATTCTCAATACCATGTTCTCCTCGATGTTCTTGGAGATCTATCCGATGTAATACTTTTTTGCGGTGTTTTTGCCGAGATCTGATGAATTGAGGATTTATGATCAACTTATCTATGAATATTATTTGAATCTTCTCTGAATTCTTTTATGTGTGATTTCATATCTTTGTGATTCTCTTCGAACTATCAGTTTGGTTTGCCAACTAGATTGGTTTTTCTTGCAATGGGAGAAGTGCTTAGCTTTGGGTTCAATCTTGCGGTGTCCTTTCCCAGTGACAGTAGGGGCAGAAACGCACGTATTGTATTGTTGCCATCGAGGATAAAAAGATGGGGTTTTTTTCATATTGCTTGAGTTAATTCCTCTACATCATGTCATCTTACTTAATGTGTTACTCTGTTCTTCATGAACTTAATACTCTAGATGCAGGCATGAGTCGGTCGATGTGTGGAGTAATAGTAGTAGATCGAAAATCATTTCGGTCTACTTGACACGGACGTGATGCCTATATTCATGATCATTGCCTTAGATATCATCATAACTTTGCGCTTTTCTATCAATTGCTCGGTAGTAATTTGTTCACCCACCATATTATTTGCTATCTTGTGAGAAGCCTCTAGTGAAACCTATGGCCCCTGGGTCTATTTTCCATCATACAAGTTTCCGATATACAATTTTAGTTTCTGATCTACTATTTTTGCAATCTTTTACTTTCCGATCTATAAACCAAAAATACCAAAAATATTTACTTTACTGTTTATCTATTTCTATTAGATCTCACTTTTGCAAGTAACCATGAAGGGATTCACAACCCCTTTATCGCGTTGGGCACAAGTTGTTTGATTGTTTGTGTAGGTATTAGGTGATTTGTGTGTTGTCTCCTACTAGATTGATACCTTGGTTCTGAAACTGAGGGAAATACTTAGCTCTACTTTGCTGCATCACCCTTTCCTCTTCAAGGAAAAAACCAACGCAAGCTAAGAAGTAGCAGGAAGAATTTCTGGCATCGTTGCCTGGGAGATCTACACCAAGTTAAGATATATGTGACACCCCCGATTTGACCGTACACTAATCATACAAGCAAACGTGTATGATCACGATCAGGGACTCACAGGAAGATATCACAACACAACTCTACAAATGAAAATAAGTCATACAAGCATCATATTACAAGCCTGGGGCCTCGAGGGCTCGAATACAAGAGCTCGATCATAGACGAGTCAGCGGAAGCAATAATATCTGAGTACAGACATAAGTTAAACAAGTTTGCCTTAAGAAGGCTAGCACAAACTGGGATACATATCGAAAGAGGCGCAGGCCTCCTACCTGGGATCCTCCTAAACTACTCCTGGTCGTCATCAGCGGGCTGCACATAGTAGTAGGCACCTCCCGAGTAGTAGTAGTCGTCAACAACGGTGGCGTCTGGCTCCTGTACTCCAACGTCTGGTCGCAGCAATCGGATATAGGAAAGGGGAAAAGGGGGAGAAAAGCAACCGTGAGTACTCATCCAAAGTACTCGCAAGCAAGGAGCTACACTACATATGTATGCATTGGTATAAAATGGAAAAGGGGTATCATATGTGGACTGAACTGCATAATGCCGGAATAAGAGGGGGATAGCTAGTCTTATCGAAGACTACGCTTCTGGCCACCTCCATCTTGTAGCATGTAGAAGAGAACAGAAGGTAAGTTCACCAAGTAGCATCGTGTAGCATAATCCTATCCGATGATCCTCCCCTCGTCGCCTTGTGAGAGAGCGATCACCGGTTGTATCAGGCACTTGGAAGGGTGAGTTTTATTAAGTATCCGGTTCTAGTTGTCATAAGGTCAAGGTACAACTCCAAGTCGTCCTGTTACCGAAGATCACGGCTATTCGAATAGATTAACTTCCCTACAGGGGTGCACCACATAACCCAACACGCTCGATCCCATTTGGCCGGACACACTTTCCTGGGTCATGCCCGGCCTCGGAAGATCAACACGTCGCAGTCCTACCTAGGCACAATAGAGAGATCAGCACGCCAGTCTAAATCCTCTGGTGCAGGGGTCTGGGCCCATCGCCCATTGCACACCTGCATGTTGCGAGGGCGGCCGGAAGCAGAACTAGCCCCCTTAATACAAGAGCAGGCTTACGTTCCAATCCGGCACGCCGCTCAGTCGTTGACGTCACGAAGTGCTTCGGCTGATACCACGACGTTGAGTGCCCATAACTGTCCCCGCGTAGATGGTTAGTGCGTATAGGCCAGTAGCCAGACTCAGATCAAATACCAAGATCTCATTAAGCGTGTTCAAGTATCCGCGAACACCGACCAGGGCCAGGCCCACCTCTCTCCTAGGTGGTCTCAACCTGCCCTGTCGCTCCGCCTCAAAGTAACAGTCGGGGGCCGTCGGGAACTCAGGCCCACCACTACCTGCATGGAGCCACCTGCCCCTTCAGCCCCCATCTCCAAACAGTATCACCGGTAATGTAACAGTGTAAAGTATATAGTATATGCCCGTGATCACCCCTCGAAGTGATCACGGCCCAGTAGTGTAGCATGGCAGACGGACAAGAGTGTAGGGCCACTGATGGAACACTAGCATCCTATACTAAGCAGTAGGATAGCAGGTAAAGGTAACAACAGTAGTAGCAAGGACAGGCTATGCAGCAGTATAGGATTAACTGAAAGTAGTAACATGCTACACTAATCTAATGAAAGCAGTATAGAGAAGAATAGGCGATATCTGGTGATCAAGGGGGGGCTTGCCTGGAAGCTCTGTTGAAAGGGAAGAAGGGTTGTCGTCAATGTAGTCGATCACAGCGGCATCGGCAGCGGTCTTGGGGTCTACCGGAGAGAAGAGGGGGAAGAAACAATAAATACAGAGCAAACAAGTGTAATACTAAACATGACAAGGCAACAAGCAGCGCTAGGGGTGTTCTAACGCAGGGCTACCCGATATCGACGAAGGGGAATAACATCCGGGAATGTTTTCCCGAAGTTATGCATTTTCGGACAGTTGAAACGGAGGGGGAAAGTTCCATGTTCACTGTGATAGGGGCATGTGACAGATGAACGGACCGCGTGTTTGGATTCGTCTCATCATTCCGAGCAACTTTCATGTAGAAAACTTTTTCATCCAAGTTACGGATTAATTTCTATGATTTTCCAAAGGTTTAGCAATATTATGAAAATTCCTGAAATTTTGCTAAGTCTGAGAATTTGTCAGTTTTAAACGTCTTTTAGCTATTTTCAAAAGGCTACAACTATGGATCTGTAGCTCCTATGATTATATGCCTTATATCAGTTTTGAGCGTTTTTCTGTCATATACAAGATAGTAGCACTTTCGTCCAAATTAGAGTTCATTTCCTTGATCATCAACAGCTCTAAAGTAGCTATGAAAATAAAGCTGTTTTCGGTTTTTTTCACTTAATAGAACTTAGCATTTTGTGATTTTTGTAGGATTTAAACCATGCATCGAAAGGATTTGGTCCAGTGGGATAAAATGAAGTTTGTCAAGTGTACTTTCTACTCATATTAATTTCACCCAAGTTAACAGCTGTTTAGACGTTGTTTAGAGGATGTCTAGAGGGTTAGTCAATGTATAATCAGAAAAGCTAGCTAGTAGCCGCTACAGTAACTAGCATCAGCAGTACAGTAAGCAACGGTGTGGCTCGGGTGCTCCAGCCGAGCGAGGCGCAACAGCAGCCACAAGCAGAGCAGCGCGGGGCATGCGAGGGCGCGGGTGAAGCCACACGTAGGCAGGCGCAAGCGGCAGCGGCGATGGGCGCAAGTGGCTGCAGGAGACCCGAGCGAGCACGCGATGCACGCACAAGGCGAGGCCGCGACCGGTGGAGCTCGCGAACGGGGCGGCCGCAGCAGCAGATGCAGAAGCAACAACATCGCGCGTGGGACAGGAGGAGGAGCAGGGGCGCACTGGGGCGAGTGCAGCAGCAGAGCAAGCGGGCGGATGCGGGCAGGGCGCCGGTGAGCGCGAGCGCAGCGAGGCGAGGCAGAGGAGAGGGCTAGGGACGACGTGGGTCGCGATGCTCGCGACGCGTAGGCGGGCAAGCACGACGGAGCAGCGGCACAGGAGCAGCACAACACGCACGCACGTACGCGTATGCGTACGCGGGGGGCTCGGATGAACTCGAGGACGGCGGCCTACGGCGCAAGAACGGCAGGGGAGAGGAGGTGCTCACCGAGCAGGCACAAGGAGGCCCATCGAGTGGCTTAGGAGCAGCAGAGGTGGCCGGAATCGGAGAAGGCGACGACGATCTGGGACGAACGGAGGTTGAGGACGGGGAGGCAGCGGGCACACGGGTGGCTTTCGGCCCGAGCTTGCCCATGTAGTCGAAGTAGGCGACGAAGGAGGTGCCCCTGGCGTGGTCTCCGGCAGCGGGGAGGGCAGCGGTGATGGCTACGCCAGTGACTCGTCCATGGCGGAGCTCGGGAAGGAGGGGATCTGAGGAGGGGAGGTAGAGGTTGAGGGAGCGAAGCGGATCGAGCTAGGGTTCACAGTGGGAGAGAGGCGTTAAGGGAGGCACTTATCCACCACGGGGACCCATGGGATGGCTGATACGGTGGCCTCGGCGGGGTGGATGTCCGCCACGCCATGCTCCTGCTCTGTAGCGAGGGAGGAGGTAGTCTAGGCTGGCTGGGTTGCACTGTATCACTGGGCTTAAAGTGCATAGCACATAATAGTTTTAATCTTTCCCTATCTGCTAAATAATATAGCTCGTTATCTCTTAATTTAGTGGGCAAATGATTTGTGTTACTGATGAAAGTTGTCACTTAGATTCAAGGAAACATTTTGAGGCCACACACAAAACTTTATTTTATTTGTAAATGTTTAAATTATTGTTTATTTTAATTCCAATTTTAAATGTTGTTGGACCACCTAAAATATCTCTAGGGTCAATTTAAGAATTCATTTGATGTGGGTTTCTTCATGACAAATACCTATTGAATATTAGTAATATTATGAACTATTTTGTTTGCATGTTTGAGGATGTAAATATTTGACTTGTACTTTAAATTTGAATTACTTGGGTCTGGATCAAAGTGATTTTTAGAAAATTAATGGCGATGACATGGCACCATTAGTGTGTGCTTACTTTAGCTTAATTATCCGGGCGTCACAATATACCAAGTACCCATCATAAACTCTTATTTCTTGAGTTACATTATTTGACATTCGGCTCTCATTTTCCTCTCCCCCACTTATAAAACGATTTTCGAAAAGATTTTCCTTTTCTTCGCCCCTCTTCCGTTCATCTTCTTCGTTTGCTTTTTGTGTGCTCGTGTGTTGGATTGCTTGCTTTGTCACGATGGCTCAAGAGAATACCAAATTGTGTGATTTTTCAAACACCAATAACAATGATTTTATTAGTACTCCGATTGCTCCCGCCACTAGTGCGGAATCATATGAAATTAATGTCGCTTTACTGAATATTGTTGTGAAAGATCATTTTTTCGGCCTTCCTAGTGAAGATGTTGCATCCCATCTTAATAGTTTTGTTGAGTTATGTGATATGCAAAAGAAGAAAGATGTGGATAATGATATTGTTAAATTGAAGCTATTTCCGTTCTGACTACGAGATCATGCTAAAACTTGGTTTTCATCTTCGCTTAAAAATAGTATTGATTCATGGAATAAGTGTAAAGATGCCTTTATTACCAAGTATTTTCCACCCACTAAGATCATCTCCCTTAGGAATGATATTATGAATTTTAAGCAACTTGATCATGAACATGTTGCACAATCTTGGGAGAGGATGAAATTGATGATACATAATTGCCCTACTCATTGCTTGAATTTGTGGATGATTATACAAAAAATTATGCAGGATTGAATTTTGCTTCTAGAAATCTTTTAGATTCGGACGCGGAAGGTACTTTCATGGAAATTACTTTAGGAGAAACTACTAAAGTCCTAGATAATATTATGGTTAATTATTATCAATGGAATACCGAAAGATCTTCCACTACTAAAAAAGTGCATGAGATTGAAGAGATTAATGTTTTGAGTGGAAAGATGGATGAACTTATGAAATTATTTGCTGGCAAGAGTGCTTCTATTGATCCTAATGATATGCCTTTTTCTAATTTGATTGAGAATAATAATGAATCTACGGATGTGAATTTTGTTGGTAGGAACAACTTTGGTAATAATGCATATAGAGGTAATTTTAATCCTAGGCCGTTTCCTAGTAATTCCTCTAATAATTATGGTAATTCCTACAACAATTCTTATGGAAATTATAATAAGATGCGCTCTGATTTTGAGAATAGTGTTAAAGAATTTATGAGATTGCAAAAGAATGTCAATGCTTTGATTGAAGAAAAATTGCTCAAGATTGATGATTTGGCTAGGAACGTGGATAGAATTCTGTTGATGTTGATTCATTGAAACTTAGATCTATTCCACCCAAGCATGATATTGATGTCTACTACACAACCTTCTTCTTGTAGACGTTGTTGGGCCTCCAAGTGCAGAGTTTTGTAGGACAGTAGCAAATTTCCCTCAAGTGGATGACCTAAGGTTTATCAATCCGAGGGAGGCGTAGGATGAAGATGGTCTCTCTCAAAAAAACCTGCAACCAAAAAGCAAAGAGTCTCTTGTGTCCCCAACACACCCAATACAATGGTAAATTGTATAGGTGCACTAGTTCAGCGAAGAGATGGTGATACAAGTGCAATATGGATGGTAGATATAGGTTTTTGTAATCTGAAAAATTTAAAAACAAGAAGGTTACTAATGATAAAAGTGAGCGAAAACGGTTGAGGGAGTCCTGGATTAGGGGGTCTCCGGACAGCCGGACTATATCCTTTGGCCGGACTGTTGGACCATGAAGACACAAGATTGAAGACTTCGTCCCGTGTCCGGATGGGACTCTACTTGGAGTGGAAGGCAAGCTAGGCAATATGGATATGTATATCTCCTCCTTTTTAACCGACTGTCGGTGTCAAAACCGGCGGATCTCGGGTAGGGGGTCCCAAACTGTGCGTCTAGGCGGATGGTAACAGGAGACAAGGGACACGATGTTTTTACCCAGGTTCGGGCCATCTCGATGGAGGTAAAACCCTACTCCTGCTTGATTAATATTGATGATATGGGTAGTACAAGAGTAGATCTACCACGAGATCAAGGAGGCTAAACCCTAGAAGCTAGCCTATGGTATGATTGTTGTATGATGAAGTTGTCCTACGGACTAGAACCCTCCGGTTTATATAGGCACCGGATAGGGTTAGGGTTACACAGAGTCGGTTACAATGGTAGGAGATCTTGAATATCCGCATCGCCAAGCTTTCCTTCCACGCCAAGGAAAGTCCCATCTGGACACGGGACGAAGTCTTCAATCTTGTATCTTCATAGTCCTGGAGTTCGGCTGAAGGTATAGTCCGGCTACCCGAACACCCCCTAATCCAGGACTCCCTCAGTAGCCCCTGAACCAGGCTTCAATGACGACGAGTCCGGTGCGCGGATTGTCTTCGGCATTGCAAGGCGGGTTCCTCCTCCAAGTTCTTCAAGAAGATTTTAAACACCAAGGATAGTGTCCGGCTCTGCAAAATAAGTTTCCACATATTGCCATAGAGAGAATAATATCAACACAAATCTAACCTGCTGACGTATTTCGCAGCATGACATCACACTACGACCAAGTCCTTTACTCAAATCGTTTTTACTTTTCCACCTCAGCACGTTTAGCGAGGCGGTTTCCTTGGCACGTCTTGTCAAAGCAGAGATCGTGTCCCCCCTTTTACGGGATTCTCATCCATACGGACGTGGGTAACCCAATCGTGCCCGTTAGCACGTTTCCTCGATTAAAGGCGAGTCCCAAATGGTTATGGGAGGGGCTCTTGGTATTCAACCTCTTATAAAGAGACCAAGGCCTTACTCCTTTTTCCAATCTCAAACTAGTTTGCCCATCGCCTCGAGTTCCAACACCCCAGGCCCCAGATTCCAGGCGCTTCGGACCTTCGACAATGTCCGGTTCCGACCTTCAAGGCTGATGGATGCCTTCCTCTGTCACGGAGGAGGACGTGCTAAAGTTTAGAGAGGCTATGTTCTTGACCGCCGAAATTTCGCATAGGTTGCCTGCTCAAAGGCAGGCCATTCCCAGTCCCCAGCCCGGTGAGAGCGTAGTCTTCATGTCTCACTTCCTTCGGGGGTTAGGCTTCCCGATGGATCCCTTCGTGAGGGGGCTGCTGTTTTATTACGGGCTGGAATTTCATGACTTAGCTCTGGAGTCCATCCTCCACATTTCCTCATTCATCGTTGTGTGTGAAGCGTTCCTCCGTGTTACTCCTCACTTCGGATTATGGCTCAAAACTTTTGGAGTGGAGCCGAAGATGATCGAGGGACGACACGCAGAGTGCGGAGGCGCTGTTATAAGTAAGAATGCTGATGCTCCATGGCCCGAGGGCTCTTTTCACGAGGAGCTTGTCTTGTGGCAACGAGAGTGGTTCTATATCACTGCTCCCAGGAGCACCAAGTGGGTGGCGCCTCCTGCCTTTCGCTCGGGTCCCCCACCACGGCTAATGTCATGGGTCAGAAAAGGGTTAGATTGGGGGTTACCCAAAGACGTGCCCTTGTTGCAGGGCCGCATTAGGGATCTCTTAGAAGGAGACCTTAGCCTGGTCAAGGTGACGCAAGCCATGTTGATTCGCCGGATACTGCCCTGCAAACGTCGCTCCCTTTGCCTGTGGGAGTTTAATCCAGAGGGACCGTGCGCTCTCCAGAATTTCATGGGCGCAACGCCCGTGGAGATGTATAAACTGTTCTTCAGATCACAAATGATGTGTCCGGATTTGACCGAGGACGCAGGCCTAAGCTGCAATCGCCCGGATACCCAAGTAAGTAACCTTGTGCCCAGACCTACTATCCATATAATCGTCATAAACTTGCCCCTAAAAGAGCTGTCCTTTTAAACAGGAGTGGATAGCGAAGGCAAAGCTGATCAGGTGTCCGGCTCCCCTTCCCGAAACCACGCCGGATCCCGTGCTTGTCAGGATGTTGAAGATAATGCCTTTGGAGGGAAGTAAGTGGAAGGACAAGGGAACTATGGCCTCCTCAAAGGAGGCTGCTCCGAAGGGAGGAATCGACAATTCCTCTCCTAAGGGGAAGAAGAGGGCCGCCTCTGACGACCCGGAGACCATTGCCTCGAAGCGGGGGAGAAAATCCTCGTCAGAGGGTCCGACGCCGGGGAGTTCCTCGGCCAAACTACGCCCTCAAAGGGATCATCCCTCCAGCGAGCCGTAAGTAGAGAGAGGTTTTCCTTTTGAGGGATGAGAGAAATCCTTGATTTATATCTAAGAAGATTAACCAAAATTTTACCTTGTGGCTCGGACCTCAGCCCTTCTCAGCAGAGCTCGTCTTCGGGGGATCTTCTTCCGGAGATGATGGAGAGTGGGACGCCTCCCCCTGCCATACCGCCTAGCGAGGCGAGCGACCCTGAGGTGTCGTCGCGAAGGGTTTCTCTGACTCTGGCAGGGGCGGAAGATAGCTATGTGGCCCCCCAAGGTTCTCCGCGTCTAGCCTTCGAAATAGGCCATAGGACAAGTTCGGCACCGTTTGGTGCTCGGTCGGAGGAGCTAAAGATTCTGCTGGGGCGAGCTTCTATCTCAGAGGAGCACCGTGCATTGATGGGCACGGTGATTGAAAGGATTTCATCCGCAGAAAGTGGATTGCAGGGGGCCGTCAAAAGTTTACTGACGGGTTTTGAGGTACGTTAGATAATGTACACTTTTGTCGGTTGCGCATAGGTAAGATGCGCCCTGTGTAGATTGTAGCCCCTGAGACTCTGCGCGTTGTCAAGAAATGATGGCATGCAAAGGATCATAATCCCAGGTCTAAAATGTCGCCTTTGAATGTAGGTGGCGAGGTGTCCGGAATCAAGCCAAACTAATGATTCGGCCGAACTAAAGCGGCAACTGGACGTGGCAGATGCTGACATCGCGTTTGTCAACAAGCGGCTTGATGAGGCTCAAGGTATGTAATTCCTCGGGCGGCATCAGGTAAGAGGAGCTTCATGCCAGTGTCTTACAATGTGTGTGCTTGACGCAGATGGTATGGCCTCCGTAGAGAATCTTAGGGCAGAACTTGCCCGAGCTAAGGAGCAGGCCAGAAAAAGCGATGCGGCTGCCGAGAAGGCCCTTGAAGAGCTGAGAGCCGAACAGGCTGCTCACTGCCGAAGCAAAGAAGAGATGGCCGAGATGGCCAAGAAGTTAAAGAGCGCTGCAGACCGTTGCAAACTTCTTGAGAAAGAAGACCGGGCGAGACAGACGGACTTAGAGAAGGTCGTTGCCGATGCCAAGGACGCTCGCTCTGCGATGAGAGCCGCGAAGGAGGAGCTGCGTCAGGCCGAACAGATTGCGGCTGGAAAGCCCTTTATGCTGCGGAGGAAGTTTTGTGATCCGAAGTTTGCTCCATTGGACCGGATGTGGAGTGTGGAGGACACCTATCTAGATTTGGCAGCAAGTGCTGCTGATGCAACCAAACACTTTCGAGATCTAAAAGATCACGAAGTGGAAAAGCTTGTCTGGTCACAGTTCCACAATCTAGAGCGTCCACTGGCAGTGGACGATCGCCTGGCTCAATGGGCCGAACTGAATAGATTGTCCGGACTTGCCATGAAGTACGTCATGGGTCATCTGTGGCCTGGGAGATCGGAGCCGAAGAGTTATTTCAGCTTGGTGCAGCAATTCCTTGACGCGGTGCCGCGTATCAATGCGATGAAGAGGTCAACATGCATAGAGGGCACACGGATGGCTCATGCCCGTGTCAAGACATACTGGGTAGAGATGGAGACCACCGTTGTTGCGTCCCGAGATTCGGACAAAAGCCGAGTACCCTCCGAGCACTATTTTCAGGAAGTCCTTGAAGGTGCTCGTGTAATAGAAACGCAGTGCTCGAAGGATGCTATGTTATGATACCATATGTAATTATAAAGCAATATTTTGATAAATTGTAGTGGCCTTTTATACTTGTGCCTTCAAGTATTGGGAACACCTCCTGTGCGGCCGTTTTAAGATATATATAAAATCTGAAAGATGGCAGTCGTTGGCTTCAGCCCCCACGCACAAAGTGCGGGGGTGCTCACAGAAGACGCATTTTCACACTTAACCCAACGTCTTGGTCCTACAAAGGAGGTGATAGCGCAGCGGGCTAGGCAACCGGACTATAATGCTTTAACACTTTCACTTAGCAATAGGAGCTTGACAGTGGGACTATTTAGGTAGCCCCTTGGTGGCGACTGCGCTCGCCCGAGTTCGGGGCGCGTATGTGCCTGGCCGGGAAACGGCCCTTCGTTAAATCATGACAGTCATTTTTTGGTCATCGGGTGGCTGACCAGTCTCACGCTACATCATGACAGTCATTTTTTGGCTTTCTCTACTGAGGCGCTCGCCCGGCCTAACCGGGGCACAATCGCAGTAGTTCTCCTGGTGCTACCTTAGCCGATAGAGCGGAACGTAAGGTAGCCGAACTTAGGAGCCGGGCAACCCAACATTTAACCAAAGACATGATTCGGAGCTGATGCATATAATGCCAAAACCCGCGACGCCGAACACTCCCTAAGGTGTTCGGTCTTTATGAGTGCGGGAAAAACAACACTCTTTATTAAAAAGCCCCTAGTGTCGAGGTACGCGCAAAAATTCTGACGTGGCCACATGCCAAGACGCCAGCCTCCTCCTTGGTTATATCAAAGAAAACCAGGGGATATGTAGCAACAAGAGACAATAAAAAAGGTTTACGCAGGGTCTTAATCTAAAAAGAATCCTTAGGACGGGTCCCTACTGCACGTCTGCGCCTGTGTCTCCGTTGTGCCGTATCCTGGACGGGCGCCGCACGACGTTCATCTGCGAAAGAGAGGAACTAAGCTGAAAATGGGTCGTGCCGAACAAAAGTTTAAAATAAGCAAAGTATAAAGTAAAATATATAGAACTAAGCTTTATTGTCTCTTATTGTATATGTACGGAGCCCCTAGTGCGCGGGTATATGGCCACTAAGCCTGCATCAATGATGATTTTGTACCGAACTCGTTTATCCGCGTTCGTGGTCTTTAATGACCTATTCCGAAATTTTTGGCCGATGAAGCCATTTTACCGTGGGGCTGTCAAAGCGGCCGCACAGTCCTCTGCTTGGGGGAGGGGCACATCAATGCTTCCCCTTCAAAGAGATGATGCCTCGTGGACCGGGAATCTTAAGCGTTAGAGACGCATAATGCGGTATTGCTTTAAAGAGGGCGAAAGCTTCGCGTCCCAGTAGTGCTTGATAGCGACTGGAGAATGGGACGATGTGGAAGGTCAGCTTTTCGCGGCGGAAGTTATCGGTAGAGCCGAATATAACTTCGAGTCGGAGAAAACCCATGCAATGGGTGTCCGGACCAGGCGTGACCCCTTGAAAGGTGGTTTTGCTGCGACGGATTCTTGCTGGGTCTATCCCCATGCGGCGGATTGTGTCCTGATATATCAGGTTTAGTCCACTGTCGCCGTCCATAAGGACATTTGAAAACTGGAGTCCGCCAATTATTGGATCGAGTACCAAGGCAGTCCAGCCTGCGTTCCTGATACTTATAGAATAATCCAGCCGATCGAAGATGATTGGTTTTGACAACCAATGGCGGGACCCCTTTGGAATAGGTCGTGTGGTGCGTACCTTTATGGGTGCCGCACGTTTTGTTATGTGAAGTGAGTTTACTGTTTTTACTTCTTGTGGGAAGTTCTTTTGTTTCCTGGTGCTCTGCTTTTGGGGTTCGTTCTCGTCTTCGCTTGGTGTGTCGAGCCCCTTGTGTTCGGCGTTGAGTCTGCCGGATTGTTTGAAAACCCAACAATCTCTGTGGGTATGGTTAGCAGGCTTACCGGGAGTACTGTGTATTTGACATATCCTGTCCAGGATTTTGTTTAAGTTGGATGGATCATCCCTGTTATCCTGGAGGGGTGGCTTTGTCTGATTCTGTCGTGAGCTTTTGAATCCGGCATTGACTGCCGTGCTCTTCGGACTTTTTTCCTTAGTCCGGCGATGGTCCTTGTTGCGTCGCGGTTGTCCATTTCCATCCCTAGTTTCGAATGTACTTGGGTCGCTGGGGCTGCATCTTGCCAACCAGCTGTTCTCTCCTGCACAAAAGCGGGTCATGAGGCTTGTTAGTGCGGCCATTGTTCTTGGCTTTTCTTGGACGAGGTGTCTGGCGAGCCATTCGTCTCGGACGTTATGCCTGAAAGCTGCTAAGGCTTTGCCGTCCGGACAGTCGACTATATGATTCTTTTTAGTGAGGAATCTATTCCAGAATTGCCGAGCTGATTCTCCGGGCTGTTGAGTTATGTGACTAAGATCGTCTGCATCCTGAGGGCGGACATAGGTCCCTTGAAAATTTGCTCGGAAAGCATCCTCGAGTTCTTCCCAACTTCTGATTGTGTTTTCAGGAAGGCTTTTAAGCCAATGCCGGGCTGGCCCTTTAAGCTTAAGGGGTAAGTATTTTATGGCATGGAGGTCATCTCCTCTAGCCATATGTATGTGGAGGATATAATCCTCGATCCAGACTCCAGGGTCTGTTGTTCCATCATATGCCTCTATGTTTACGGATTTGAATCCCTCTAGAAATTCATAGTCCAGGACCTCATCGGTGAAACATAGGGGGTGTGCGGCGCCCCTGTATTTGGGTGTGCTGGATTCTGATGATGTCTTTATTGCATTGCTTACGAGAGCTTGCTTTCTTGGCCCGTAAATGGATCTGACTGGGCCCTGATGCGAATCCTTAAGTGGGTCGCATGCCAATTTAAGTGCGGCGCCGTTTGCCGCTTTATGCTGGCCATGGGGTCGTCTATCCGACCGTGTGGCTTTCTTATTTTTGGAATGCGAGGGCTCTAGGGCCTCTTTGTCGAATTCAGGCAGTAGCTTTCTCTTCGGATAGCTATTAGTGCGGCGACTGTCGCCGTATTTATCTGCAGTATTGATTACTTTGCTCCATCGGATCCTGAGTGCATCTTCCGCTATTTTTAGCTTCCGCTTCTGCTTTTTCAGGCTGCATGCTGTTGCAACGAGCCTCTTGTGGAGATTCTTCTGCTTCGTTGGTTTATCCGGCGTAAGGTCGTCTGGAGTGCCGTTTTCGCCGGGGGAGGGATGTTCGGTTTCTCTATCCGCGTTGCCCTGTTCGGACGGTTGCTCTAAGGCCTGCTCGTCGTCTACCGGCTCATCCTGCTCTATGGCTAGGTCTTTATCGAGGCGGGGCTTGGGTCGGCGTTTACGCCGACGCTTTGATTGCTTTTCGAGGGATCGGTCCCCCTTTCCATCCCCTTTTTCCTCGTTGTCGTTTCCTTTAGGGGTATCCACCATGTACACATCGTGAGATGGGGTGGCTGTCCAATGCCCTATGGGCGTTCGCTCATCTGTATCTCCTGCATCGTCGTCCATGCTGTCGATGTCTGCGGAGTCGAAGTTGAGCACGTCGTTTAAATTGTCGACAGTGGCTACCAAGTGGGTGGTGGGTGGGCTTTGAATTTCTTCATCGTCTGTATCCCATCCTCGCTGACCGTAGTCCGGCCAGGGCTCTCCTAATAAAGAGAGAGACTTTAGAGAATTCAGGATGTCGCCAAAAGGCGAGTGCTGAAAGATGTCTGCGGCGGTGAACTCCATTATCAGCGCCCAATTGGATTCGATTGGCAGGGGCGCGAGGGGTTCGCAGTTCGGAGAGGAATCCGGCTCCTTGGAGTCACGGGCCGTGCAGAACGCGGGGCCGATGTTTGGCTCGATCGCCTTTGAGATCGTAGCCCCCGAGGCGACATCCAACCGCTCGTCCTCGATTGGCGCAATAGGCTCCGAATAAAGGGTTGGAACCGATGCTTGTGCGGCCTCCAGGGCACTGTTCGGCGGCAGAGCTAGATCATGCCTCTCGACGTAGTGCAGCGCGCTCAGCTGTGGCTTGAACCCGTCGAAGATCGAATCCCCGCGGGTGTCTGCCGTGTAGTTTAAGCTTCCAAACCTGACCTGATGGCTAGGGGCATAGCTTTCGATCTGCTCCAGGTGGCCAAGCGAATTGGCCCGCAGTGCGAAGCCGCCGAAGACGAAGATCTATTCGGGGAGAAAAGTCTCACCCTGGACCACATCGTCGTTGATGATCAAAGGAGCCATCGAGCCCAAAAGTGACGACACAGAGGAACTCTCAATGAAAGCACCAATGTCGGTGTCAAAACTGGCGGACCTCGGGTATGGGGTCCCGAACTGTGCGTCTAAGCGGATGGTAACAGGAGACAAGGGACATGATGTTTTTACCCAGGTTCGGGCCCTCTCGATGGAGGTAAAACCCTACTCCTGCTTGATTAATATTGATGATATGGGTAGTACAAGAGTAGATCTACCACGGGACGAAGTCTTCAATCTTGTATCTTCATTGTCCTGGAGTCCGGCTGAAGGTATAGTCCGGCTACCCTAACACCCCCTAATCCAGGACTCCCTCACCGACCTTGTGTAACCCTAGCCCCCTCCGGTGTCTATATAAACTGGAGGGTTTTAGTCCATAGGACAACATACAATCATACCATAGGCTAGCTTCTAGGGTTTAGCCTCTCTGATCTCGTGGTAGATCAACTCTTCCACTACTCATATTATCGACAATAATCAAGCAGGACGTAGGGTTTTACCTCCATCAAGAGGGCCTGAACCTGGGTAAAACATCGTGTCCCCTGCCTCCTGTTACCATCCGCCTTAGACGCACAGTTCGGGACCCCATACCCGAGATCCGCCGGTTTTGACACCGACATTGGTGCTTTCATTAAGAGTTCCTCTGTGCCGTCGCCATAAGGAAGGATGCCTCGTCTTGTTGTTAAAAACAACATCACCGCCGGGGGAGCCCTGGCTGTCGGCCAAACTCTCCGGCTAGGCAGTTTCATCATGACCGCCCGTTCGGCTGCTGCATCGACGATGACTTCTCGGGTCATCGAAAACAACCTCCACATCGGCTCGGAATTCACCAAGCAGATGGATCCAATGGATCTCTCTTCCCTAAATGATCTCTTTGATCACATCGCCGCCTTTGGAGTCCCTACGGACTATGATCGGATTGGGCTTAAACCCGATCAAAGGGAGATTAACTCTCCACCGGTCACCCATCATGTTGCGGTGGTTGAGGAACAATGCGGCGATTCCTCCTCTATCCTGAGGACTAACTATGTCCGGATTCCTGAGCTCTCCCAGCCGGATACCCATTTATGGGAGGACATCACCCAAGCCTTGAACCTAGAGTCAGGCAGCGGGCCAGACTTATCGGGCAACATCCCGGAACCCGAGATTCCAAGATTGGAAACTCCTCGGCCCCTAGGTCTCAGATCGGGTAGGGGTTCGGACCCAATTCCACCCACCCACCCAGACATAAACGATCTTTCCCACATTAGGAAAGAGCCCCATGAAACAGTACATCATTATTGAGCCAGATTCCTCCTTGTGATGAACAAGGTTAAGGACTGTCGTGAGGAAGACGCGGTCTCATTTTTCTACAATAATTGCATGGACAAGGGAATCCTTAACGCCTTGAGTCGCCGTGACATATCACGCTTCACTGACTTGGCGTCCATAGTACGAAAGTACTGTGCGATGGAAAGCGCCTGGAAAACCAAAACGAAATTTTGGGATAATCCGGCTCAGAATATACACCCAGTCCGAAGTAAAAGGGTGCACTATCATAAGACACCCGAATTAGTTACAAAGAAACAAAAACCCTCTACATGGCATGGAACCGTATTGGAGGGATGGCTTAACGGACCCTGCAAAATTCATAGTACAGCGGATACCATACCAACACACAGCCTTAGAGCATGTTGGATACTCCGGCAGGTGGCCAAAAGTGGTGAGGATCTTCTCATCCCAAATACCACAGAGCACCATCCCGTGGATAACAATACGGTATTAACAGTCTTTGAAACCTTCGCATCAAATAATAGGCGCAAGCGAACACTCCACAGCCTCACCGAAATCGGCCACGTAGCAGCAATAAATCCATGGAGTGACACGGCTATTACCTTCAATGCGAGTGACGAACCCAAATTCCGAACAGCCCGAGCACCAGCTGCATTGGTCCTCAGTCCAATTGTGGACGGCTTTCGACTCACCAAAGTACTCATGGATGGCGGCAGTGGATTGAACCTCATCTATGAGGAAACTCTTCAAAAAATGGAAATAGACTGGAACCGCATTGAGAAAAGCAGCACAACCTTCAGAGGAATCATCCCCAGTCGGGAAGCATGCTGTGCTGGGAAAATCACACTAGATGTGGTATTCGGCACGCCGGAGAACTATAGGTCCGAAGAAATTACATTCCAAGTGGCCCCGTTTAGTAGTGGATACCACGCCCTTTTAGGACGGGAGGCGTTCACGATTTTCCAAGCCATACCCCATTATGGGTACATGAAGCTCAAAATGCCCGGGCCCAACGGAATCATCACTCTCGCTAGTGATCCGGATACAGCACTCTGTGAAAACAAAACAGCCGCATTGGCCCTTGAGGCATTATCCGAAGCCCTTTTGGCCGAGGAATTAACCGTGCTACGCTCCACAGTGGACAGGGATGACGTGATACTTTACAAGAGATCCAAGTCCACATCTTTTAAACCACCGGATGAAATAGTCAAATTCCAAGTCCACCCAATGAACCCTACAAAAACAGCCTCCGTCGAGGCACTGTTAAACCTCGCCATGGACGCCGCACTATGAGAGTTCCTGCGCGAGAATTGGGATATATTCGCCTGGCACCCCTCAGACATGCCAGGAATCCATGCAGGTTGGCTGAGCATAGCCTCAATATTCTAAAGGGATTCAAGCCGGTCAAGGAGGCTCTTCGGCATTTCTCTGAACCTAAGAGACAAGCTATGGGAGAGGAACTAGCCAAGCTATTGGAGGCCGGATTCATTAGAGAAATAAAACACCCGGACTATCTAGCAAACCTGGTGATGGTACCAAAGAAGGACAAATCCTGGCGCCTATGTGTCGATTTCAAGGACCTCAACAAGGCTTGCCCAAAGGATCCCTTCCCCCTCCCCCCGCATTGATCAAATTATCGATGCTACCGCAGGACACGAGTCATTGTGTTTCCTCGACGCATACGCCGGCTACCACCAAATGAAGATGGCGGAGTCTGACCAAGCCGCAACAACATTTATCACACCATACGACCCCTTCTGTTTCAACACAATGCCTTTTGGGCTAAAAAACGCCGGCGCAACATATCAGCGCATGATTCAGACATGTCTAGAGAAACAGATCGGCAAAACAGTAGAGGCAGACATAGATGATGTGGTCGTTAAAACTAAACACGTCGACTCTCTAATAGACGACTTGAGGCTCACATTCGACAACCTCCGAACATACGACATCAAGCTCAATCCAGAAAAATGCGTTTGGCGTACCAGCCGGAAAGCTCCTGGGCTTCATTGTCTCCAGTAGAGGAATTGAAGCTAATCCGGCCAAAATCCGAGCTCTATCACAGTTGGCTATCCCAACGAACCTCAAACAAATCCAGAAACTAACTGGATGTGTGGCGGCTCTAAGCTGCTTTATCTCCCGCTTAGGAGAAAAGGCATTACCCCTTTATCGCCTCCTTCGGCGCACCGAACACTTCGAGTGGACGGACGCTGCCACAGCCAGATTGGAAGAAATAAAAGCCATATTGGCAACCAACCCAATCCTACCGCGCCAAACATCGGTGAACCAATGCCGTTGTACATTGCGGCAACTCATCAAGTTGTAAGTGCAGTGCTCGTCGTCGAACGAGAACCAGACGGACATAAATTCCCTCTTCAAAAACCGGTATACTATGTATCCATTGTCCTCACTCCATGCAAATCACGGTACCCACATTATCAAAAGATAGCCTATGCGGTATTCATGGCATCCCGGAAGCTGCGACACTACTTTCAAGAGTGTTCGATTACAGTAGCCTCGGAAGTGCCACTTAATGATATTATAAACAACCACGACGCTACGGGCCAGATTGCCAAATGGGCCATTGAGCTCCTCCCGTTCGACATAACATACAAACCTCGGCGAGCCATTAAACCGCAAGTATTGGCCGACTTTTCGCCGAATGGACGGAAGCCGAACTCCCTAAAGAGTACGGCACATACTCCAATAGGATCATGCACTTCGACAGCTCCAAAATGCTGGCTGGTCTGGGGGCTGGCGTCGTCCTGACGTCCCCAACCGGAGATATAGTTCAATACGTACTGCAGATACTGTATACAGACTCCAACAACGCAGCCAAATATGAAGCCCTATTACATGGTCTTCGAATGGCAGTTTCCATGGGCATTCAACGCCTGGAGGTGCGTGGGGATTCGAACCTCGCAATATCCCAAATAAATGGAGACTTTGATGCCAAGGATCTGAAGATGGCGGCCTATCGAAACGCCGTCCTAAAGATGTCAGCTCAGTTCGAGGGGCTCAAATTTCACCATGTGGCTCGGGAAAACAATCAGGCGGCGGATATCCTCGGCTGCATCGGCTGAAAACGCGATGCGGTCCCCCCAACATCTTTTTGGAGAGGTTGTTTAAGCCATCCGTGGTATGGGGAGGGGACACCGGTAACAATAGTCCGGACCCGGCCAAAATGCCCGATACCGAACACTCTGACATAATCGGAGGCTCTGCCACCGAAATAACACCTTCAGCCCACGTAATAATGGCCATCATTGCCCCGTGGACAGAACCATTCCTGGCCTACCTAACTAGGCAGGAACTCCCCGAGGACCAAAATGAGGCACACTGCATAGTGCGGCGATCTAAAAGCCTACAGGGTCCACGAGGGAGAGTTGTATAAAAAAAGCACTACCGGAGTCCTTCAAAGGTGCATCTCCGAAGAGGAAGGGCGGAAGCTTTTGGCAGAAATTCACGCCGGACTCGGCGGCCACCACGCCGCAGCCCGGGCCCTTGTAAGCAAGGCCTTCCGCACAGGGTTTTATTGGCCGACGGCCCGGGCAGGCGCACATGACTTGGTCCAACGCTGCGTCGGTTGCCATCTTTTTGCAAACCAAAGCCACATGCCACCCACCACCCTCCAAACAATCCCCATCACCTGGCCCTTCGCGATCTGGGGGCTTGACATGGTTGGACCCCTTAAGGGGGGAACCCATAAGAAAAAATACTTACTGGTCATCGTGGATAAATTCACCAAATGGATAGAAGCCAAACCTGTTAAAACAACCGAATCCAGACCGGTGATAGACTTCATATCCGGGGTTGTACATCATTATGGCGTCCCCCACAGGATCATCATTGATAACGGCACAAACTTCACGGACGATGAGGTAAAACTCTGGTGCAGCAACATGGGCATCAAGCTCGATTATGCTTCTGTCTATCACCCACAAACCAACGGCCAAGTTGAGCGAGCAAATGGTCTTATCATGAGCGGTATTAAACCCAGATTAGTGCGGTCCTTAGAGAAGTCTAACATGCACTGGGTAGAGGAGCTCGACTCCGTACTCTGGGGGCTGCGGACCACGCCGAATCGTAGTATTGGATATACACCCTTCTTTATGGTGTACGGCGCAGAGGCAGTTTTGCCCTGCGACATAATTCATGACTCACCTCGAGTGCGCATGTACAAAGAAAGAGAAGCCGAGCTCGATCGGCAGGATAGTCTGGACACCCTAGAGGAGGAGCGCAATGTGGCAAAAGCCCGTTCTGCATTCTATCAGCAACAGGCTCGCAGATACCAAAGCAGAGAAGTACGGGCCAAAACTTATAACATTGGCGAGTTAGTTCTACGCCTGCCAGAGAAGAAAAAGACCAAGCTCGAGCCCAAATGGGAAGGTCCCTTCATTATTGACCAAGTTCTGACCGGTGGAGCGTACCGTCTACGGGATGCATCGAATAACCGACTTGAGCCGAACCCATGGAACGCAGCCAAGCTCCGAAGATTCTATGCCTAGCGCCGGACTCTATGTTTGGCTCCTTCCTCTGTCCATTTTTTGCATATACATTATCTGTCTTTTTTCTCTTTCTTCCTTTTATTCTTTCTCACGGCCTTCAAGGGCCAACTTGTGCCTTGCTTGCACACTATAGATGCGCTAACTGCACTCATTATACCTGGGGGCTTCTTACACAAAAGCTTAATTATCTATCTGGGCTTCATGCCCAGCACATGTGTTATTCTTCCGCATGTACCTTTTCTTCGCTGTTATATGCATCGATATGACTTAAGTTTTGGCCAAGATGGGTTGCCTGGCTCTTGTATTTATGCCCTACGTTCCCGTTAATTCGGCTAGGGCATAAGGGGAGCACCTCTGCGATTGTTACAGCCGGGTCAGCCGGATGTGTACCTCAGACTAGGTGAAGCCTAAAGCTAGCATTCTTAGGGGAATATTCTGTCGGTGAACAAAAGATGATTTTCATTTATTTTCCATATGTGCCCTCAGATGTTTCTTTGCCTGCGTTTCCTCTCGCAGTCCGGACATGCACTTTAGGGCATGCGTACCCAGGGACAGGAACCCTTAACGGAACTATTCTCCCTGGAAGATGTTTCTTACTACCCATGTAATATAACAGAACTAGTTGGGCACTTGTCTGTTCAAGCACTAATGACCCCTACGCCTGGTCTCCACACATACCCCGGTTCTTATATAACTGAGCGGGTATTCGGATACACTCCAGACTATCGGGTCCCGAGGTTGAAGCGAAAAGGTCCGCCATGACAAATGATTTACAATCCGGCTAGAAGGCATTATACATGTCACTTTAATTACATAGTCATGCATATTGACTAAATTCCTCTTCTATACCATCCAACAGGTTGTCTAGCCTACAATCCTGTTGGGAATACTTTTGCGGCTAATTCTACTTGCCCATAGACTAAGCTAACGGGGATCTCTTTCCCATCAGGCCCCACAGGTCCGACCTCGGCCATGTGATTTGTGTCAGCCTTGGTATACCGCGTCTTCACCATGGCCCAGGCTTCCCTGGCACCTTGACGGCAGGCAGATATATTCCATAATTGGAAGCGCCGCCGTGCTCCCTTGAGCTTCTCTTCAAGCTCTCCCATGCCTTCTGGCAGGGAGACGGATGACGACAAGGCCTGGGAAATACCTTGCATCACCTGCCGAACTTGTTCATGCAGTTGTGAGAGCTCGGATAGAAGATCACCCACAGACCCGGGCATCTCCTCCGAGGGACGACCCGTCAGCATACCTGTAGACATAACTCTGTTAGCCGACTTCTCCGCCGACCCCTTTTTTAAGGGTTCGTTCAAGCACTTACTGAAAATGCCGCGTCGAAGCCGCTTATTCTCCTTCTCGGAGTCCACAAGCTGGGCTCGAACATATTTTAGTTCCACGCTCAGCTTGGTATTGGCGTCTTGGAGATTGTTTTTCTCCTGCCTGACCTTAGTCAGCACGCGTTCGCCAGCCTTTAGCTGTCATACGGCATGCTGGTCCTCCGGATTCTCTCCGGATTCATCTGCAACATCTATTGTTAGACCTGCAGCCATGCCGCATGCTATATGGTACCTTTCATTCTTTGAAAGAAATGTTACCAGCTGGGGACTTTTTCGGTTCCTTCAACGTGGCAATAGCGGCTCGAAGTTGGGTCTTGCATTCCTCCAGCTCCTGTGATAGTCGAGTATTCTTCTTTGTAAGAACCTGCACAGTAGATGATCCTTAAATCAGTTCTGCTAACTGTTTCAAGTCTCAGGGGCTACTGATACATATATTCGTCAGATTTGCTTACCCGTACATCCCTTACGTACTGGTCTGTGGCTCTGGCTAGACCATTTTGAGCAGCATGGAGATACGCCTCTCCAGAATTGAAGGCATCAAATGCCTCTGGTGAGAAGCAAGCGTCACGGAGTACGGTCCGGCGACGCCTATGATTCATGGCGCTCTCCACTTCTGAATTTGTAGCGGATAGTCTATCTGCATCCTCTGTAGGGGGAGTATCCGGCGTCCGCCCCATGTCAGCTTCCTCCTCTATGTCCGGTACTGCAGCCCGACTGGCGGAAGCATGATCAGCAGCCTCACCGGACATATTCCGGCGAGCGTTTTTTCTGTTAAAGAAACATGGACGTCATTACATTTTCAGAAAGACGACAACCACGGAGCGGGGTTTCTGTCATACCTCTGCGCTGGCGTCTCCATCCTGACCGCCTTCCTTTTTGGTTTGCCCGGCCTCGGTGCCTCTTGTTGGCGAGTTGCTGCGGGTTTGGCATGGCGTCCCGAATGCCTTCCCTGTAAAACACCATATGTATATGGTAGGTGAAGTGTCTAAAAGGGGATCCTAGTTTTTGGAGTTGGGATTTTTGTTTTTTCTTACGTGCGACACAGGGAGCAGTCCGGGATAGTCGGCCGTAATGGCCACCATGGCGTCATTACAGCTTAACTGATAGAACTGCCGGTCTATCAGCTCTACGAATATGTCCGGATCTTCTTCGAGTCCGGGACCGAGGGCCCAGTCAGGGTCCTCTGGTTGTGGAGATGGGCTGCTGACCTCCCTTATGGCTTTTCGCAGTTCCTTCCGCAAAATGGCAAGGTGAGTACCTACAACAAAGAAAGCAGGAAGAATGGGAGTAAGGAGATATAACTCACCCAGCTTGGAGGGTTGTACAAGGAGAATCCATCCCATGGCTTGGTGCGGATGAACTCCTCTTCCTATCCCTTGAACAACTCGGACAGAATTTTTGCTAAAGCAGCAGCGTTGTCCGTACCCTTACGCCCGCAACGGGTGGCATCATCTTCCCCGTTAAAACACCACAGGGGGTGCCCTCGATATTGAAGTGGCTGCACTCCCCGCATTATGCATATTGACATAACCTCAATTACTGTCAATCCTGATTGAGCTATCGCTTTAATCCGGTTCATCAGGAAAAGGACTTCTCTGTTATCTTCCTCTTGGGGGCTCCGTGGGCGCCAACTTCGGCGTTTCTTCAGAGGGGCATTGTTGAACTCAGGAAAACCCCGCTGAATAGGGTCCGGAAGGGGGACGTCCTCCATATAAAACCATTCCGAAGGCCAGTGTTCGGACGTTTCTTCGGAGTACCAGACAGGTATCCGGTTTTGGTGATGCGCCATATTTCGGCTCCGCCCACTTGATAAAGTGACCCCTTCTGTGTGCGGGGGACGAGGCAAAATAGCCTTTTCCACAGCTCGAAATGAGCCTCGCAGCCCAAGAATAACTCGCAGAGGGCAACATAGCCGGCGATGTGTAATATGGAAGCAGGGGTGAAACTATGCAGTTGGAGGACGTAAAACTCTAGGAGCCCGCGGAGGAACGGATGAATTGGAAATCCGATTCCCCTTAATAAGTAAGGAACAAGGCATACCCGCTCCCCCGTAGAGGGACTGGGGAAGCTCTCTGCTTGCTCCCCGCCATTGTAGGTGGCGAGCCCGGCTCGAACGGGAACCATATAAGCTGGAGGGAGAAATCCGTTGGTCTACAGTTCGACTAATCGACTGTGTGGGACAGAACACCTCTCCCAATCACCGGGCTTAGGGCTACGGGGGCGAGAGGAGCTGCGGAGGTCGGCCATGCTGGAGTGGACCTTTCCGAAGCGTGCTTCGGTGGATTCTCGCTGGGGGAGGATGGTGTGGATTGGATCTAAGAATCCCCATCCCTTTAATAGACAATTTATTTATCTGGTTAGGAGGGCGAATGTAAAAATGCCCTGGCTCCTCGTATTCATTCGACGCGTGGAAGATAGCCCTTATTGGGCGCATAAGCCAAGAGGTTCAACATTTATGGGGTCGGACACTGCTTAACAAACATTCGAAATTTGGAGAAGAACCCGCCTTGCAATGCCAAAGACAATACTGCGTGTTGGACTTGGCGTCATTGAAGCCTGGTTCGGGGGCTACTGAGGGAGTCCTGGATTAGGGGGTCTCCGGATAGCCGGACTATATCCTTTGGCCGGACTGTTGGACCATGAAGACACAAGATTGAAGACTTCGTCCCGTGTCCGGATGGGACTCTACTTGGCGTGAAAGGCAAGCTAGGCAATACAGATATGTATATATCCTCCTTTGTAATCGACCTTGTGTAACCCTAGCCCCCTCCGGTGTCTATATAAACCGGAGGGTTTTAGTCCGTAGGACAACATACAATCATACCATACGCTAGCTTCTAGGGTTTAGCCTCTCTGATCTCGAGGTAGATCAACTCTTGTACTACTCATATTATCAACAATAATCAAGCAGGACGTAGGGTTTTACCTACATCAAGAGGGCCCGAACCTGGGTAAAACATTGTGTCCCCTGCCTCCTGTTGCCATCTGCCTTAGACGCACAGTTCGGGACCCCCTACCCGAGATCCGCCGGTTTTGACACCGTCAACGGTATTGCAATGCGTTGAAACAAGGCCTAGGGTTCATACTTTCACTAGTGCAAGTTCTCTCAACAATAATAACATAACTGGATCATATAACTATCCCTCAACATGCAACAAAGAGTCACTCCAAAGTCACTAATAGCAGAGAACAAACAAAGAGATTATTGTAGGGTACGAAACCACCTCAAAGTTATTCTTTCTGATCAATCTATTCAAGAGTCCGTAGTAAAATAACACAAAGCTATTCTTTCCGTTCAACCTATCCTAGAGTTCGTACTAGAATAACACCTTAAGCCACAAATCAACCAAAACCCTAATATCACCTAGATACTCCAATGTCACCTCAAGTATACGTGGGTATGATTGTATGATATGAATCACACAATCTCAGATTCATCTATTCAACCAACACAAATAACTTCAAAGAGTGCCCCAAAGTTTGTACCGTAGAATCAAGATGAAAACCTGTGTCAAGCCGTATGCATAAGTTCACGAGGTCACGGAACTCGCAAGTTGATCACCAAAACATACATCAATTGTATCACGTGATATCCCATTGTCACCACAGATAAGCACATGCAAGACATACATCAAGTGTTCTCAAATCCTTAAAGACTCAATCAGATAAGATAACTTCAAAGGGAAAACTCAATCCATTACAAGAGAGTAGAGGGGGAGAAACAACATAAGATCCAATTGTAATAGCAAAGCTCGCGATACATCAAGATCGTGCCGAATCAAGATCACGAGAGAGAGAGAGAGAGAGAGATAAAACACATAGCTACTGGTACATACCCTCAGCCCCGAGGGTGAACTACTCCCTCCTCGTCATGGAGAGCACCGGGATGATGAAGATGGCCATCAAAGAGGGATTCCCCCCTCTGGCAGGGTGCCGGAACGGGTCTAGATTGTTTTTCGGTGGCTACGGAGGCTTGCGGCGGTGGAACTCCCGATCTAGGTTTCTTTCTAGAAGTTTGGGGTTATATAAGAGGTTTTGGAGTCGGGAACAAGTCAGGGGGGTCTACGAGGTAGGGGGACGCGTCCAGGGGGTAGGGCGCGCACCCCACCCTCGTGGTGGCCTCGGGACTCTTCTGGCCCATCTCCGGTACTCCGTGGGCTTCTTCTGGTCCAAAAATGATCTCCATCAAATTTCAGGTAAATTGGACTCCATTTGGTTTTCCTTTTCTGCGATACTCAAAAACAAGGAAAAAACAGAAACTGGCACTGGGCTCTAGGTTAATAGGTTAGTCCCAAAAATCATATAAAATAGCATATAAATGCATATAAAACATTCAAGGTTGATAATATAATAGCACGGAACAATCAAAAATTATACATACGTTTGAGATGTGTCAAGCATCCCCAAGCTTAATTCCTGCTCGTCCTCGAGTAGGTAAGTGATAAAAAACAGAATTTTTTATGTGGAATGCTACCTCACATATTTATCCTTGTAATTCTCTTTATTGTGGTAAGAATATTCAGATCCAAAAGATTCAAGACAAGAGTTTGATATTGACATACAAATAATAATACTTCAAGCATACTAACAAAGCAATCATGTCTTCTCAAAATAACATGGCCAAAGAAAGCTATCCCTACAAAATCATATAGTCTGGCTATTCTCTATCTTCATCACACAAAATATTTAAATCATGCACAACCCCGATGACAAGCCAAGCAATTGTTTCATACTTTTGATGTTCTCAAACTTTTTCAATCTTCACGCAATACATGGGCGTGAGCCATGGACATAGCACTATAGGTGGAATATAATGGTGGTTGTGGAGAAAAAAAGGAGAAGACAGTCTCACATCAATGATACGTCTCCAACGTATCTATAATTTTTTATTGTTCCATGCTATTATATAATCAACTTTGGATGTTTATGGGCTTTATTATACACTTTTATATTATTTTTGGGACTAACCTATTAACCCAGAGCCCAGTGCCAGTTTCTGTTTTTTTCCTTGTTTTAGAGTATCGTAGAAGAGGAAAATCAAACGGAGTCCAATTGACCTGAAACTTCACGGAACTTATTTTTGGAAGGAAAGCAACCCGGGAGACTTGGAGTCCACGTAAGGGAAGCTTCGAGGAGCCCACGAGGTAGGGGGCGCGCCCACCCCCCTGGGCGCGCCCTCCAGCCTCATGGGCCCCTCGTGGCCCCCTTGACGTACTTCTTCCGGATATATATCTCCATATACCCTAAAAACATCCGGGAGCACAATAGATCGGGAATTCCGTCGCCAAAAGCCTTCGTAGCCACCGAAAGCCAATCTAGACCCGTTCTAGCACCCTGCCGAAGGGGGAATCCCTCTCCGGTGGCCATCTTCATCATCCCGATGCTCTCCATGACGAGGAGGAAGTCGTTCTCCCTCGGGGCCGAGGGTATGTACCAGTAGCTATGCGTTTGATCTCTCTCTCTCTCTCTCTCTCTCTCTCTCTCTCTCTCTCTCTCTCGTGTTCTTGAGGTGATACGATCTTGATGTATCGCGAGCTTTGCTATTATAGTTGGATCTTATGATATTTTCTCCCCCCTCTACTCTCTCGTAATGGATTGAGTTTTCCCTTTGAAGTTATCTTTTCAGATTGAGTCTTTAAAGATTTGAGAACACTTGATGTATGTCTTGCCGTGCGTATCTGTGGTGACAATGGGATATCACGTGATTCACTTGATGTATGTTTTGGTGATCAACTTGCGGGTTCCGCCCATGAACCTATGCATAGGGGTTGGCACACATTTTCGTCGTGATTCTCCGGTAGGAACTTTGGGGCAGTCTTTGAGGTTCTATGTGTTGGTTGAATAGATGAATCTGAGATTGTGTGATGCATATCGTATAATTATACCCACGGATACTTGAGGTGACATTGGAGTATCTAGGTGATATTAGGGTTTTGGTTGATGTGTGTCTTAAGGTGTTATTCTAGTACGAACTCTAGGGCTGTTTGTGACACTTATAGGAATAGCCCAACGGATTGATTGGAAAGAACAACTTTGAGGTGGTTTCTTACCCTGCCATAATATCTTCATTTGTTCTCCGCTACTAGTGACTTTGGAGTGACTCTTTGTTGCATGTTGAGGGATAGTTATGTGATCCAGTTATGTTATTATTGTTGAGAGAACTTGCACTAGTGAAAGTATGAACGCTAGGCCTTGTTTCAATGCATTGCAATACCGTTTACGCTCACTTTTATCATTAGTTACCTTGCTGTTTTTATATTTTCAGATTACAAAAACCATTATCTACTATCCATATACCACTTGTATCACCATCTCTTCGCCGAACTAGTGCACCTATACAATTTACCATTGTATTGGGTGTGTTGGGGACACAAGAGACTCTTTGTTATTTGGTTGCAGGGTTGCTTGAGAGAGACCATTTTCATCCTATGCCTCCTACGGATTGATTAACCTTAGGTCATCCACTTGAGGGAAATTTGCTAGTGTCCTACAAACCTCTGCACTTGGAGGCCCAACAACGTCTACAAGAAGAAGGTTGTGTAGTAGACATCAAGCTCTTTTCTGGCGCCGTTGCCGGGGAGGTTAGCGCTTGAAGGTATATCTTTAGATCTTGCGATCGAGTCTTTTAGTTTCTTGTTTTATCACTAGTTTAGTTTATAAAGGAAAACTATAAAAAAATGGAATTGAGTTTGTCTCATACGCTTCACCTTTTTAATATCTTTCGTGAGTATGATGGAAAGGATAATTGTGCTCAAGTGCTAGAAGAAGAAATCTATAAAATGTTTGGCGCTAAATATTTGAATGATGAGCATGATTGCAATGTTGTTAGTATGAATTCCTTGAATATCCATGATGCTAATGATATGCAAAGCCACAAGCTTGGGGAAGCTATGTTTGATGAAGATGATATTTTTTGTCCCCCAAGTTTTGATGAGCAAATTTATTATGATGAAAACATGCCTCCTATCTATGATGATTATTGTGATGACATGTATGCTTTAAATAATAATAATAACAATGAAACTTTTCATCTTGATTTCAATTTTCAATCCCATGATAGTTACTTTGTTGAGTTTGCTCCCACTACTATTAATGAGAAGAATTTTGCTTGTGTGGAGAGTAATAAAATTTCTATGCTTATAGATCATGAAAAGAATGCTTTAGGTGCTGGTTATATTGTTGAATTCATTCATTATGCTACTGAAAATTATTATGAGGGAGGAATATATGCTTGTAGGAATTTCAATAATACCAAGTTTCCTCTCTATGTGCTTAAAGTTTTGAAGTTATGCTTGTTTTACCTTCCTATGCTAGTTGATTATTGTTCCCACAAGTTGGTTTCTCACAAAATCCCTATGCATAGGAAGAGGGTTAGACTTAAATGTGCTAGTCATAGTCTTCATGATGCTCTCTTTATGTTTCAATTCTTATCCTTTATGTGAGCACCATTGTAATCATCATGCCTAGCTAGGGGCTTTAAACGATAGCGCTTGCTGGGAGGCAACCCAACTTTATTTTTGTTCCTTGCTTTTTGCTCCTGTTTAGTAATAAATAATTTATCTGGCCTCTGTTATGATTGAAGTTTTATGTTTTAATTAGTGTTTGTGCCAAGTAGAATTGTTGGGAAGACTTGGGGAAAATCTTGTTGATCTTGCTGTAAAAAAACAGAAACTTTAACGCTCACGAGAGTTCCTGCCATTTTTATTTGGAGAGTGATATTTAGTTAATTATTTTTGAAGATGGTTACTAGATAAATTCCAAACGTCCAGCAATTTCTTTTAGATTTTTTGGAGTTCCAGAAGTTTGGGTTAGTTACATATTACTACAGACTGTTCTGTTTTTTGACAGATTCTGTTTTTCGTGTGCTGTTTGCTTATTTTAATGATTCTATGGCTAGTAAAAGAGTTTATAAACCATAGAGAAGTTGGAATACATTAGTTTTAACACCAATATAAATAAATAATGAGTTCATTACAGTAACTTGAAGTGGTCTTTTGTTTTCTTATACTAACGGAGCTTACGAGTTTTCTGTTAAGTTTTGTGTTGTGAAGTTTTCAAGTTTTGGGTAAAGATTCGATGGACTATGGAATAAGGAGTGGCAATATCCTAAGCTTGGGGATGCCCAAGGCAACCCAAGGTAATATTCAAGGACAACCAAGAGCCTAAGCTTGGGGATGCCCCGGAAGGCATCCCCTCTTTCGTCTTCGTTCATCGGTAACTTTGCTTGGAGCTATATTTTTATTCACCACATGATATGTGTTTTTCTTGGAGCATCAATTTATTTTGTTAGATATTTGCTTTATTTTATTTAGAACAATGTTTTGAATCTTTTATTTCAATAAACATCGCATTGATAGCCTTTACTATGCCTATTTTACAAGTCTTCATGTTGTTGTTTGAGAACAGAAAGTTTACCACTGTTGCAATAATTCCCTAGAAAAGTCAGAATGTGATAAAATGTTGAAACCTTTTGAATATTAAGTTATGATAAATTTAATACAGTGGAAAATTTCTTTCATAATTTTTGGAGTTAGGGAAGTATGGATCTTGCTGCACTCTTTACAGACTATCCTGTTTAGGCAGATTGCTGTTATGTTTGCATTGTTTGCATATGTTTGCTTCTTTAATGATTATATTTGAGGATAGGACTATTAAATATGCAGATGCATTAGTATGAAATGTTGAATAATAATTTTAGTGATTTTCTACAGTAAAGTATGATAAGGTTTTGGCAATGGTTTATACTAACTTATCTCACGAGTCCTTGTTGAGTTTTGTGTGGATGAAGCTTTTGAGATTTAGGGAGACCGTGATATGAGAGGAATTAAGGAGACACAAAAGCTCAAGCTTGGGGATGCCCAAGGCATCCCAATATAATATTTCAAGAGGTCTCAAGCGTCTAAGCTTGGGGATGCCCCGGTTGGCACCCCACCTTTCTTCTTCAACAACTATCGGTTAGTTTCGGTTGATCCTAAGTTTTTGCTTCTTCACATGATGTTTGCTATTCTTAGTTGTCATTTTATTATGTTTTGCTTGATGTTTGAATAAAGTATCAAGATCTGAAATTATTAAATGTTAGAGAGTCTTCACATAGTTGCATAATTATTCGACTACTCATTGATCTTCACTCATATCCTTCTGAGTAGTTTGTTGTTGCTCTAATGCTTCACTTATATGTTTTAGAGCATGGTGGTGGTTTTATTTTGAAGAAATAGATGAACTCTCATGCTTCACTTATATTATTTTGAGAGTATTTATAACAGCATGATAGTTTTCTTTGGTTATGAGTTTATTCCTAGTATGATGGGCATCCAGGAGGGATATAATAAAAACTTTCATATGAAGTGCATTGAATACTAAGAGGAGTATGATACTTGATAATTGTTTTGAGATATGAAGATGGTGATATTAGAGTCATGCTAGTTGAGTAGTTGTGAATTTGAGAAATACTTGTGTTGAAGTTTGTGATTCCCGTAGCATGCACGTATGGTGAACTGTTATGTGATGAAGTCGGAGCATGATTTATTTATTGATTGTCCTCCTTATGAGTGGTGGTCGGGGACGAGCAATGGTCTTTTCCTACCAATCTATCCCCCTAGGAGCATGCGTGTAGTACTTTGCTTCGATAACTAATAGATTTTTGCAATAAGTATGTGAGTTCTTTATGACTCATGTTGAGTCCATGGATTATACACACTCTCACCCTTCCACCATTGCTAGCCTCTCTAATATCGCGCACCTTTCGCCGGTATCATACACCCACCATATACCTTCCTCAAAACAGCCACCATACCTACCTATTATGGTGTTTCCACAGCTATTCCGAGATATATTGCCATGCAACTTTCCACCGTTCTGTTTATTATGACACGCTCCATCATTGTCATATTGCTATGCATGATCATGTCACTCATGAGTCATTGCACATCTCGGTACACCGTCGGAGGCATTCATATAGAGTCATACTTTGTTCTAAGTATTGAGTTGTAATTCTTGAGTTGTAAGTAAAATAAAAGTGTGATGGTCATCATTATTAGAGCATTGTCCCATGTGAGGAAAGGATGATGGAGACTATGATTCCCCCACAAGTCGGGATGAGACTCCGGACGAAAAAAAAAGAGAAAAAATAGTGGGGGAATCATAGTCTCCATCATCCTTTCCTCACATGGGACAATGCTCTAATAATGATGACCATCACACTTTTATTTACTTACAACTCAAGAATTACAACTCGATACTTAGAACAAAATATGACTCTATATGAATGCCTCCGACGGTGTACCGGGATGTGAAATGAATCAAGACTGACATGTATGAAAGAATTATGAACGGTGGCTTTGCCACAAATACGATGTCAACTACATGATCATGCAAAGCAATATGACAATGATGAAGCGTGTCATAATAAATGGAACGGTGGAAAGTTGCATGGCAATATATCTCGGAATGGCCATGGAAGTGCCATAATAGGTAGGTAAGGTGGTTGTTTTGCTGAAGGTAAAATGTGAGTTTCTGGTACCGGCGAAAGTTGCGCGACACTAGAGAGTCTAGCAATGGTGGAATAGTGAGAGTGCGTATAATCCATGGACTCAACATTAGTCATAAAGAACTCACATACTTATTGCAAAAATCTATTAGTTATCGAAACAAAGTACTACGCACATGCTCCTAGGGGGATAGATTGGTAGGAAAAGACCATCGCTCGTCCCCAACCGCCACTCATAAGGAAGGCAATGAAAAACATAAATCATGCTCCGACTTCATCACATAACGGTTCACCATACGTGCATGCTATGGGAATCACAAACTTTAGCACAAGTATCTCTTAAATTCACAACTACTCAACTAGAATGACTCTAATATCACCATCTTCATATCTCAAAACAATCATAAGGAATCAAACTTCTCATAGTATTCAATGCACTT
Source organism: Triticum dicoccoides (assembly GCF_002162155.2). Lineage (NCBI taxonomy): Eukaryota > Viridiplantae > Streptophyta > Magnoliopsida > Poales > Poaceae > Triticum > Triticum dicoccoides. The sequence goes on along the minus strand of NC_041388.1, from coordinate 139,705,195 downwards.
TATATGAAAGTTTTTATTATACCCATCTTGGATGCACATCATATTAGGACTAGTTTCATAACCAAAGCAAACTACCATGCTATTCTAAAGACTCTCAAAATAATATAAGTTAAGCACGAGAGTTCAACTATTTCTTCAAAATAAAACCACCGCCGTGCTCTAAAAGGATAAAAGTGAAGCACTAGAGCAAATGACAAACTACTCCAAAAGATATAAGCCAAGCACAATGAGTTGTTGAATAATTATGTAACTATGTGAAGACTCTCTAACATTTAAGAATTTCAGATCTTGGTATTTTATTCAAACATCAAGCAAAGCAAAAGAAAATAAAATGTCGCTTCAAGGAAAATACATATCATGTGGTGACTAAAAATATAGCTCCAAGTAAAGTTACCGATGAACGAAGACAAAAGAGGGGATGCCATCGGTGGCATCCCCAAGCGTAGGCTCTTGGCTGTCCTTGAATATTACCTTGGGGTGCCTTGGGCATCCCCTAGCTTAGGCTCTTGCCACTCCTTATTCCATAGTCCATCGAATCTTTACCCAAAACATGAAAACTTCACAACACAAAACTCAACAGAAAACTCGTAAGCTCTGTTAGTATAAGAAAATAAATCACCACTTGGGTACTGTTGTGAACACATTCTAAATTAATACTGGTGTAATATCTACTGTATTCCAACTTCTCTATGGTTCATACCCTCAGATACTACTCATAGATTCATCAAAATAAGCAAACAACACAATGAAAATAGAATATATAAAAAATAGAACAATCTGTAGTAATCTGTAGGTTTCGAATACTTCTGTCACTCCAAAAATTATGAAATAAATTGGTGGACCTGAGGAATTTGTCTATTAATCATCTTGAAAAAGAATCAACCTAAACACGCTCTCTAGTAAAAGAATGGCAGCGAATCTCGTGAGCGCAAAAGTTTCTATTTTTTACAGCAATATCACAAAGACTTCACCCAAGTCCTCCCAAAGGTTCTACTTGGCACAAACACTAATTAAAACATAAAACCACATCTAAATAGAGTCTAGATGAATTATTTAGTACTAAACAGGAACAAAAAGCAAGGAACAAAAATAAAATTGGGTTGCCTCCCAACAAGCGCTATCGTGTAACGCCCTAGCTAGGCATGATGATTTCAATGATGCTTGATGAAGCTATGTACCTAGGGTAGGGTCATGGACCTGTCCCAACTGCCCTACCCAAGGACATCTCTAGAAGAAATCACCTTTCAATCGACTTGGAGGTATTCCACTCGACAGACTCGAAGACACTCGACCAAGAAGAAATCACTCGACCAAGACCAAGTCACTCGACGGCCAGGAGATCTAAAGGCGCTCCGCACGCTAACGGTCGGTTATTAAGTAGCTTTTACGGTCATCGTAGCACTTTATTAGAGGCGTTACCAGTAACGCCCGACCTTAATGTATTTAAACCCTGCACAACTGAGGGCCGGAGGGGTCCGGCGAACTCTGTATAAGCCACCCCCTCCTCAGTGTAAAGGGTTCGCACCCCTGTAATTCATACACGCATAATCCAATCGACCGCCTTCGGGCTCCGAGACGTAGGGCTATTACTTCCTCCGAGAAGGGCCTGAACTCGTAAACCTCATGTGCTTACAACTTCTCCATAGCTAAGATCTTGCCTCTCCATACTTACCCCCTACATTACTGTCAGAGTTAGAACCACGATAGTTGGCGCCCACCGTGGGGCTGGTGTTTTAGCGATTTATTGGAGGAGTTGCGATCTTTTTCGATCCAAATCATCATGGTTTCTGGTGTAGTTTTGGTGGAGGGCCATGAGATCCGTCTCGGCGCGCTCACGTTCATCACCAACGACTCCGCTTGGCTTCAGGAGGCTCCGCTCGATGTGGACGCACTCCCCGTCCGCGGGGCAACGCACTTTAGCGCGTGCGTCTGCGGCGTTCTCTTGCGGCAACCGTCGACCCCCTACCAGTCGGCTCCTGTGTTGTCCTCCCTCCCTGTTTCCCGCCGGCGCAAGCGCTCCGGTTGGTCGAGACATCAGCGGTGGGTGAGACACGCGGTGGCACGCCAGTCGGCCACCCCTCAAGTCGCGGCGATCGAGCCTGGCGAATCCCTCTACGGTTTGTTCGATCTGTTGACTGGCTCCGCAGATACCGCATCCGAGTGCGACAGCAGTGATCCGGCAGCGGAGGTTCTGATGGTCGATGGACCGCCCAGTCCTCCCGGTTTTCCCCGCACCGACGGAGGCGCAGGTGGAGGCGACCTGTCGCGTCCCCATGAGGAATATCTCCCCGAGCCTCTCACGTCGCTGCAGAGAGAAGAACTTCGTCGTCCGAACATGGATGCACTACACACTCCTATCGTTGGAGAAACCCCCGAGGCTCGTGCCTTGGAGGACGCGCGCCTAGCAAACTTGGCCGAGCGCACTTGACTGGAGAACCTCCAGCGAGCACTTGACAAGCGTGCGCGACAACAGGTTCCAGAATCCAGTCGATGTCAACTCTTTCCGCCCCCGCAGGTATATCGAACACCGATTCAGAATTTAGCAGCTACAGCCCGTATAGCAGAGTCGATTCAGCCTTCCCAGTCGGAGGCAGGCAGAGGCTTGATGCAAATCAGAGTGTTACTCCGGGCAGCAGGAGACTAGAATTCCGCTGTCTCTCAGTCACGGAACAAGATTCATAGCAGATCCATTGCTGCAGACACAGTCCAGTCAGCTCATAGCCCAAGATCGCCCCCGAGGCGTGAGGGACGTGGGGTCCGGCGGAATCAGTACGGGAACCGTGAGCAATATGATCATCGATCGAGTGCCCACCCCTCCCCCGAGGAGCGGGTCATATGCGCCTCGACAGCAGGATGACAGGCGCCCTCATAGTGTTGGGCGAAGGATTCCAGTCGACCCCAGGGAGCCAGGCTTTGATGCGAGATCCATTCTCGTTCAAGGTTTGGTCGACAGGAACAGAGCTCACCGAGAAGGTCACGACAGAGATGCACCTACTAGCAGCAGAGTACATGTTTCAGGGCCAGAGTGCTTTAGTAGAGCCATCGGGGCCGCTGTGATTCCTCCCAACTTCAGGTTGGCGGCTGGAGTCAGTAAGTTCACTGGTGAGTCCAAGCCCGATACTTGGCTTGAAGACTACCGAGTGGCCGTCCAGATTGGCGGCAGCAATGATGAAGTGGCCATGAAGCACCTGCCTCTCATGTTGGAGGGCTCGGCCAGAGCGTGGCTGAACCAGTTAGCACCCAGCAGCATTTACACTTGGGAAGATCTCGCCCGAGTGTTTGTCACCACATTTGAAGGAACATGCAAGCGACCGACAGGGCTGACGGAACTGCGATCTTGCGTGTAGAAGCCGAATGAAACTTTGAGGGATTACATCCAGAGATGGATCACGTTACATCACACGGTAGAGAATGTGCCTGACCACCAAGCAGTCTGTGCCTTCAAAGAAGGCGTCAAGTACAGGGAACTGAATCTGAAATTCGGTCGAACTGGAGATATGTCTCTGAATCGGATGATGGAGATCGCCACCAAGTACGCTAATGGTGAAGATGAGGATCGACTCAGGAGTGGAAAGCTCAAGTCAGTCGCTCAAGAAACTGGAGGAAATTCCAATCGGAAACAGAAGCGGAAAGCCGAGCCAGCTACTCCTGGGGAAGCCTTGGCTGTCACTCAAGGAAAATTTAAGGGGAAACCCAAAGGACCTTGGAACCCCAAGAAAGTTAAAGACCAAGATGGAAATGATGTGTTGGATTTGCCATGTCACATCCACACCAAGAAAGATGAAGAGGATAATTTCATTTACCCGAAACATACCAATCGACAGCGTCGACTCTTGATCCAGCAGTTCCAGGGAAGCAGCCCAAAGATAAGGAAAAGGAGTCGGACAAAGTTGAGGACAAGGAAGATAGTGACGATGGATACCCCCAGGTCAATTCCACCCTGATGATTTTTGCTGCTGTTGAAAGCAAAAGTCGACTGAAAGTTATCAACCGAGAGGTGAATATGGTTGCTCCGGTGACACCCAGTTATCTGAAGTGGTCTCAGACTGCCATCACATTCGACCAGTCCGATCACCCAACGCACATTGCCACCCCAGGGAGGCAAGCTTTGGTGGTCGACCCAGTTGTTGAAGGCACTCGACTGACCAAAGTCTTGATGGATGGTGGCAGTGGTTTGAACATACTATATGCTGAGACGTTGAAAGGGATGGGCATTCCGATGTCCAGACTCAGTACCAGCAACATGAGTTTCCATGGAGTCATTCCTGGGAAGAAGGCTGAATCACTCGGCCAGATTGCTCTCGATGTGGTTTTCGGTGATTCCAAGAATTACCGCAAAGAAAAGTTGATGTTTGAAGTTGTAGACTTCCAGAGTGCCTATCACGCTATTTTGGGCAGGCCGGCTTATGCACGCTTCATGGCCCGACCATGTTATGTGTATCTCAAATTGAAGATGCCTGGCCCCAAAGGTGTGATCACTATTACGGGCAATCGGAAGAAAGCAGAAGAATGTTTTCAAAAAGGTTCAAAGATCGCTGATGCTCAGATGGCAGTGGTGGAGCTGCAGGAATACCAGAAGACTGCTGACCCGAGTGATTTGTTGCGAGCCAAGAAGCCCGCTACAGAATCAGCTTTTCAGTCGTCTGGCGAAACGAAGACAGCTCACATCCACCCGACCGATCCCAGCGCTGCTCCAACTCATATCTCAACAACACTCGACTCCAAATAGGAAGAAGCGCTCATCCAGTTCCTCTGTGAGAACTGGGACATTTTCGCATGGAAGCCTTCTGACATGCCAGGTGTTCCCAGAGAGCTGGCTGAGCATCGCCTACGAGTCGACTCAAAAATAAAACCAATCAAAGAACATCTCCAACGATCTGCCGTCCAGAAGAGAAACGCTATTGGCGAGGAGGTGGCTCGGCTCTTAGCAGCGGAGTTCATCCGAGAGATCTACCACTCCGAGTGGCTCGCCAATGTTGTCATGGTCCCCAAGAAGGACAAGTCACTTCGCATGTGCATTGACTTTAAACATATCAATCGGGCCTGCCCGAAAGATCATTTTCCTCTCCCCCGCATCGACTAGATAGTCAACTCGACTGCGGGATGTGAGCGACTGTCTTTTTTAGACGCCTATTTCGGGTACCATCAGATCCGTCTGTATGGGCCTGATGAGATCAAAACAGCTTTCATCACTCCATTCGGGTGCTTCTGTTATGTTACCATGCCATTCGGCCTCAAGAATGCCAGAGCCACATTCATGAGGATGATTCAGAAGTGCTTGCTCACTCAAATCAGTCAGAATGTGGAAGCATACATGGATGATATTGTGGTCAAGTCACGGAAGGGTTCCGACCTGCTGACTGACCTTGATGAAACCTTTGCCAACCTCAGGAGGTATGACATCAAGCTTAATCCATCAAAGTGCACATTCGGAGTTCCTGCCGGAAAATTACTCGGTTTTCTCATTTCCGAATGGGGAATCGACACCAATCCAGAAAAAGTCGGTACTATACTCCGAATGAAAAGTCCTGTGTGAGTGCACAACATCCAGAAGCTTACTGGTTGCTTGGCCGCTTTAAGTCGATTCATATCTCGTCTCGGTGAAAAGGCATTACCTCTTTACCGATTGATGAAGAAGTCCGACAAGTTCGAGTGGACTCCCGAAGCTGATGCAGCATTTGCAGAGCTCAAAGCTCCGCTCTCCACCCAGCCGGTGCTTGCTGCCCCAATCAGTAAGGAGCCTTTGCTGCTTTACATCGCAGCCACGGGACAAGTCGTCAGTACGGTACTTACGGTCGAGCGGGAAGAAGAAGGAAAAGCCTTCAAAGTTCAGTGCCCAGTATATTATATTTCTGACGTTTTGACCCCGTCGAAGCAAAGATATCCTCATTATCAGAAGCTTGTATATGGGATTTATATGACCACAAAGAAAGTTGCTCACTACTTCTCTGATCATTCCATTACAGTCGTCAGCGACGCTCCATTGTCAGAGATCCTGCATAACAGAGATGCAACTGGTCGAGTGGCAAAATGGGCAATTGAACTCCTTCCTCTAGATATCAAGTTTGAGGCAAAGAAAGCTATCAAGTCCCAGGCAATAGCAAATTTCGTCGCCGAGTGGATTGAACAACAACTGCCGACTCAGGTTCACTCGGAGCATTGGACCATGTTCTTCGACGGTTCCAAAATGCTGAATGGTTCCGGTGCCGGGGTGGTGTTGGTCTCCCCCCGAGGAGATAAGCTCAGATATGTTCTTCAACTCCACTTTGATTCCTCCAATAACAAGGCAGAATATGAAGCACTTTTATATGGGTTGCGCATGGCCATTTCACTCGGCGTCCGTCGCCTCATGGTCTATGGTGACTCAAATTTGGTGGTCAATCAGGTGATGAAGGAGTGGGACGTCAGAAGTCCAGCCATGACTGGTTATTGCAATGCAGTGAGAAAGCTGGAGAAGAAATTCGAGGGGTTAGAGCTTCATCACATAACCCGACTGAAAAATCAAGCATCTGATGATTTGGCAAAAATAGGTTCCAAAAGAGAAGCCATTCCCAGCAATGTGTTTTTGGAACACATCCACACACCATCAGTTCAGGAGGATCCCTTCACTGAAGAGGCCCCGTAGCCAAAAAGTGCCATGGATCCGACTGAAGTTGAAGTTCCAGCTGTGGTCGACCTGATCATGGAAGTCTTGGTCATCACTCTTGACTGGACAATACCGTACATCGCGTACATCCTAAGGAAAGAGCTCCCAGAGGACGAAGAAGAGGCTCGACAGATCGTCCGTCGATCCAAGGCCTTTACAGTCATAAAGGGACAGTTGTATAGAGAAAGCGCGACTGGAGTCAGTCAGAAGTGTATAACACCAGAAGAAGGTCAGATGATCCTTGATGATATCCACTCGGGGACCTGTGGTCATCATGCGTCCTCTCGGACCATTGTGGCTAAAGCATACCGAGCGGGATTCTACTGGCCAAGGGCCAATGAAATGGCAAAAGAGATAGTCGACAAATGTGAAGTATGTCAGTATTACTACAATATGTCGCACAAGCCCGCGTCAGCCCTAAAAACCATTCCACTCGTCTGGCCCTTCGCTGTTTGGGGGCTGGACATGGTTGGACCACTGAGAACGGGCAGGAGCGGCTTCACTCATGTGCTAGTAGCAGTCGACAAGTTCACCAAATGGATTGAAGCTAAGCCTATCAAGAATCTTGATGCTTGCACTGCTATCAGTTTCATCAGAGAGTTGATATTCAGATATGGAGTCCCGCACAGCATCATCACTCACAATGGGTCAAACTTCGATTCCGACAAATTCAGGGCCTTTTGCGCCTCTCAGGGCACACGAGTCAACTATGCTTCGGTCGCTCACCCCCAGTCGAATGGACAAGCGAAAAGAGCAAACGGCCTAATTCTCAAAGGACTGAAACCTCGATTGATGCGCGATCTCAAGCACGCAACAGGTGCATGGGTCGATGAGCTTCCATCAGTCCTTTGGGGATTGAGGACAACCCTGAACCGATCGATCGGAAGAACCCCATTCTTTCTGGTCTACAGGGCCAAAGCAGTTTTGCCAAGTGACCTGCTTCACAACGCACCCTGAGTCAAGCTCTACTCTGAAGATGAAGCAGAACAAGCCCGGTAGGACGCAGTCGACCTCCTGGAAGAAGAAAGAGAAATGGCCATGATCCGATCGACCATCTATCAGCAAGACTTGCATTGATTCCATGCCAGAAATGTGAAGAGTCGAGCCTTCCAAGAAGGAGACTTGGTCCTCCAAGTGGATCAACAGAAACCACACAAATTCGCTCCTACTTGGGAAGGTCCCTTCATAGTCACCAGAGTTCTCCACAATGGAGCGTACCACCTCTACAATGTCGATCGCCAGATTGATGAGCCATGAGCCTGGAATGCGGAGCTACTCCGCCCCTTTTATACTTGAATTCTCACTCGGATGAGATGTAATAAGAAAAACTCTTGTAGTTTATTTATCAAAGACAAGAGCGTTATAATTTTCCCAGTGATTGTTATTGTTTTTGTTTGCGTGAGAAATCCCCCAGTGGGTGGCTTGGCTTAGCTGCGAATCCGCTTCGCCTAAGTTTGTAAAAATAATTTCCTACCGAGTGGTGAACCAGCCTCCCACTCGGGGGCTTAGCTGCGAACCCGTTTCGCCTAAGTATTTAAAAATCCTACCGAGTGGTGAGCCAGCCTCCCGCTCGGAGGCTTAGCTGTAGTCCAGTACTCGCCTAAGTATTTGAAAATCCTGCCGAGTGGTGAGCGACCCTCCCACTCGGGGGCTTAGCTGTAGTCCAGTACTCGCCTAAGTATTTGAAAATCCTGCCGAGTGGTGAGCAACCCTCCCACTCGGGGGCTTAGCTGCAGTCCAGTACTCGCCTAAGTATTTGAAAATCCTACCGAGTGGTGAGCGACCCTCCCGCTCGGGGGCTTAGCTGCAGTCCAGTACTCGCCTAAGTATTTGAAAATCCTACCGAGTGGTGAGCCAGCCTCCCACTCGGGGGCTTAGCTGTGGTCCAGTACTCGCCTAAGTATTTGAAAATCCTACCGAGTGGTGAGCGAACCTCCCACTCGGGGGCTTAGCTGCAGTCCAGTACTCGCCTAAGTATTTGAAAATCCTACCGAGTGGTGAGCCAGCCTCCCACTCGGGGGATTAGCTGCGTTTGATATTTTCAAATGGGACGCCCTTGCTGTCAGCAGCGTCGATCAATTTTTTCTTTATTCTTTAGTTGTGAAGTAAATATTGCCTCTGACATGTGAGTCGCTGAGATGCATAATCATCGATTGTTTTGAATGTTCTCTATGAATTGCCAGGCCTGTGTGTTTGGTTGCAATGTACAGAAACACTAAAAACCTGCTCAAACTCTTTGTACTCCTTTTGTTCCTTTTTACTTTGCACATTGTGAAAGTGCATACTTTTTTGTATAAGATTGGTCAAAGTAGAGATACTTTGACTGTAGACAAAACTTGTATGCAGACTAGAAAGGACCGGAGGGAGTACATGTGAAACTGCTGCAAACGAGGTGATCACCCTGGGAATAATGCTAGTACATATTGTTTTGCATGTTCATCCAATGCCAATGATACAGGAATTCGAATAAATCGAAATAAATTCATTCATACATGTCGGATTTCATATAAACATGCCAGATTTCATTACATTTCATACATTCTTCAACTAAAAAGGGGTGCACTAGAGGTATAATTAATTAGCCGAAGCTACCCACCTGTGTCCCGCTGAGCCGAACAGAAGCTTCAATGACTTAACTGCAGGTGCAGTTGTGTAACTGACATGTGGCTTGTTGAGCCCACGTGTCAGTCAGCCAACTGCACCAGCAATTAAGTAGTAGCAGCGTTACTCTCCAGCAGATCTCCCTGACTCCACGTCGCCGCCAAGAAGCTAACCGACCGTCAATGGTCAACCCGCCTAGCTTGGCTTCAATAGGAGGGTAGCAGCGGTGGCCTTACTTGGACCCGAGCGGCCGCGACCTACCGTGTTCTACTCTTCCTCATTTTCTGTGTGGCGCAGCCTCGTTGGCAGCGGGGCAGGGCCTCGGCGGAGCCGGCGATGTCCTCTGTCTCGTTGCCGGCGGGCGGCGCCTCAGCGGAGCAGTGGAAGTCATCCCCTGCGTTGCCGGCAGGGTGGGGCCTCAGCTGAGCCGGCGATGTCCTCTGCCTCGTTGCTGGCACTGCGGGGCCTCGACGGAGCAGGGCCGCGTCGACGCCAGCGGAGTGGGGACTCGTCGGAGCCGACATTGTCCTCTGCCTTGTCCTCGGTCCCGCCAAATAGTGCCTCGCCCGCTTCATCGCCCTCTTTGATAGCCTCTTTGTAGGCGGCCGCATCCTCCGCCACCCGCATGCGGTCCCACCAGCACTCGAGGCGGCCCTTGCGGGTGGAGCGGTACGAGTCGAGCAGCGCATCCTGCTCCGCCCGCTCCGTGGCGATCTGCTCCTCCGCCTGCAGGTGCTCCCGGAGGAGATGGTGGTTGTAGGCGGCGTCGGCCTGCGCCTCCCGGAACTGCTCCTGACGCATCTGCCTCACACTGTCCATATATTGGGCACGGCCCTCGCCGATGGTCATGGTGCAATGCACCAGTGAGGATGGCGCGGAGGACGGGGTTGGCGCCGAATCATCGACTACCATGTTCTCCATTGGGACGTCGTCGTCCTCCGGCTGCCTGCCGGCCAGCCGGTCGGCAGCAATGGTTGCCATCTCCTTGTGGTCCGTCGTCCGCCTGTCCCTAAGAGCGCTGGAGCACGAGGAAGCCATGGTGGGCAGTAGTGGTGTGGACAGGAGAAAGGGAACGTATGCGGATGACTGCGGCTATGGCCGGCGCAGCAGTTTATATAGCAATGGTGGGCGGGCGGAGGGACGGACGTCTGGCGCCGGAGTAGCCGCATCGGCAACCGCATATCATTAATGTGGGCGGAAGATGGACGGACGAACGTCACTTGTGTCGTGTGAAGGCGGAGCAATCGCCTGCACCGGGAAGCGGGGCGGGCGGCGCTGACTGTTTCGGGCGGAAAGCGCGCGCGGGCGAGGAGATAACTTTACTTGGAGAGGATGACAATGGGGACCCACCAGGTCCATAGCCTCACATACACAAGTGCCTCCTTATATATATATAACTATACTCCATCCGTCTAGGTGAATAAGTCGTATTAGAAGGTGCATGACGACCTAGGTGCAAGCAGATTGGTGGAAAAGAAGAATATTCTCTCTTCTAAACACAACATTTAATCACAACAGTTAAGAGGATGCCTTATTAGCTACCCATGCAGGCCATCGTAATTCATAACATGCAAAGCACTTTTATTTCTTGCCTAATAACCGCATGGACGTGCTGCATGCATTGGTCCTTGCCCGAGCAAAAAAAAAGGAGGAAAGGGGTTTCCACGGGAGACAACGAGGCATAGGTGGAAGCGCTCGCTGGAGTTATTTATTTTGCTTCCCACTGGTTTCCTGACATCACGATCCCACACCATTGTCAACCTATGTAGTACTAGTCAATAAATGAGAGAATTGCACAAGAAGCGGCCGACAGCTGGGACCAAGCAGCTCGAGCAGTATTTGTGTTTTTGAGGTGTGAGCACTGCAGAGTTTTTCGATGTTTAGCCCAGATATTAATTTTTCTCATCTGAACAACAACGAAAACATCGCTGCAGGTATTAACTGGGCGGGCTGTGGCCCGTCTAGCCCAGGGTAGATATCTAGCCTAGATATTAATTTTTTTCAAGATGAAAATGGCTATCCCAGCTATACTTTTTTAGGAATACCCAGGCAGGGTCAAGTTGTTATTCTCCACCCCGCTGGGCTGCAAATCTTTCCTAGGAGGGATGCATTAGGCTTAACAAGAAAATGGGCTTTAAGAAATAATAAATGGGATGTAATTATAAAAACTAGGCAGTAACTATAAACAAATGCACCAAACACGTGATTACTTTATAAAATATTATTTTTGGATATTGAAAATTTTAATTTCATTAATTTTTGCGAGCGCAATGTTTCGTTGGATTTTTATGTAATATAAATTTATATTGAAATTGTATTTCATCTGACTAGAAATTTCGGGATAAAAATATTTCTGATCCCATCAAAATGTGGGAAATTTTATTGAATTCTATTTTGAACGGTTGGTTGAAATGGGATGTACTTTTAGCAAACTGTAAATGGGCTGTAGTAAATTCCATTAGAATTCAAAAATGGGCTACACATACTTACAAATCTCAAATGGGCTCTAAGTTCTCTGCCACACACTTCTGGCCTTACTAAGTTGACGCGTCCCCTAAAAAAACAGAGTTGACGCGTATGCAAGGCTTTGTCAACTTATAGTCAACACACGGTTCTAGCAGCAGTGGCTGTTGGATGTCCATCCAACGGATGCCGTGCTTCTTCTTGAATCTCGGATATTCTAGCTTCACCCGCCCAGAAAATGATTCCTCCCCCTGACATCTAGGGCGCACCATTTCGGAAGCTGACCTATGGGCCTACTAAGTTGACGTACCAAGGGCTTTGTCAACTTAGTCAATATAAACGATTCTAGCTGCAGTGACCGTACGATGTCCATCCAACGGCCGTAGTGCTTCTTCAACCTCTGGTCTTCTTGCTCTAGGCGCCCAAAGCAGCGCCGGTCCTGCCGCCTACTCCTGCCTCCCGTGGCCGGCTGTGCGCCGTGGAGGCCTCACCGCCCCCTACTATTCCCACCGCTGGCCAGGCCATGCGGCGATGGCAGCCTCACACCGCAGCCGAACGAGTGAACCCTCATACTCCTCTCCGCGTGGGCATCCACAGCCGCGTCTTCACCGGCTCCGCGTCGTCCCCTTCCTAGGCCTCACCGTCGTCCATGATACGTCTCCAACGTATCTATAATTTTTGATTGCTCCATGCTATATTATCTACTGTTTTGGACTATATTGGGCTTTATTTTCCACTTTTATATTATTTTTGGGACTAACATATTAAATGGAGGCCCAACCCAGAATTGTTGTTTTTTTGCCTATTTCAGTGTTTCGGATAAACAGAATATCAAACAGAGTCCAAACGGACTAAGATCTTTGGAAACGTGATTTTCTCACCGAACGTGATCCAGGAGACTTGGACCCTACTGCAAGGGATCAAAGAGGTGGTCACGAGGGTGGGGGTGCCCCCCTAGGGCGCGCCCCCTGCCTCGTGGGCCCCTCGGTGCTCCACCGACGTACTCCTTCCTCCTATATATACACACGTACCCCCAAACGATCAGAACAGGAGCCAAAAACCTAATTCCACCACCGCAACTTTCTGTATCCACGAGATCCCATCTTGGGGCCTGTTCCGGAGCTCCGCCGGAAGAGGGCCGTCATCACGGAGGGCTTCTACATCATCCTAGCCCCTCCGATGAAGTGTGAGTAGTTTATCTCAGACCTTCGGGTCCATAGTTAGTAGCTAGATGGCTTCTTCTCTCTCTTTGAATCTCAATACAAAGTTCTCCCCCTCTCTTGTGGAGATCTATTCGATGTAATCTTCTTTTTGCGGTGTGTTTGTTGAGACCGTTGAATTGTGGGTTTATGATCAAGTCTATCTATGAATAATATTTGAATCTTCTCTGAATTCTTTTATGCATGATTGGTTATCTTTGCAAGCCTCTTCGAATTATCCGTTTGGTTTGGCCAACTAGATTGGTAGTTCTTGCCATGGGAGAAGTGCTTAGCTTTAGGTTCGATCTTGCGGTGTCCTTACCCAGTGACAGAAGGGGCAACAAGGCACGTATTGTATCATTGCCATCGAGGATAACAAGATGGGGTTTATTTCATATTGCATGAATTTATCTCTCTACATCATGTCATCTTGCTTAAAGCGTTACTCTGTTTTTAACTTAATACCCTAAATGCATGCTGAATAGCGGTCGATGAGTGGAGTAATAGTAGTAGATGCAGAATCGTTTCGATCTACTTGTCACGGACGTGATGCCTATATACATGATCATGCCTAGATATTCTCATAATTATGCACAATTCTATCAATTGCTCAACAGTAAATTGTTCACCCACCGTAGAATACTTATGCTCTTGAGAGAAGCCACTAGTGAAACCTATGGCCCCCGGGTCTATTCTCATCATATCAATCTCCATCACTTTTATATTGTTTTGCTATTTATTTTGCTTTTACTTTTTACTTTGCATCTTTATATCAAAAATACCAAAAATATTATATCTATCAGATCTCACTCTCGTAAGTGACCGTGAAGGGCTTGACAACCCCTAATCGCGTTGGTTGCAAGTAGTTATCACTTTGTGCAGGTACGAGGGACTTGAGCATGGGCTTCTACTGGATTGATACCTTGGTTCTCAAAAACTGAGGGAAATACTTACGCTACTCTGGTGCATCATCCCTTCCTCTTCGGGGAAAACCAACACAAGCTCAAGACATAGAAAGAAGGATTTCTGGCGCCGTTGCTGGGGAGTCTACGCAAAAAGTCAATATACCAAGTACCGATCACAATCCATATCTCTCGCATTACATTATTTGCCATTTGCCTCTCATTTTCCTCTCCCCCCAATTCACCCTTGCCGTTTTATTCGCCCTCTCTCTCTCTATCCTCCCTCTCTATTTGCCTCTTTTGTCCACTTGCTCTTTGTTTGCTCGTGTGTTAGTTTGCTTGCTTGTCGTTATCTTTGAAATTGGGGAAGTTATCGCCAATATGGGCGATGACAATATCATGGAAAATTCTGATTCTCCCACTAAAGAACCTACCATCTTTCATGCAAAAAAATTCTGTGTTGGTAGTGGTAATATTATTGGAAAAGGAGTTATTCAAGATTTCTTTACTTGTGCCGGTGCTTTACCTTCTATGGGTAGTTCTATCCTTCACAGAACTAGTAGTCTTGCGGACGCTACTGCTATGCTTATAGTTGAACTTGGAAGACAATTCATGCACATGCATCCTTCCATACAAAGGATTTTTCTGGAATTTTCTAATATTGAGCATTCTTCTGTTAAGCGTGCCGCTACTATCTTTTTGAATCATGAGTTTAGATTCATAATAAGATAAGCAAAAGAAATCTTTGCGCATTATAGGGTGGACGCTTGCCGTCCTCCCATAGAGGCTATCCTCTTTGATCAAGAAGAAATCATGTGTTTCCAATCTCTAGATTATGTTGCTTTTAATGAAAATCTTAGAAGAAGGGTTCCTACCAATGTTTTAGTTGATAGAATTTCTGAACTTAATGATGATTTGGATATTTTAAATAATGAACTAGGATATTCCCTTGAATATAGGCTCACAAAATTCTGTCAAAAGAATGCTTATAATGATGAATTGGTTGTGCATTATGAAGGACCAAAGGAGGAACCTATACCTCCCAAGGTTGATCTTGGGGACTTTTGTCCCGTTAAATTTAGTCCTTTTGATTACTTTTGCTTGCATCAAATAAAACTTGCTGCCGAACTTAGAGAATATGAAATGAGTTTCACCAGTCTATCTTATTACTATGGCAATACCTAGATCTGTCCTTGCTTGTTATGCCTAGCTAGGGGCGTTAAACGATAGCGCTTGTTGGGAGGCAACCCAATTTTATTTTTATTCCTTGCTATTTGCTCCTGTCTAGTAATAAATAAATTATTTAGACTCTGTTTAGGTTGTGTTTTTTGTGTTTAATTAGTGTTTGTGCCAAGTAGAACCGTTGGGAAGACTTGGGGAAAGTCTTGTTGAACTTGCTGTAAAAAACAGAAACTTTAGCGCTCACGAGAACTGCTGCCATTTTTATTTTAAGAGTGATATTTAGTTAATTATTTTTGCAGATGATTAATAGATAAATTCCTCACGTCCAGAAATTTATTTTAGAATTTTTGGGGTTCCAGATCTTGCGCTACCTACAGATTACTACAGACTGTTCTGTTTTTGACAGATTCTGTTTTTCGTGTGTTGTTTGCTTATTTTGATGAAACTATGGCTAGTAAAATAGTTTATAATCCATATAGAAGTTGGAATACAGTAGGTTTAACACCAATATAAATAAATAATGAGTTCATTACAGTACCTTGAGGTGGTCTTTTGTTTTCTTTCGCTAACGGAGCTCACGAGTTTTCTATTTTGAGTTTTGTGTTGTGAAGTTTTCAAGTTTTGGGTGAATTCTTTTGATGGATCATGGAACAAGGAGTGGCAAGAGCCTAAGCTTGGGTATGCCCATGGCACCCCCAAGATAATCCAAGGACACCAAAAATTTAAAGCTTGGGGATGCCCCGGAAGGCATCCCCTCTTTTTGTCCACTTCCATCGGTAATTTACTTGGAGCTATATTTTTATTCACCAACATGATATGTGTTTTGCTTGGAGCGTCTTGTATTATTTGTGTCTTTGTTTGCTAGTATAGCACAATCATCCTTGCTGTACACACCTTTTGAGAGAGCCATACATGAATTAAAATTTGATAGAATACTCTATGTGCTTCACTTATATCTTTTGAGCTAGATAATTTTGCTCTATGTGCTTCACTTATATCCTTTGAGATAGATAATTTTGCTCTATGTGCTTCACTTATATCCTTTGAGCTAGATAATTTTGCTCTATGTGCTTCACTTGGATCTTTTAGAGCACGGTGGTGGATTTGTTTTAAAGAAACTATTGATCTCTCATGCTTCACTTAAATTAATTTGAGAGTCTGTTAATAGCATGGTAATTTGCCGAATAATAATATGCTTGGTATTCTAGATTTGTGAAACTTTCTTTTGAGTGTGTTGAATACTAAGAAAAGATTGAAGCATGATAATTGTTTTGAGATATGGAGGTGATAATATTAAAGTCATGCTAGTTGAGTAGTTGTGAATTTAAAGAATACTTGTGTTGATGTTTGTGATTCCCGTAGCATGCACATATGGTGAACCGTTATGTGATGAAGTCGGAGCATGATTTATTTATTGATTGTCTTCCTTATGAGTGGTGGTCGGGGACGAGCGATGGTCTTTTCCTACCAATCTATCCCCCTAGGAGCATGCACATAATACTTTGCTTTGATAACTTCTAAATTTTTGCAATAAGTATATGAGTTCTTTATGACTAATGTTGAGTCCATGGATTATACGCACTCCCACCCTTCCACCCTTGCTAGCCTCTCTAATACCGTGCAACTTTCACCGGTATCATACACCTACCATATACGTTCCTCAAAACAGCCACCATACCTACCTATTATGGCATTTCCATAGCCATTCCGAGATATATTGCCATGCAACTTTCCACCATCTAGTTCATCATGACACATCCATCATTGTCATATTTCTTAGCATGATCATGTAGTTGATATAGTATTTGTGGCAAAGCCACCGTTCATAATTCTTTCATACTTGTCACTCGTGATTCATTGCATATCCCGGTACACCGCCGGAGGCATTCATATAGAGTCATAATTTGTTTTAGTATCGATTTGTAATCATTGAGTTGTAAATAAATAGAAGTGTGATGATCATCATTCAATAGAGCATTGTCCCCAAAAAAGAGAAAAGCCAAAGAAAAAATAGAAGGCCCAAAAAAATAAATAAATAAAATAGGGGCAATGCTACTATCCTTTTTTCCACACTTGTGCTTCAAAGTAGCACCATGTTCTTCATATAGCAAGTCTCATATATTGTGCTTCAAAGTAGCACCATGTTCTTCATATAGAGAGTCTCATATGTTGTCACTTTCATATACTAGTGGGAATTTTACGTTATAGAACTTGTCTTGTATATTCCAATGATGGGCTTCCTCAAATTGCCCTAGGTCTTCCTGAGCAAGCAAGTTGGATGCACACCCACTAGTTTCTTTTGTTGAGCTTTCATACATTTATAGCTCTAGTGCATCCGTTGCATGGCAATCCCTACTCACTCACATTGATATCTATTGATGGGCATCTCCATAGCCCATTGATACGCCTAGTTGATGTGAGACTATCTTCTCCTTTTTTGTCTTCTCCACAACCACCATTCTATTCCACCTATAGTGTTATATCCATGGCTCACGCTCATGTATTGCGTGAAGATTGAAAAAGTTTTGAAAAAATTAGAGTATGAAACAATTGCTTGGCTTGTCATTGGGGTTGTGCATGATTTAAATACTTTGTGTGGGGAAGATGGAGCATAGCCAGACTATATGATTTTGTAGGGATAACTTTCTTTGGCCATGTTATTTTGAGAAGACATAATTGCTTTGTTAGTATGCTTTACACTACTAGGAAAAGGGCTACTAATGGCGCACTATTGGTGCGCCATTAGTATCACGGCACTAGTATTTCTTACTAATGGCGTACCACCGGTGCGCCATTAGTATCTAGTATACTAATGGCGCACCATGCAGTGCGCCATTAGTATAGAACACCATGCGCCATTAGTATCTGGCATACTAATGGCGCACTGTTGGGTGATGCGCCATTAGTATGAATATTAGGGTTTTTTTATTTTTCAGAATTTTGCACAGGTTACAAAATATATTATTGGACAGAATATAGACAACACCCCACAGCAAGAGCAGATTCATCGAATACAATAGAAGATTAGTCTCCGAATACAATTCATCATATTAGTATCCGAATTCAAAAGACCGAACAAAGATAGAACATACAAGTCTCGAGACCGTGAGTAGCGAGTTTGTCGGAAGTAATACTAATCCTAACAAGTCCTACTAATCATCATCATACAACTTCTACTCGTTATTAATAACAAGTCATACGATCATCATCTTAGTAGTCATCGAACCAACCCTACTTAATTGTTCTTAGCACATGATCATCAGTATTAGGCAGGACCTAAATACCCTATTTAGGGTAAAATAGCATAAAACAATATAGACCCTGACTCTCCATTATGGAGAATGGAGAACATCCTGTCTCCAATTCTTGCGCTTCGCTTCCTTTTGCTTCCAAGAACCTCCGTACGACTGTCCATACATTTTTTCCATCCTTTGATTTTCATGTCTCCACTTCTTTTAGAAATCTCGTATGGACAGTTGAGATTCATAGGATGACCTGGCTGTATGTTCAAAACATTAAGACTACCTTTCTTATACATCAAATGAGGCACACAATTCTCTGGGATTATCTGTTGAAAAACATAGTAATAACTTCATAGTTAGCAATGATGTACTAGTTTTAGAAGTATGCAAAAGATGCACAGATGTCGTAATAGTAAAAATCTTACCAGGGTATCTCCATGGTAGTTACCGTAGTTGAACACATGCACTAGTGGCACGTATTTACCATAATGTTGAGGAGTTTGATTGTGGATATTGTAATTCTCAATGTCAGTACAAAATCCGACCAGATGATTTTTCTCGTTGTAAGTTGTTAATTCAGAGCCATCAGTGTAGTGGGTTTTGTCTACCATCTCCCGCACATTCTTTGAACAATAAAAATAAGCTGTCAGTGGAAATAAGCTATCAACTATTTTGAAATAAACAATATATAGCTAATAACTATGTTTGAGAAACTCACATAGCGGTAGAACTGGAGGCGTATCAACAAGGACCCAAATGTCCATATTGTCTTGGTCGATTTCAGGATTACCAAGATCCATGGTGATAAGCATACCCTCATCAAAACCATACATCTTGCAAAATGCTTCCCAATTTTTGCAAACAAAATGGGTTACGCTCTCAGAATTATATAGATTTACTTCAAAGTCCACATCGTGATGAGTCCTTAAGTGAATTTTCTTTGTTTCAGAAATTTCATGGTCTTCAAAATCCATCCTCTCCAAGACATAGCGTCTTGCATGGCATGTGATAAGCTATACTCGAATTGTAAAAGATGAAAATTACACGTTGAAATAGTTGAAGTCATGCTTAATTATGAAAATAACACTTGTCGTCGTTGTGTACCGTTTCAACTTCAAAGGTCTCCTCGAGCTTAATGCTGAAGCGCCGATCATCATCCAGGTGAGGCATGTCGCACAGACATCGATTGTCGTGGCACTAGTAGCACTCCCCCAGGAGACTTTCGTCGTCCGATGATGATGTCGACATATCCTACGTTCATAATTCAAAACTACATCATTTAGGGTTTGTCGACACCGAGGCATCCTAAAAGCTAAGCTTTTATCATTTAGGGTTTGTCGATGCTGAGGCACCCTGAAAGCCTAAGCTTTCATCATTTAGGTTCTTATCGACACTGAGGCACCCTAAAAGCCAGGGTTTTATCATTTAGGGTTTGTCGACATCGAGGCACCCTAAAAGCCTAAGCTTTCATCATTTAGGTTTTGTCGATGCCGAGGCACCCTAAAAGCCTAAGCGTACATCATTTAGGTTCTCATCGACACCGAGGCACCCTATAGAAGCCAAGTTAAGTTTTCATCATTTAGGGTTTATCGATGCCGAGGCACCCTAGGTTGGGCCTAATTACTTGGCACTAATCACTTGGCTCTATTGCCACCTATGTTGGGTTTATCATCTAGGGTTTATCGATGCTAACGAGAATTCTAAGTTGGGCCTAATCACTTGGCTCTATTGCCACCTATGGTTTAATGCAGCAAGAATGGCGGGGCAGTTGATCCTACTTAACTAAGTACTAAGATACCTCGGCCCATGCATTAGTCGCAAGTACCCCATATGTCCTATTTTTAGCAAAGTCATGCTAAAATTCACGGAAAATTTTGGCATGACCTTTGCTGAAAATAGGACATATGGAGTACCCGAATTTGCCGAAACGGAAGTTAGTCGACATTCCGGCAAACTCAAGGGCCTCTCGGGGTACAACAGCGGCATCACAAGTTGACAAAATTCCCAAGTAGTACAGGAGCAGCATCACAAGTAGTACCAATGAACATATAGTCCAGCAACTTGAAAAAGCTGAAGTTCTCAGCATGAAGTAAACATGAGTATCCAGAATAGTTATTTGCTTGATCTCAAGTTTGACATATACGATAGTGATAGATGTAAGGAGCAGAACAATGCCAAAGCCACAAACTCAAATCAGGAACAAATAAAAACACAAACTACAAATTGATGTGATCTAAATATACTTTTCCCTTGCAACAAAATAGCACTGTGATTTACAATGTAATACTCCAAGCTGAGCTGAATATTTTCAAAGGTAGGACTATTTTGTTCATGAAACATAACATAAAATTTTGTTTCCTCTTGTTCAGTAATAATTAGTTTTTTAATGAATAACAATGGCATTTGATTTCTACTGGTTTATTTAGAAACAACAGATCCCCAAGTCAAAAAACCAGAATCCTGGAACACTTCAGGAGCACTTGAATTTCAAATTCTGCTGGTTTCTGTTGTTTATATTTAAATAAACAACGCAACTTCAATAACATGGAACTAAGAGCAGAATAGTTATTTGGGGTACTAGCTAGCCAGACACCACCAATTATCAAACTTAGTTGTTAGCTGAATATTTCAAAGCAGACTTAGGTACAGATGTCACCTATACTACCTTGGTTGGAACAGTCAATGCAATCTACTAGGACAGTAATAAGGCATGCGTTTACAAGTTTAAGAAAAGTCTATAGATCTTGCTTCAGTTAATCTGCAAGGAAGCCTATAGATCTTGTTCGAATGCAGTAGCAAACTGAAGAGGAAAAACTGAAGATTACTGTGAATAACAATGTACAGTAGCAAACTCAAACTGAATCCAGTAACCATCTGAATTTATAGTAGTTTTTCTTCTCCAAGTTCAAGCCCAAACATCTGAATTACTTTAGCTAAGACTGTACATTTCTGAACTTGTTTCAATTGTTGAACATGTTTCAATTGGAAACCTCGATGGTGCACCAGGTGGAAGAGGAGAGCAGCAGGGGGAGAGGGGAAGCTCATCGGGTGGCACAAGGAGGCCGGCGAGGGGGAAGACGAGGGCGATGCAGCGGAGACGAGCTCGAGGCCGGGGTCGGGGAGGACGAAGCGGATCTCGTGGACTTGCCGCCGAGGTGCGGGG
>NC_041388.1:139677799-139682803 GCF_002162155.2 Triticum dicoccoides | reverse complement strand
CTAATGGTGCACCGTGGCATAGTGCGCCATTACTAGTTTAAACTAGTAATGGCGCACTTTGCAACGGTGCGCCATTAGTAGTTTTGCAAAAAAAGAATAAAAAAATACAGTAGTGGCGCACTCCATGGCTGGTGCACCATTACTAGTTAGAACTACTAATGGCACACTTTGCCGGGATGCGCCATTAGTATGTTTGGAAAAATGAAAACAAAATTGTTACTTGTGGCGCACCTTGTGCCTGGTGCGCCATTAGTGTCTTCCACACTAATGGCGCATCACACATGGTGCGCCATTAGTATATAGTAGTGGCGCACCACTTCTCTAGTGCGCCATTAGTGTCAATTTCATCTATAGCCGTTTTCCTAGTAGTGTGAAGTATTATTATTTTCTATGTCAATATAAACTTTTGTCTTGAATCTTTCTAATCTGAATATTCATACCACAATTAAGAAGATTTGCATTGAAATTATGCCAAGTAGCACTCCGCATCAAAAATTCTCTTTTTATCATTTACCTACTCGAGGACGAGCAGGAATTAATCTTGGGGATGCCTGATACGTCTCCAACGTATCTATAATTTTTGATTGCTCCATGCTATATTATCTACTATTTTGGACTATATTGGGCTTTATTTTCCACTTTTATATTATTTTTGGGACTAACCTATTAACCGGAGGCCCAGCCCAGAATTGTTGTTTTTTGCCTATTTCAGTGTTTCGGATAAACAGAATATCAAACGGAGTCCAAACGGAATAAAATTTTCGAAAACGTGATTTTCTCACTGAACGTGATCCAGGAGACTTGGACCCTACTGCAAGGGATCAAAGAGGTGGTCACGAGGGTGGGGGGCGCCCCCCTAGGGCGCGCCCCTGCCTCGTGGGCCCCTCGGTGCTCCACCGACGTACTCCTTCCTCCTATATATACACAATTACCCCCAAACGATCAGAACAGGAGCCAAAAACCTAATTCCACCACCGCAACTTTCTGTATCCACGAGATCCCATCTTGGGGCCTGTTCCGGAGCTCCGCCGGAAGAGGGCCGTCATCACGGAGGGCTTCTACATCATCCTAGCCCCTCCGATGAAGTGTGAGTAGTTTACCTCAGACCTTCGGGTCCATAGTTAGTAGCAAGATGGCTTCTTCTCTCTCTTTGAATCTCAATACAAAGTTCTCCCCCTCTCTTGTGGAGATCTATTCGATGTAATCTTCTTTTTGCGGTGTGTTTGTTGAGACCGATGAATTGTGGGTTTATGATCAAGTCTATCTATGAATAATATTTGAATCTTCTCTGAATTCTTTTATGCATGATTGGTTATCTTTGCAAGTCTCTTCGAATTATCCGTTTGGTTTGGCCAACTAGATTGGTAGTTCTTGCCATGGGAGAAGTGCTTAGCTTTAGGTTCGATCTTGCGGTGTCCTTACCCAGTGACAGAAGGGGCAACAAGGCACGTATTGTATCGTTTCCATCGAGGATAACAAGATGGGGTTTATTTCATATTGCATGAATTTATCTCTCTACATCATGTCATCTTGCTTAAAGCGTTACTCTGTTTTTAACTTAATACCCTAAATGCATGCTGAATAGCGGTCGATGAGTGGAGTAATAGTAGTAGATGCAGAATCGTTTCGATCTACTTGTCACGGACGTGATGCCTATATACATGATCATGCCTAGATATTCTCATAATTATGCACAATTCTATCAATTGCTCAACAGTAAATTGTTCACCCACCGTAGAATACTTATGCTCTTGAGAGAAGCCACTAGTGAAACCTATGGCCCCCGGGTCTATTCTCATCATATCAATCTCCATCACTTTTATATTGTTTTGCTATTTATTTTGCTTTTACTTTTTACTTTGCATCTTTATATCAAAAATACCAAAAATATTATATCTATCAGATCTCACTCTCGTAAGTGACCGTGAAGGGCTTGACAACCCCTAATCGTGTTGGTTGCGAGTAGTTATCACTTTGTGCAGGTACGAGGGACTTGAGCATGGGCTTCTACTGGATTGATACCTTGGTTCTCAAAAACTGAGGGAAATACTTATGCTACTCTGGTGCATCATCCCTTCCTCTTCGGGGAAAACCAACACAAGCTCAAGACGTAGCAGTCCACCGCCCTGGTGCTCTCAGCGCGGCATGGTCAACATGGAAGGAATGACTTCCATCGGACGTGGACTGTACGTGGAGAGGCTGACAGCTGGGTCCATGGCGGCAGCAAGGAAGTGCCTCCTTATTACACGGAAAATAATGATTCCTCCACCTGACAGCAGGGACCCACCGGACGGGCCACCAGTATTTTGCGAAAAAAATCGGTTCCCCCTGACTGCTGGGACCCACCGAACGGGCCATCGTATTTCGCGAAAAAAACGTTCCCCCCGCTGTCAGCTCGGACCCACCGGAAGTGCCTCCTTATTACGCACAAAAAATGAATACTCCCCCAGTTAGCTGGGACCCACCTTGCTGGGAGGCTAACTTGTGGGCCTACTAAGTTGACGGGCACGAAGGGCTTTGTCAACTTAGTCAATATGAACGATTCTAGCTCCAGTGATCGTGCAACGTCCATCCAACGGCCGTAGTGCTTCTTCAACCTCTGGTCTTCTTGCTCCAACGGCCCAAAGCAGCGCCGGTCGTGCCGCATGCTCCTGCCTCCCGTGGCCGGCTGTGCTGCCGCAGAGGCCTCACCGCCCCTACTATTCCCACCGCTGGCCAGGCCCTGCGGCGACGGCAGCCTCACACCTCAGCCGAACCAGTGAACCCTCGTAGTCCTCTCCGCGCGGGCTTCCACTGCCGTGTCGTCCCCTTCCTAGGCCTTGCCGTCGTCCACCGCCGTGGTGCTCTCCGCGCGGCGTGGTCAATGTGGTCAAGGAACGACTTCCATCGGAAGAGTACTGTACGTGGAGAGGCTGACAGCTGGGTCCATGGTCACAGCCCAGTTTTTTTGTGATTTGCCAAGTAAGTCGCTTTGTCAGGCCTGTTGGGCTGCAAATCTTTCAAGATGAGGAGAGCTTTCATTCGGCTGGCCGAGAAAATGGCCCATCGGTAATGATAAATGGGTTGTAAATTTTTAAAACACATCAAACCGGCAATTAGTTTCAAATATCTTTTTTCTCATTTCAAGATTTTAAATTACATTAATTTTTATGCATGTAGAATTTGTTGGATTTTATATTGATATACAATTATTTTTAAAATCAGTTTGAATGTGAGTCAAAATTTCGGGATTAAAAATAGTTCGGACCACACCGAAATATGCAAAATTTCATATAATTTTTTAACCATTGCCACAATGTGGGCTGTAATGCTAACAAAAAGAATATGGGCTCCAAAAAACCTTAAGAATTAGCAAATGGGCTATAAATTATTAGAAATAATGGCAGATGGGTTGTATGCTGTTTTCCATAGATTTGGGGCTTTCCTAAAAAAGGTTGATGCACAAGCACTGACTGTTGGATGTCCATCCAACGGCCGCCGTGCTTCTTCAATCTATGCTCTTCCTGCTCCAGCCGCTCAAACAAGCGTCGGCGGGACTGCCTGCTCCTCCTCCTTGCGGCCGGCTGTGCTACCGCGTAGGCCTCACCGCCCGACCGTACTCCCATCGCTGGCCTAGCCATCCCTCTACTCACCCACACCTACTGTTATTCTCCGGCAACGGCAGACGAAACAGTAAACCCTCGTACAGTCCTAGTCCCCTCCGTGTGGGAAACAACTGCTGAGTCTTCCCTGCCTCCGTGTCGTCCCCTTCCTAGGCCTCACTGTCGTCCACCGCCCTGGTGCTCTCGGCGCGGCGTGGTCAACGTGGTCAAGGAATGATTTCCATCGGATGTGGACTGTACGTGGAGAGGCTGATAGCTGGGTCCACAGCTGCAGCAAGGAAGTGCCTCCTTATTACGCGGAAAATAATGATTCCTCCACCTGACAGCTGGGACCCACCGGACGGGCCACAGTATTTCGCGAAAAAAACGTTTCCCCTGACTGCTGGGACCCACCAGCTACATCTTCGCATGCAAGGAAGTGCGTCCGAGCAAAAAAAACGATTCGCCCCCTGACTGCTGGGACCCACCAGCTACATCTTCGCAGGCAAGGAAGTGCCTAACAGTCGGGACCCACCTAGTCGAAGCGTACGTAGCGTTTTCATTCTGGTCGCGAACGTGTATGTACATACTGGTCGATGTAGAGGCGCGCACGTGTCGTAGTAGAGGCGCGCACGTGTCGTAGTAGAGGCGCTCACATAGCATGTAAACGTACGTACAACGGCTAGGGTGCAAGAAAGAAAATACGGCCACGTATGTATACATACGGGCGGGGTCTCGAACGCCTACTCGCGCATACGTACGACCATGGATCGTGTATATGGCTGGGTCGGAATGGAGAAACAGTGTCGTCGTCGTGTTCATGGGGAGGAAACAGAATGCTTCGTGTTCATGGGGAGGCAACGGAATGCGTCGTGTTCATGGGGAGGCAACGGAATGCGTCGTGTTCATCGGCAGGGCTTGGACGGAACAGGCGATGGAAACAAGGCCTGCCGTACCGCAGAACGGAGGAAACGGCCTTGTGTTCAACCGGCCACATTTGAAACGGGATCCTGTTCATCGGGAGGGGTCTGGCGTACCGCAAAACGGAGGAAACGGACCTCCTACGGTCCTGTTGATCGGGAGGGGTGTGGCGTACCGCAAAACGGACAAAACGGACTTGTGTTGGAGTGGTACGGTCGAAACGGGGGTCCTGTTCATCGGGAGGGGTGTGGCGTACCGCAAAACAGGACTCCACGGGATACTGTTCATCTCCACTGTCGACCTCCTCTAGCCTCCACGGGCTCCTGTTCATCCAGCCTCCACGGGCTCCTGTTCATCTAGCCTCCACTGCGCGCTACTCCACCGGCTACTGTTCAACCCCCCCTCCACCGTCTACTGTTCATCCAGCCCTCCACACCACGGGGTCCTGTTCAACCACCCCTCCACGGGCACCCCTCCACTGTCTACTGTTCATCCAGCCCTG
>NC_041388.1:139647373-139677475 GCF_002162155.2 Triticum dicoccoides | reverse complement strand
CGCGCAACACTCACTGTTCATCCCATCGATCGGCTTCAGTTAGCAGCAGTAGCGAAGGAATCGCTCGATCGGGTTTAGTTAACAGCATCGATCAATCGCTCGGGTTCAGTAACGCGTAGCCTGCAGTGCAATCGCTCGGGTTCAGTTAGAGCCCAACACCTCGCTCGGGTTCAGTTAGAGCCAACGCCTCTCACACACGCGCGTACGTGTACGAGAGAAACGCGCACCGCTCGGCCCCCGACCTCCCACCGTAACCAGGAACTCCCCGAAATTTTCCTCGCCCTCACTTCTACCACGGTTTTTTCCGTCATGGATGTCCCAAAGAATGTCATGCAGCTGCGTCTCCGGCCCGCCTAGGACGAAAAGCCCATTTTCTGTCATGATTTTTTGTCATAGAAGTAGGAGCCCACCACATCTACGATGATACCGGGTTTTGTCACAATTATCGTCATAGAAGTGTCATATGTATGACAGAAAATTTTTCGTTCGGCCCAAAATGTCAAGGATGTGTCTTTTTTTGTAGTGATAATCAACTAGCATAGGAAGGCAAAACAAGCATAACTTCAGAACTTTAAGCACATAGAGAGGAAACTTGATATTATTGAAATTTCTACAAGCATATGTTCCTCCCTCATAATAATTTTCAGTAGAATCATGAATGAATCTAACAATTTAACCATCACATAAAGCATTATTTTCATGATATACAAGCATAAAAAATTTACTACTCTCCACATAAGCAAAATTCTTCTCATTCGGAATAGTGGGAGCATCATAAGAAACTCGAATACTATAAATATTTTCCACATTGAAAGAATAAAATTCAGAAAAAGGGTAATCATAATCATGATAAGTTTTATAAATATAATCACCACTACTTTTTATAGCATAAGTATCATCACAATAATTATCATAAGTAGCAACTTTGTTCTCATCATAATCGATTGAAACCTCTTCCAAGATAGTGGAATCATTACTAAATAAAGTCATGACCTCTCCAAATCCACTTTCATAATTGCCACAATAAGATTCAACACCTTCCAAAATAGTGGGATCATTACTTCCTAAAGTTGACACTCTTCCAAACCCACTTTCATCAATATAATCATCATAAATAGGAGGCATGCTATCATCATACTAAATTTGCTCATCAAAACATGGGAGACTAAAAATATCATCTTCATTAATCATAGAATCCCCAAGCTTGGGACAAACATTAATTGTAGCAAATACATTCTCAAACATGTCATTCTCATCAAACATAGCATCCCCAAGCTTGGGCCTTTTCATATCATAAGCATAATCACTCTCATCATTAATAGTATGGATAGCACCAGTAATATAACAATTATCATCATCACAATGAGTAATAGGAGCAACATCATTTGGGAGGAATACCTTATTACCTTTGCTTCTCCATCTTTTCTTTTTCTTCTTCACATCATGTGTGGGTTTAATCCTCTTTTTGGAGCTTGTTATTAATGAGATTGGTTGGATAGAATGCTCATCCTCGTTACCTTATTCATCATAAGAAATAATAGGAGGATATTGGGAAGTCTCTTCCCTTTCATTAGTATTCTCTTCATCTTCTAATTGTATTATTGACTTCATGTAATTGGCAATATAAGTATTTTCAATGTAATTCACCGCACAATACATATAAATTTCCTCTAGATCAAAATCAAGAACTTTGTCAAGGGAAAATTCTGGAATATCCTTAGTTATACGTTTCATTTCTTCATATCCCAGAAGCAAACTAAGTTCATTATGATGCGCGAGGGAAATTAAGTCATCACAATTTTTGGACATGATTCGATCAGGAAACAATTTGCATTGGATATTTAAATGGCCACGTTCATTGCAAAGTTCACAGGGGTGGCTAAGAAAATTTAAATTTTCAGCACAAACATCTAGCCTTTCTTGCAACCATTTAGTTTCTAAATACTTATACCTCTTACAAAATCTATCTTCCCTATTTTGTGTGTACTTGCAAACTCTATGCACTCCACAAAAATTGACATGCTTATAAGAGACATTTTCATCATGACTAGTGCAATGATCATTAGTACTATGGATATTCAAAGAGTTCGTACTAACAACATTGCAATCATGCTCATCATTTAGTGCCAAACATTTTAATACATTCTTCTTCTAACACTTGGGCACAATTATCAGAATCCTTATTTTCATGAAAGACATTAAAAAGATGAAGCATATGAGGTACCCTTAATTCCATTTTTTGCAATTTTCTATTATAGAATAAACTAGTGATAAAACAAGAAACAAAAAGATTCAATTGCAAGATCTAAAGATATACCTTCAAGCACTAACCTCCCCAGTAACGGTGCTAGAAAAGAGCTTGATGTCTACTACACACCTTCTTCTTGTTGTTGGGCCTCCAAGTGCAGAGGTTTGTAGGACAGTAGAAAATTTCCCTCAAGTGGATGACCTAAGGTTTATCAATCCGTGGGAGGCATAGGATGAAGATGGTATCTCTCAAACAACCCTGCCACCAAATAGCAAAGAGTCTCTTGTGTCCCCAACACACACAATACAATGGTAAATTGTATAGGCACACTAGTTCGGCGAAGAGATGGTGATACAAGTGCAATATGGATGGTAGATATAGGTTTCTGTAATATGAAAATTTAAAAACAGCAAGATAACTAATGATAAAAGTGAGCGAAGACGGTATTGCAATGCGTTGAAACAAGGCCTAGGTTTCATACTTTCACTAGTGCAAGTTCTCTCAACAATAATAACATAATTGGATCATATAACTATCCATCAACATGCAACAAAGACTCACTCCAAAGTCACTAATAGCGGAGAAAAAATGAAGAGATTATTGTAGGGTACGAAACCACCTCAATGTTATTCTTTCCGATCGATATATTCAAGAGTCTGTAGTAAAATAACACGAAGCTATTCTTTCCGTTCAATCTATCCTAGAGTTTGTACTAGAATAAGACCTTAAGACACAAATCAACCAAAACCCTAATGTCACCTTGATACTCCAATGTCACCTCAATTATCCGTGGGTATGATTATACGATATGCATCACACAATCTCAGATTCATCTATTGAACCAACACAAAGAACTTCAAAGAGTGCCCCAAAGTTTCTACCGAAGAATCAAGACGAAAACGTGTGCAAGCCCTATGCATAAGTTCACGAGGTCACGAAACTCGCAAGTTGATCACCAAAACATACATCTACTGGATCACATGATATCCCATTGTCACCACAGATAAGCACATGCAAGACATACATCATGTGTTCTGAAATCCTTAAAGACTCAATCCGATAAGATAACTTCAAAGGGAAAACTCAATCCATTACAAGAGAGTAGAGGGGGAGAAACATCACAAGATCCAACTATAATAGCAAAACTCGCGATATATCCAGATCGTGCCGAATCAAGAACACGAGAGAGAGAGAGAGATCAAACACATAGCTACTAGTACATACCCTCAGCCCCGAGGGTGAACTACTCCCTCCTCGTCATGGAGAGTGCCGGGATGGTGAAGATGGCCACCGGAGAGGGATTCCCCCCTCAGGAAGGGTGCTAGAATGGGTCTAGATTGGTTTTCGATGGCTACGGAGGCTTCCGGCGGCGGAACTACCGATCTAGGTTTCTTTCTGGATGTTTGGGGTTATATAAGAGGTGTTGGAGTCGGGAACAAGTCAAGGGGTCCCCGACGCAGCCACGAGGTAGGGGGGCGCGCCCAGGGGTAGGGCACGCCCCCACCCTCGTTGTGGCCTCGGGACTCTTCTGGCCCATCTCTGGTATTCCGTGGGCTTCTTCTGGTCCAAAAATGATCTCCGTGAAATTTCAGGTCAATTGGACTCCCTTTGGTTTTCCTTTTCCACGATACTAAAAACAAGGAAAAAACAGAAACTAGCACTGGGCTCTAGGTTAATAGGTAAGTCCCACAAATCATATAAAATACCATATAAATGCATATAAAACATCCGAGGTTGATAATATAATAGCATGGAACAATCAAAAATTATAGATACGTTGGAGACGTATCAATATTTATGAGTCTCTCAAAGCTATGAGAATTTCCATTGATGAGTGCCATACTTTGTGTGATTCGGGTGCTAGTGTTTCCACGATTCCAAAAACTCTATGTGATGTGTTTGGTTTCCGTGAATTTGATGATTTTTCTTTAAATTTGCATATTGCGGATTCCACTATTAAGAAACCTATGGGAAGGATTAATGATGTTCATATTGTGGAAAATAGGAATTATGTTCCCGTAGATTTCATTGTTCTTGGTATAGAATACAATCCTACATGTCCTATTATTCTTGGTAGACCTTTCCTTAGAACAATTGGTGCAATTATTGATATGAAGGAAGGAAACATTAGATTTCAATTTCTATTAAGGAAGGGCATGGAACAATTTCCAAGAAATAGAATTAAATTGCCATATGAATCTATTATGAGAGCCACTTATGGATTGCATACCAAAGATGACAATACCTAGATCTATTCATGTTTTTATGCCTAGCTAAGGGCATTAAACAATAGCGCTTGTTGGGAGGCAACCCAATTTTATTTTTGTTTTTGATTTTTAGGTTCTGTTTTGAAATAAATAATTCATCTAGCCTCTGGTTAGATGTTTTTTTGTGTTTTAATTAGTGTTTGTGCCAAGTAAGACCTTTAGGATGGCTTACGATGATATTTGATTTGATCTTGCTTGAAAAACAGAAACTTTTGTGCTTAGGAAAACAATTCTCATTTTTAAATGAGGTGTGATAAAATACCGATTCTTTTTGCAGAAGAATAACAAAAAGATTCTTAGGTTTTCCTAGTTTTTAAGAATTTTTGGAGTTACATAAGTATTCGAGAGTTCCAGATTGCTACAGACTGTTCTATTTTTGACAGATTCTGTTTTCTATGTGTTGTTTGCTAATTTTGATGAATCTATGGCTAGTATCGGAGGGTATGAACCATGGAGAAGTTGGAATACAGTAGATATTACACCAATATAAATAAATAATGAGTTCACAACAGCAACAAAAAGTGGTGATTTATTTTCTTATACTAACGGAGCTTATGAGTTTTTCTGTTGAGTTTTGTGTTGTGAAGTTTTCATGTTTTGGGTAAGGATTTGATGGGCTATGGAATAAGGAGTGGCAATAGCCAAAGCTTGGGGATTCCCAAGGCACCCCAAGGTAATATTAAAGGACAACCAAGAGCCTAAGCTTGGGGATGCCCCGGAAGGCATCCCCTCTTTCATCTTCGTCTATCAGTAACTTTACTTGAGGCTATATTTTTATTCACCACATGATATGTGTTTTGCTTGGAGCGTATTGCATGATTTGAGTCTTTGATTTTTAGTTTGTCATAATCATCCTTGTTGTACACACCTTTTGAGAGGGACATGCATGAATTGCAATTTATTAGAATACTCTATGTGCTTCACCTATATCTTTTGAGCTAGGAAATTTTGCTCTAGTGCTTCACTTATATCTTTTTAGAGCACATCTGTGGTTTTATTTTATAGAAATTATTGAACTCTCATGCTTCACTTATATTATTTTGAGAGTCTTTAAACAGCATGGTAATTTTCTTTGGTTATAAATTTAGTCCTAGTATGATAGGAATCCAAGAGGGATATAATAAAAACTCTCATATAAAGTGCATTGAATACTATGAGAAGTTTGATTCCTTATGATTGTTTTGAGATATACATATGGTGAAATTAGAGTCATGCTATTGAGTAATTGTGAATTTGAGAAATACTTGTGCTTAGGTTTGTGAGTCCCGTAGCATGCACGTATGGTGAACTGTTATGTAACGAAGTTGGAGTATGAGATATTTTTTGATTGTCTTCCTGATGAATGGTGGTCAGGGATGAGCGATGGCCTTTTCCTACAAATCTATCCCCCTAGTAGCATGCCTGTCAGCGTTCTGGGAACGGGGGTCCCCAGAATTTCCTGCCTGCGTCCCACGGCGTGGCCAAGCAGCATGCCGTACGACCCATCTTCACCAACAAAGCATCCAAGACCCTCGCGAGTGGCCAAGCCTCACGAGGCGGACAACGCAAGACCCCTACTGGAGTGGCCTAGCTAGGCAGGCTCGCGAGCAGCGGAGATATCAAGGCATGGCAAACCTCACGAGGCTCTCGTGACGTAAGCCATGACGATCGACACCAGGCGGGCGGCAGGCGGGCGCCAGCGGGCGCAGCGTCCTTGTTTCCCCTTTGGTGCAAAGGAGGCAAGCGCAGGCGCGGAGTACTGAGGCCTCAGGCAAAGGTTGCCATTTCGGTGCAACAAGACCAAGACCAGGCGGACGACAAGACGGAGGTCATCGTGGAGCCCAAGACAGCGTCACCACTAGAGCCTTTCACATGTGAAGACCGCTTTTGTCAGGATAGCTTGTACTAGGTGTCCCCCTTCAAATTAGCCCGCCGGTGTTGGCTCCCTTCCCGCTTAATATTTGGGAAGAGGACCAGGGTCTCTATAAATAGGACTAGCCGCCACCATAGTAGGGGCATCTCATCTTAGCTTGAGGGAATCTACACAGCACAAGTTCATACGCACAAGAACACCTCAACCTCAGGAGGTTGTTCTTCCCCTTGTATTGTTCATCATCAGCCCAAGAGGCAATCCACCACCACCACACTGGAGTAGGGTATTACACCACAACGGTGTCCTGAACTAGTATAAACCCCGTGTATTTCTGTGTTGTGAGTTTGTCGAGTTCGTCCGCAAGACCTTAGCGAGAGCTAGAGCATAGATCGGTAGGAGGGAAACACTTTGCGCGCACCCCAGTGTTTGAACCTTAAGGGTTTGCCGGAACCCCACATCCGACATTTGGCGCGCCAGGTAGGGGTGCACCGGAGCTTCTTCTACGCCAGTCAGCTCTCCGACATTCACCGGCTATGATGTCTGGCGACCCAAGGGCTGGCTCTGACCGCTGGGTAGCCTGGCCGTCCCGGACAGCGCCGCCTGCCCATGAAGGTCTCGACCCCGCACCCCAAGTGGCACGGGCACCACCAAGCTCCGCCGGGAGTGGATAGCGCGGCCAGGCATCATCCACCCTCACCCCGCGGCAAGGACGAGCCACGGCGAGAGTAGCGAGTCACGCCGCAGCAACAGCACCGCACTCACGACGGGAGCAAGCGAACATGCGGGCGGCACTCACAGTGGAAAGGGAGCTTCTGCGATGCAGGCTGATGGAGAGCGGCCGGGACACGCTGCTTGAGCGTGTTGCTGAGCTGCTGGACGCAGAGGCGTCGGGAGCGCCACCCTTCTGCTATCGACTCCCCCCCAGGCCACTGCAAGGTCACGCGGCGAACCTCACCACATCTGCGCGCCATCGACTACGCCCGGGGGCTTCATCAACATCAGCATGGCCGGTGGCGTAGGGGGCTTCGACCCCCCCATGCACACTCGACAGGCACGAGCCAAGTGTCACCCCCCATGGTCCCGGCCGGATGCCATATTATCATCCCCATGACGCCATCACGGGCGGAGCAACATGGAGCATGGGGCACCACGACGAGGTGTTTGGGGTCACAGCCCCGGAAGCCTACGTGCCCCGTATGATGGACCAAGGGTACGCACCAGAGGACGACGTCGGCTCATTCGTTGGAGAAGATTGGGGAGAAGGGGCACTAGGAGCTGATGCCTTCAAAGAGCCAACGCAGAACCACAACGATCGCGCCAGCAGCGGCAACTACAAGGTACCACTAACCTCTCAGGAACAGGTTTAGGCTAACCATGGGCTCGAGATGAATCAAGTTGCAGCATTGATCGACGACCCTAGCATGGTGGCACCCGTTTCAACAAGGAAGACACGCTGGGGGCCACCGGGAGGGAGCCAGGAGAAAGGCCCCTCCCCAAGGCACACGAAACCAGGGGACACCCGGAGGTAGGCCCTCTGCCGGGGTGGCTTCAACAACCCTTCCCCCGGCAGAGGACCCGTGGTCGCCGAGGGAACCACTGGCGTCCTCTTTCCCTCCTTTATGTCGTCCTGGTCTCCGGTCGGCTCAAAGGAGGTCAAGGGTGGCGCAAGGTGGGGCCCTCGTCTGGAGATATGAAGCAAGGTCGGTACCTGTGAAGAAGGCCCACTGCCTGTGAAGCTCGCCACCCGTGACACTCTCACGTAATAATGAGTTGGGGCTCTACACGCCCCAGAGTCTCAGAGGTGCCAGCCTCAGGCCCTGGGGCTCCCTCCCACGCCTAGTGGCAGCACTTAGCTCCGCGCCGGTGAGAAGACTTGAAGACCCGAAGACTAGACTAGGCGCCGGTGAGAAGACTTGAAGACCCGAAGACTTGAAGTTGATTTTTTATCGCGCGCGCGGGGGGTGCCTTTTCTCGTTCGAGCCGTTTCTTGCCTTCTGGATCTCGTTTGGTTTGGGACTCGCGTCCATCGCCTTTCCCTCGCAAGCTCCTCGCGAGCCGGATCGCGCAGAGCGCACGCTCATCAAGCACGCGCTAATGCTGCGCCTGGCGCTCACCTCTTACGGGACCCCTTCAAACGGGGCGATAGGCTCCGCAAGATTCTCAGGAACTCATCTCCTCACGACCCGGCCCTAAGCTGGCGCTGACTAAGGTAAACCACGTCGGGGAGCTCACCCCCAGCTTCATGAGCTCACGAGGACTCATATCCACATCGCATAGGAAAGCAAAAACTGCAATTTTCTTACACGAGGGGCTCCCCCTCTCAAAATGCTATTACAAGTTTTCCAAGGGCCAAGCCTGAGTTTTGCATGCATAATAAAACAACAGGAGAATATGGGATCAGCCAGAGATATCGCTCGCTGCATCGTCCATGGACGCGTCACTTGCATCATCATCATCTCCGTCGGAATCGTCGCCATCATCAGCGATGCCCCCATCGCCGTCGTTGACCATGTCACCTTCGTCTGCGACGACCACCACCCCATCATTCTCCGAGGTGAAGGCCCTGACCAATGCGTCGACATGGTCCTCTATCCAACACGCCAGGTCGCCCTGAACGGCCATGGGTACAGGGGAAATGGCGGCATCAAAGTCGAAGTTGGGGTCGGCGTTCAGAAGGTGGCTGAAGACACGGGAGAAGGCGTGCTGAAGCAGGCCATGACCCCTCTCCTCCACAAGCTGTCGAACTCTGGCAGATTGAGCCTCCAGGCGCGTCACCACCTCGATGAAGAAGGTCAGGTTGCTGGCGTAGTCACTTGAGTGAGGGGTCGGGGTGTTCTCGTCGCAGATGTAACCCTGGGCGGTGTTGGCCTTGTTTCGAAGGTCTTGAAGCATAGGAGCGTACTCGCGCTCCAGCGTCCGGCGTTGAAGCACCTCCTCCCTGTTTTGCCATGCAACGGCCTCGGCATCATCAACTCGTTTCCGAAGGGAAGACAGCTCGGCGCGGGCGGAGGCCAAGTCTGCCTGCGCCATAACCTTGGCGGCAGCTATGGCCTACGCATGCCTCTCAGCCTCGTCCAACCTGGGCCTGAGGGCGGCGTCCCTGCCCGCACCCTCCTGACCAGCGAGCTTCAGCTTCAAGTCGTACCTGCCCTCCAGATCTGCGTGAACCTTGGCCACCCGGCGATTGATCTACTCCTCGACTCTGGCCTCGCGGGCCCCGACGGCATCTTCAGCTTGAGCGACTTGACGCTCCCTCGTCTCCAGTCGCTCAAGCTCGAGGCTGCGCTCCACGGCTTCCAGGGCCAGCGTCTCCTCGCGCTGCCGGACCTCCTCTTCCTCCACAGGCGTCCCCCTCATCGACACAAGGGCGACCCCATGCGCTTCGACCTGCTGCTCAAGGGACGCGCTCCAGGCCTGGAGCTCCCACGCACGCTCCTCCGCAGCCTCGCGGTGATGATCGGCCTCGTGAGCTTCTTCCAAAGCTCGCGAGCGGGCCTCACTGGCAATCTTGAGGGATGCCTCGGCCTTCGTGTTCTCGAGGTCGTGATGATAAAGACCAAGGTTGATGGCCACTCGCAGCTTGTGCCGCTCCTCCACCAACCGAAGACCTTTAGCCTGAAGACACGAGTCAACACCAGCAAGCTCTTCACCAAGGCGGTTCATCGCGCCCATCTCCACCTGGAAGAGCTCGTGGCGCACCATGCTGCATCCGCGCTCGAGCTCGAATGCTCGGCCCACCTCGTCCTCCACCTCGGGGGATGCGGGTGGAGCATCAAGTGGCGCACCACCTCCCGGTTGGGGGATAGGGGCTGGCACGGCCCCAGGCGCTAGCTGACACTCGCGAGGGGCCCGAACCGAACAAGGCTCGCTGCTTGAAGGAGACTCTAGGATCGAGGCTAGCCAGCTACCAACTGTGACTAGGGGAGGATCCATTAGCATGCCTGCTGTGCTCCGAGCAAGGCCGCGAAGAAAGGACGGCAAAGGCGCAAGCTCGGGGCGCCTTGATGATGGACCAACTCCCATAGCTGACCCCACATCGTGGGCAGCGTCCAAGCCTTTGGCGCTGGAGCTTGGCGGATGCGATGGGACGAGAGGGAGCTGCTTCTCTGGAGATTTCGCAGCCTTAGAAGAAGGGGACCTGAGGGGACAATCATTAGGGAAGGAAGGCGGCACATAGAAGATCACCAAGATAAGGTACTTACTCGTCGATAGCGATGTACTTCCGTCGCTTCAACGGTCCGAAGATGCTGCCGCCGCTATGGGATCCTTTCCTCTTGTGAAGCTCCTCGAAGTCCACACAAAGGCGACCGAAGCGCTGGACGTGATGGCCGGAGTGTGGCGGAGCCGAAGAAGAACCAAGAGGGATGGCTTCAGGGGATCCCGGCTGCGGCGAACAACCTGGCTCTTTCTCGTTGCGACCTCCTGAGGCTCCTGGAGCCTCGGCCTCGGGAGCCGCATGCCGCATTTCATCAGTGACCGACCCCTTAGGAGGGGCATGGCAAGCTCCCGAGGATGAAGCCCCCGGATCACCGCTCGGCATGTGCTCCTCAACATCTGAGCGGCCGACCACCGTCATCGCTCGCGCCCCCGCACCATCACCTGGGGCGAGCTCGGCCCCGGCGGCGAAGACGGGGACCACGATGAAGGGATTCTCGTGGGGCCCCACCAAGACGATTGGGCGCAGCCCCCACTCATCAAAGGAAGGCATGTTTGCGGCAAACATGACCTTGTTCTCGCAGCGGTAGCTTTTCCTGGGCATGTCGTCCGGCAGAGGGACACCAGATAGGACCATGAGCATTGTTTGTCACGCAGTGAG
Source organism: Triticum dicoccoides (assembly GCF_002162155.2). Classification (NCBI taxonomy): domain Eukaryota; kingdom Viridiplantae; phylum Streptophyta; class Magnoliopsida; order Poales; family Poaceae; genus Triticum; species Triticum dicoccoides. The sequence goes on along the minus strand of NC_041388.1, from coordinate 139,666,292 downwards.
AGGAAGCCCCTCCTCCTAAAACCTCATGTTGTCCTGTCCGCTGAGCAAGGCCCACATCGGGCGAGAATGGCGCTGAAGCGGAGCAACTCGACACCTGACGAAGTCCCTCACCACCATGGGCACAGTCACACCAAGGTCCTTCAACCACCGCAGCCTGGCCCAGACGGGGGCAAGACAGGGGCTCGCGAGCCTCTGGTGACCACAACCGGAGTTTGGAATGACAGGCCCCACCAGAGCTTGGAGCAGAGGGTTGAGCACGCCGGCATCAACAAACACCCATCACGTGCGGAACTCGCTCGTGGATGAAGGGAGCTCGAAGTCAATCCCCATGCTTGCTGTCGCAGCCACGGCCTGGAAGCCCACACACTCTGAGCTCTGCCGGGGACCGGTGAGATGCAGTGAGAAGAAGTGGCGGAGGAGTGCCACGGAGGGGGTGATGCCCACCATGGCCTCACACACGAAAGCAAAGACGGCGAGAAGGGTCACAGATTGAGGGTCAAGATGGAGCATGTGGATCTGATAGTGCCCGAGCACCGTGTTGAAGAAGGCGGAGAAGGGAGGAATCAGGCCAGCCCAGAGGGCATCAATAAAGGTTGGAACCTCAATGACTGCCCGAGCCATGCTGGAGCGAGACGCAGGCCAGGCCGGCGTCTCTCCCCACTCGTTGAAGCTGGAGGCGAGCATGGAGCGCACCTTGCCCATGGCCTCATTGTTGAGCACCCGAGGCTGGCCGAGCACCGGCTCGAAGGATGGAGGCGCAGTTGGCGAGGACAAGGGTTTCTTCCCCCTCCCGGCCTATTTCGGTGCCATGGCGGTGAAGCGGGCGGAGCGCAAGTTAGATTGGGAAGGCGGAGCAGGACGTCGAAGGAGCAGGGAGATTGGAAGAGCCTGGCGCAGCGAGGGAAGAATAACTGTGCAAGAAGCGGGGCTGCATAGCCAGGCGGATTCAAGGGCAACATGGGGAAGCGGAGACACCCATGACCTATGGACCGCCACGCGTCAACCAAGGACGCAGGCTTTTGGGGCCCGCGGTGCTCCGAGCTTGACCCTTGGCTTCGCCGCGAAGCCAAGCCCAAGTGCACCTTGGGCCCGGGGGATACTGTCGGCGTTCTGGGGACGAGGGTCCCAGACTTGCCTGGCTGCAGCCCACGGCGTGGCCAAGCAGCAGGCCGTACGACCCATCTTCACCAACAAAGCAAACAAGACCCTCGCGAGGGGCCAAGCCTCACGAGGCAGATGACGCAAGACCTCCTCTGGAGTGGCCTAGCTAGGCAGGCTCGCGAGGAGCGGAGATATCAAGGTAGGGAAAACCTCACGAGGCTCTCATGACGTAAGCCATGATGATCGACACCAGGTGGGCGCCAGGCAGGCACTAGCGCGCGCAGTGTCCTTGTTTCCCCTTTGGTGTAAAGGAGGCAAGCGCGGCCGCGGAGTACCGAGGCCTCAGGCAAAGGTTGCCATTTCGGTGCAACAAGACCAAGACTAGGTGGACGGCAAGATGGAGGTCATCGTGGAGCCCAAGATGGCGTCACCACCAGAGCCTTTCACAGGTGAAGACCGCTTTTTGTCAGCATAGCTTGTACTAGTTGTCCCCCTTCAAATTAGCCCGCCGTTGTTGGCTCCCTTCCCGCTCAATATTTGGGAAGAGGACCAGGGCCTCTATAAATAGTACTAGCCACCACAATAGTAGGGGCATCTCATCATAGCTTGATGGAATCTACACAGCACAAGTTCATACGCACAAGAACACCTCAACCTCAGGAGGCTATTCTTCCCCTTGTATTGTTCATCATCAGCCCAAGAGGCAATCCACCACCACCACACTAGAATAGGGTATTACACCACAATGGTGGCCCGAACCAGTATAAACCCCGTGTCTTTCTGTGTTGTGAGTTCATCGAGTTCGTCCGCAAGACCTTAGCGAGCTAGAGCATAGATCGGTAGGAGCGAAAGACTTTGCGCGCACCCCAGTGTTCGAACCTTAAGGGTTTGTCGGAACCCCACATCCAACAATGCCCGTAGTACTGTGTTTCGATGACTAATAGATTTTTGCAATAAGTATGTGAGTTCTTTATGACTAATGTTGAGTCCATGGATTATACGCACTCTCACCCTTCCACCATTGCCAGCCTCTCTAGTGCCGCGCAACTTTTGCTGGTACCTTAAACCCACCATATACCTTCCTCAAAACAGCCACCATACCTACCTACTATGGCATTTCCATGGCCATTCTGAGATATATTATCATGCAACTTTCCACCGTTCTGTTTATTATGACATATTCCATCATTGTCATATTTCTTTGCATGATCATGTAGTTGAGATCGTATTTGTGGCAAAGCCACCTTTCATCATTTTTATACATGTCACTCTTGAGTCATTGCACATCCCGGTACACCGCCGGAGGCATTCATATAGAGTCATATTTTGTTCTAGTATCGAGTTGTAAGTAAAGAGAAGTGTGATGTCATTATTAGAAAATTGTCCCATGTGAGGAAATAAAAAAGAGAGGCCAAAAGAGTCTCCAAAAAAGAGAAAAGATTCTCCAAAAAAGAGAGAAAGGAGAATACAAAATGAGAAAAATATAGAAGGGGCAATTTTACTATCCTTTTTCCACACTTGTGCTTCAAAGTAGCACCATGATCTTCATGATAGAGAGTCTCCTATGTTGTCACTTTCATATGCTAGTGGGAATATTTCATTATAGAACTTGGTTTGTATATTCCAACGATTGGCTTCCTCAAATTGCCCTAGGTCTTCACGAGCAAGAAAGTTGGATGTACACCCACCTAGTTTTCTTTTTTGAGCTTTCATAAACTTATAGGTCTAGTGTATCTGTTGTACGGCAATCCCTACTCACTCACATTGATATCTATTGATGGGCATATCCATAGCCCGTTATACGCCTAGATGATGTGAGACTATCTCTCTTTTTGTCTTCTCCACAACCACCATATTCTATTCCACCTATAGTGTTATGTCCACGGCTCACACTCATGTATTGCGTGAAAGTTGGAAAAGTTTGAGAACGTCAAAAGTATGAAACAATTGCTTGGCTTGTCATTGGGGTTGTGCATGATTTGAATATTTTTTGTGATGAAGATGGAGCATAGCCAGACTATATGATATTGTAGGTATAACCTTTCTTTGGCCATGTTATTTTGAGAAGACATAATTGCCCTGTTAGTATGATTGAAGTATTATTGTTTTGTTATCAATATTAAACTTTTGTTTTGAATCTTATGGATCTAAACATTCATGCAACAATAAAGAAAATTACACAGATAAATATGTTAGGTAGCATTCCACATCAAAAATCCTATTGTTATCATTTACCTACTCGAGGACGGGCAGGAATTAAGCTTGGGGATGCTTGATATGTCTCCAACGTATCTATAATTTTTGATTGTTCCATGTTCTTATATTATCTGTTTTGGATGTTTTATATACATTAATATGCTATTTTATATTATTTTTGGGACTAACCTATTAAGCTAGAGCCCAGTGCCAGTTTTTGTTTTTCCTTGTTTTTGAGTTTCGCAGAAAAGGAATACCAAACGGAGTCCAAATGGAATGAAACAATCGCGATGATTTTTCTTGGACTAGAAGACAACCGGGAGACTTGGAGATGAAGTCGGATGAGCCACAAGGCAGCCACAAGGACGGAGGGCATGCCAAGGGGGTAGGGCATGCCCCCACCCTTGTGGGGACCCCGTGACCCTCCTGACCTAATTATTTCACCTATATATTCCCAAATTTCTCCAAACCACCAGAGACTTTTCCACCACCGTGACCTGTTGTACCTGTGAGATCCCATCTTGGGACCTTTTCCCAGACCCTGCCGGAGGGGGATTTGGTCACGGAGGGCTTCTACATCAACTCTATTGCCCTTCCGATGAAGTGTGAGTAGTTTACCTTAGACCTACGGGTCCATAACTAGTAGCTAGATGGCTTCTTCTCTCTCTTTGATTCTCAATACCACGTTCTCCTTGATGTTCTTGGAGAACTATCTAATGTAATACTTTTTTGCGGTGTGCTTGCCGAAACCCGATGAATTGTGGATTTATGATCAGCTTATCTATGAATATTATTTGAATCTTCTCTGAATTCTTTTATGCATGATTTGATATCTTTGTAATTCTCTTCGAACTATCAGTTTGGTTTGGCTAACTAGATTGGTTTTTCTTGCAATGCGAGAAGTACTTAGCTTTAGGTTCAATCTTGCGGTGTCATTGCCCAGTGGCAGTAGGGGGGAGCAAGGCACATATTGTATTATTGACATCGAGGATAAAAAGACGGGGTTTTCATCATATTGCTTGAGTTAATTCCTCCACATCATGTCATCTTACTTAATGTGTTACTCTGTTCTTCATGAACTTAATACTCTAGACGCATGCAGGAGTCGGTTGATGTGTGGAGTAATAGTAGTAGATGCGGAATCGTTTCGGTCTACTTGACACGGACATGATGCCTATATTCATGATCATTGCCTTAGATATCATCATAACTTTGCGCTTTTCTATCAATTGCTTGACAGTAATTTTTTCATCCAATGTATTATTTGCTATCTTGAGAGAAGCCTCTAGTGAAACCTATGGCCCCGGGTCTATTTTCCATCATACAAGTTTCCGATCTACAACTTTAGTTTCTGATCTACAACTTTAGTTTCCGATCTACTATTTTTGCAATCTTTTACTTTTCGATCTCTAAACCAAAAATATTTACTTTACCATTTATCTATCTCTATTAGATCTCAATTTTGCAAGTAACCGTGAAGGGATTGACAACCCCTTTATCATGTTGGGTGCAAGTTGTTTGATTGTTTGTGCAGGTATCAGGTGATTTATGCGTTGTCTCCTACTGGATTGATACCTTGGTTCTCAAACTGAGGGAAATACTTATCTCTTCTTTGCTGCATCACCCTTTCCTCTTCAAGGGAAAAACAAACACAAGCTCAAGAAGTAGCAATCATCAATTTCATCCTCTCACTAGATTGTGCAACATGTTCATGATCAAGTTGCTTAAAATTCATTATATCGTTCCTAAGGGAGATGATCTTAGAGGGAGGAAAATACTTGGAAATAAAAGCATCTTTACACTTATTCCATGAATCAATACTATTTTTAGGCAAAGATGAAAACCAAGTTTTAGCACGATCTTGTACTGAGAACAGAAATAGATTCAACTTAACAATATCATTATCCACATCTTTTTTATTTTGCATATCACACAACTCAACGAAAGTATTTAGATGGGATGCAGCATCTTCATTAGGACTACTAGAAAATTGTTCTTTCATAAAAAGATTCAACAAAGCGGCATTAATTTCATAAGATTCTGCACTAGTGGAGGGAGAGTACTAATAAAATCATTATTATTAGTGTTGGAAAATTCACACAACTTTGTATTTTCTTGATACATCGTGACAAGGCAAGCAATCTACCACACAAGCAAACAAAAAGCAAATGAAAAGACGAACGGAAAGAAAGTGAATAAAAAAGGCAAATATTTTTGTGTTTTTCTGAAAATGTTTTAGAAGCGGCGGAGGGGAAAACGAGAGGCAAATGGAAAATAATGTAATGCAAGAGATGAGAGTTTGTGATAGGTATTTGGTAGGCTTGATGTAGAACCACCCTGACAACGGCGCCAGAAATTCTTCCTGCTACTTCTTGAGCTTGCGTTGATTTTTTCCTTGAAGAGGAAAGGGTGATGCAGCAAGTAGAGATAAGTATTTCCCTCAGTTAAGAAACAAGGTATCAATCCAGTAGGAGGCACAAGCACGTCCCCAGTATATGCACCTGCACAAACTAACAAACACTTGCACTCAACGCGGAAAAGGGGTTGTCGATCCCTTCACGGTCACTTGCAAGAGTGAGATCTAATAGAGATAGATATAAAAGATAAGTAAAATGCAAAATAAAGTAAATATAAATAAATTGCAGCAAGGTATTTTTGGGTTTTTGGTTTTATAGATATGAAAATATATGATGAAAAATAGATGTGGGGGCCATAGGTTTCACTAGAGGCTTCTCTGTCAAAGAAATCATACGATGGGTAAACAAATTGCTATTGAGAAATTAATAGAAAAGTGCAAAGTTATGATGATATCTAAGGCAATGATCATTAATATAGGCATCACGTCTGTGACAAGTAGACCGACTCCTGCCTGCATCTACTACCATTACTCCACACATTGACCGACTCTTGCCTGCATCTAGAGTATTATGTTCATAAGAACAGAGTAACGCCTTAAGCAAGATGACATGATGTAGAGGAATAAACTCAAGCAATATGATATGAACCCCATCTTTTTACCTTAATGGTAACAATACAATATGTGCCTCGCTACCCCTACTGTCACTTGGTGAGGATACCACAAGATTGAACCCATCACAAAGCACCTCTCCTATTGCAAGAAAAACCAATCTAGTAGGCCAAACCAAATCGAAAGATCGGAGATAAATACTAAGCTATTTCAATCATGCATAAAAGAGTTCAGAAAAGACGCAAATAATATTCATAGGTAATCTGATCATAAATCCACAATTCATCGGATCTCAACAAACGCATCGCAAAAGAAGATTACATCGAATAGATATCCAAGAACGTCGAGGAGAACATTGTACTAAAGATCAAAGAGAGAGAAGAAGCCATCTAGCTACTAGCTATGGACCCTTAGGTCCGTGGTAAACTACTCACGCATCATCGGAAGGGCTGCAAGGTTGGTGTAGAGGCCCTTCGTGATCGAATCCCCCTCCGGTGGAGTGCCGAAAAGGCCCCAAGATGGGATCTCATGAGAACAGAATCTTGCGGCAGCGGAAAAGTATTTTTGGTGTGCCCTCTGGTATAGGGGGAATATTTGAGCATTTATAGTGCTAAAGTTAGGGTTAGAGGAGCCACGGGGCCCGCAAGCCCCCTGACCGCCCCCTAGGGCATGTGCCCCCCTCATGGGTCTTCTGGCCTCCTCCCAAAGCTTCCTAGTTTTCTTCTTGTCCAAGAAAAATCATCATAAAGTTTAATTCCATCTAGAGTCCATTTGGTATTGATTTTCTATAAAATCCAAAAACAAGGAAAAAAACATCAACTGGCACTGGGCACTAGGTTAATAAGTTAGTCCCAAAAATAATATAAAATAGCATATTAATGCATATAAAACATCTAAAACAGATAATATAATAGCATGGAACAATCAAAAATTATAGATATGTTGGAGACATATCACTCCTTTAAAGAGTGGTCTGGGAATCTTGAAATCAGAAAGGAGAACTCGTCTATCGAGCCAAGGACTTCAGATTTGAGGTTGTCCCCGTTAAGGGAATCGTCCTCGGCATAGAAGACCAGTTCAGGGGCTACTAACAGTGTCCTGGACTAGGGGTACTAATCTAGTCGGCCCAAGCTCCTTGGATTGGCCTGATGGGCCCTCATTCTTCTCCAGATGGGCTGTGGAAGCTGCATGACGAACCTTGATCAGGACTGCATCTGCCGAACACTTACCATATACTCCAAGATTTCTACTGCTGCCTCCACGCCAAGATACCGACTTTGTAACCCTAGATACCTTACCTGGCGTGTATATAAGCCAAAGGGTTTAGCCCATAGAGGAGACATCAACGCAATCTCATTCACCTAGCCCTAAAGTTAAACCACATCTTACGATCTCGAGGTAGATCAACTTTGTGTTCGATACATCTATATCAATATAAACAAGAGCATGACGTAGGGTTTTACCTCCATCAAGAGGGCCCAAAACTGGGTAAAACATTGTCTCCCTATTCCTGTTACCATCTGTTCGAGATCCACAGCTCGGGACCCCCTACCCGGAGGCCTGCCGGTTTTCACACCGTCACATATGTATAGACATGCTGCAAGAAACTAAATACGGTTACGCACACACATACGGACGGGGTCTCGAACGCGTACAACGACGGCATCCTGTTCATTGGCAACCAACCGGATGGGTCAGAATGGAGGAAACAACGTCGTCTTCATCAGGAGGCAACCGACGGTGTCGGAATGCATCCAATTCATCGGGTGCCAAGTAGACAGGGTCGGAACGCGTCCTGTTCATCGAAGCCAACCAGCTTGGATAGAACAGGAGAAGCGGGTCCTATTGATTGACTCGGGGTTCTGCATCCTGCAAAACAAAGGAAACAGAGGTCTCTTTGACCGCCTGTCGGGGGTTGGGTGCGACATATGCCAATGGATGGCTTATCATGGTGGGGGCGAGTAGAACGTCGCCGGTGCCTGGAAACAGGATGAGGCGTAGACAAGAACGTCGGCGAACTTTACCCAGGTTCGGGGCTCTCCTAGGAGATAACACCCCTAGTCCTGCTCTGCGGGGTCTCCGCATGATCACTAAGGCAAAGGGAGTACAATGGTGCTCCTCGAGCTGTATCTGTGGACAGGAGGAGACTAGGCCAGCTATCCTCCTTCTCTAAGGTTTGGTCTAGTTCTAATGGATTGGAACCCTTTGCATGGGTGCCCTCGGGGGTTTATATAGGCCTAGCCCCCAGGGGTACAATGGTAAACCGACTGGGCGCAGGGCCCAGCCGTCAGTCTCTTCGCCTGCCCGCCTTTCTGCTGACTGCTGGGGACCACCGGCTGGTGGGCCCCGTCAACTGGTGGGCCCCGCCGACTAGTCTGGTATGAAGCCGACAGGCCGTACCCGCCGCTTGCGGGTCTTGCCGGCTGCCGATTACTGTAGCCGTGCTTCTAATGACGCAGGCTTGGCCATGGGGTCGTGGCTACAGCTCCGCCACCTAGCGGGCGATTACTGTAGCCACTCCCCATCTCGTCTAGTTAATGGCGTGTGGGATTCGTGGGAGGGGCAGGCCGACTTCCAGGGGCCGGCTCCCTTTGGGTCCGACTGGTGGCGCTCTTGCCGTCTTCTGGACTCTCCCTGACCGGTAGGGCCCATCATCCGTGGACCGTACCGGCAGGCCGTCATGGGTGCAGGGCTCCGCCCACTGTTGCTGATGTTAGGGATGGCACGACAATAGTGCCTCGCCGAACGGAGATCTCCGTTGGTACGGCGCATTGTGGCCTAGCCATCCCATGGAAAGGGGAGGGAGTGGGCTTTACTGTTGCCAATCCCCGTCCCATCCCCCCTTATGAGGGCATGGGCTTTTGTTGGCGTCGTGGGCCGACTCCTCGTGGTCGGCTTCTCTGGGAGCCGCCAGGCGGGATTCGGCCCGTCTTGACCTCGCCTCCAGGACTCGGCCGCAAGCGGGCAGTCGGCTATTCCTTTAGCCGGCCTCTGGAAGGCGGCTCTCCATCCTGGTGTCTTGAGGGGCGCGGTCAGCCCCGATGTCTTGAAAGGTTCTGGGCCTCGTCTTAGCCTACCCGTGGCCCATTACTCCGACAGTAGTCCCCGATGCTAGTGAGGCGCCGCAGACGATCAGCCGAGGAGCCTCACCAGTTTCTTTCTCCGAGTGCTTGAGGTGAGACCTCGTTTGACTTCTGCCGGGCCGACTGGTAGGAGTCGGAGTCGCCTGACTTTGACTTGTTCAAAAATGCTTTCGAATCCCCCGGCGGGAACTCAGTAACATATGAGCTAATCTTCCTGACCGCTACCCACTCCGTGCCCACCACGTGGCAACCAGTAGCCGGGCCAGCCCGCCTACCCATCCGCGAGATGGGACATGTCTGTAGGCGGGGGCCCGCCACTACCACGCCTCGGCACGCGAGCGGATCTGCTACGGCCGTGGGGGGCGGTAGAGGTTCCCATGGAATCACCACACACAGTAACTTTGCGCGATAACGTGGGGGGCATGGAGTATTGGGCGCAGTAAATCCCACAACCGCCCCCTCGGCTTCGCAGCCCACAGGGCTATAAGTAGGGGGAGGAGGGGAAATGGCGGAGCACGCGCGTCCCACCTTCCCACTGCTTCTTCTTCTTCTCTCTCTCCGCCGTACCTCAAGCTATGTCGAGCGCTGCGGCAGTCTGCTCACGATGAGCTCTTCCTCCGCCGTCACGAACCCTACGGCACACTCCGGCACCTGGGATGGTTCAGAGGTCCACGACGACCACGTCGATTTCCTCCGCAAGACGCGTCGGTTGCCCAGCGAGGACCTTATTCGGGTTCGTCTCGCGCCAAGGGAGGAAATCTTGCCGGCGCCACAGGAGGACGAGCGGGTTGTCTTCCGCTTGCACTGCCTGCGCGGCCTGGGCCTGCCGGCGAGCAACTTCTTCCGCTCCTTCCTTGAGTTCTACGGACTCCAGCCGCACCACCTCACCCCCAACACGGTGGAGCTGCTGCCTGCCTTCATCACCCTGTGCGAGGGCTTCATCGGCGTTCTCCCCACCCTAGAGCTCTGGGGGGGGGGTTCTTCTACTCCAAGCTTGGCACCCAAGCCGCGGGCGTGCCGGCTCAGTGCGGCGCGTTCATCGCCGTGCGGAGGTCGGGGGCCGACAACTCGTTTCCCTCCATCAAGCTGATCAAGTCAGTGAAGATGTGGCAGTAGTCATACTTCTACATGAAGAACGTCTCCGCGGAGGGCGACTGGATCAACCTGCCGGCCTTGGTAGCCAGCCCGCCGGCTGGGAGGCAACCCAACTGGTCGCACCGGGCCCGGACGTTGACGCCTGCGGGAGCCGGTGCCGTTGCGCGGCTTCGAGTACTGGCGCAGTCGGAGGGCCTGACCGGGCCGGACTTGCTGGCCGCCTTCATGGCGCGCCGAGTGCTCCCTCTTCAAAGTCGCCCCCATAAGATCTGCCAGATGAGCGGGCACCGGGACCCGAGTCGGATGTGCACCAAGGAGGTGCCTCATGAGGAGGTGGCCTATATGGTGAATTATCTGGCGAGCTGCGACCTTAGAGAAGAGTGGAAGTTTGGCAAGGAGCCGTATTCATGTGCTGCCCCTCCGCCTCTGGTGAATCGTTTTCGTTTTCTATTTCTCTCTGACTTCTTCGTTGCCGAGTCCATTTTGTCTGATCTGACCAGCCGGCTTTGGTCAGAACCCCCCTCCAGCCAGCAGCCGGCACCGCGGGGCCGGACCTTGCATTCCTCCCTGACCGGGCAGAGAGTGATGTTGACGACCCCGACCTTGGGGTGGCGGCCCTGGAGGACGACGCCGAGGGAGGAGGCGACGCAGCGGGCGGCCCGAGACTTGGGGCCAGTCTCGAGGACTGGCCCGATGACGACGAGGAGGTCGTCCCACGCCACCAGCTAGGAGCCGGCCAGTCGGGCGCAGGCTCGTCAGCGCTGCCGGACGCTCAAGGCGGCGGGAAGAAGTGCAGGGCCGAGGTGAGCCTGTTCGGCAGTCGGCCGAAGAATCCCAAGGACTCGGCCGCGGCGACCAAGAGGGACGAAGCGGCCGCAAAGGCCAACCGCTTCCGCAAGGTGGTGAAGACGCCGCAGCTTATTTCGACGTAAGCACCACCTCCCTTCATACCTTTGTATTCCTTTATTGAGTCTGTCTGAAATTTCTTTACTTTGTTTTCCTGCTTTAGGGCCCCTCTCTCTCTTGAGAAGTCGGCCGCCGGCTCCATCGTGAAGTCGGCGGAGACCTCCTCTACCACCTGGCGGGTTGACCCAGCCGCCGACCTCCAGGAGGCGACGAAGCGGAACGTGCGGGAGGCATGTGAGGAGCGGGAAGCCGCCCGTCTGAAGAAGGCGGAAGCCGACAAGGCGGAGGTCGCCGCCCCGAAGAAGCTGGCAGAGGCCGAGGCCACCGATGCGGAGAAGAAGCATGTAGAGGAAGTCGCACGCCACCAGTCGGCGGTGTTTGTCGTCCCCTTGAACTCCGCACTGCCACCACCGGAGTTCTCGGCGCAGACTGGGGAAGCCGGCGACGAGAACCCGGTCATGGAGAGGGACGCCGATGTCACCGCCATGCTGGAGGTCATTGTGCCGCCACCGCCACCCTCCGGAGGTGCGCCAGGAGGACAACCGGCGGATCCGGCAGTGCCGCCAACCGAAGGCGCGGCGGCGACGGGCCTGGTCCTCGAGGTCAGTACGCTGACGCGCTGCCATCTCGCGAAGGCGGCTCCAACGCCACATCCTCTGGAGACCGGTGCTGCGAGCTCCTCGATCCCAGACACCGAGGTGTCGAGCGCCGCGCCCACCGGGCGGGTGTGGGGAGGCGGGACGGGCCCGTTGAACCGAGCGCTCTTGGACGTCCAAGCCAAGCTCCGGGCTGAGGGCGACGCCATCAAGGAGTGCACCAAGGCATACCTGGCGTCACGAACGTCCTTCCTTTGCTTTGCTTCCTTATTTTTTCTTTGTGGGGGCGTGCCAGCGCACCCACTAGGTGTAGTCCCCGAGTTTCGAAATGGCTGGTGAGCAGGCGGCTCGGAACTCTAATCAGCGAGTTCCAAGTACCAACACTTTTTTTCTTCTGAAATTCGATGCAGGATTACCACAATCTTCGCGTGACCTCCTTTAACGCCAACATCGAGGAGCTGGCCAAACGGACCACTGACTTGTCAGACATCCGGGGTAAGTCTTCGTCTTTCGCTGCGGGGGCGCGCTGGCGCACCCACGGGTTGTAGTCACCGAGATTCGGGCCGACTGCTGAGAAGTCGGGCGGGATCTCCCCGGCGACCTTTCTTTCTTTTTTTTTCTTTTTTTTATGACCGACATCCCTCCCCCTCCTTTTTCAGAGGCCAACGCCGCCCTTCAGCAGCAGCTGGGCGAAGCCAAAACCGCGCTGCGTGTCAGGGAGGAGGAGTGCGGCCGGCTGACGGAGCAGCGCGACCGGCTGGCTACGCAGCTGGCGGAGCAGAAGGAGCTACTCCAGAGGGCCCAGAGGGAGGTGGAGGACAAGGAGGCCGCCCTTCTTGCCGAATTTGCGTCCGAGCGCTCCTCCTGGACCGACAAAGAGGCAATGCTGGTCTCCGGCTTCCAAGCAATCGAAGATCTCGTCGATGGGGAGCTTCCCCTTGTTTCCTTTTTTGGGCTGCCGACTGCTAGTCGAGTCGGCCTTAAAATTCTTTACCTTGTTCCTTCGGTCTTCTTCTTTAGCAGAATTTTTCCCTGGCCACTTGTACGCCGCCAATCAAGCCATCGAGGCTGATCGTGAACCACAGAGGGCGGACGGTGCACAGATCGCCGCCAACGCCCCCCGAACTCTTGGCGAGCAGGTCCTCAGTATCGAGGCCCGCCTTCGGCCAGCCCATCGGATGTTGCGCCGACTTCAACGTGTCGGCGCCTAGGCGATTGCCGCCCTGTGGCCGGACATGCAGGTGCCACGCACCCCCAGTCGGACTGCCAACTGGTTGGAGGTGGAAGCCGGCCATCTTGAAGCCTGGAAGGGTTCTGCAGCCCGGGCTGGAGCCCGCCGGGCCTTGGAATTCGCCAAGGCGTGGTATCCTGGGCTGAGTTTAGCCCAATTAGCCACGTTCCACCTGGAAGCTCAGGCGGAGCTGGCAACGGTGGAGGACGATCTCGTCAGGCGCGCCGCATCGATCGCTGAGTACAGCGACACTAGTGTCTTCATCCCAGAGCGGGATGAGAACGGACGACGGCGAGGACTCGGCGGAGGTGATCGACTCTAGTGGCGAAGAGGAAGGCGAGGAGGATGACGGAGACAAGGAGGAGGCGCCAGAGGTCGAGGCAGACGGCCGACCCCAGTCCGACCGCGCCTCTAGCAACGAGCCGCGCACAACTGAGCCAGCTGTCGCCAGGGGTGATCAGGCGGAGACCAACCAGCCGACTGGCACCGCCGACCCCTCTGGTCCTCCGAGTCCGTCCGCGGCTTCCTAGGCTGCCACTTTATCTTTGTTTTTCCTGCTTAGTAGTCTTAATGAACTTGTTATTTTGCACAATTCCACCCACTGGGTGTGGGTGTATCTTGAATTCCTATTTGATGATTCGGCCAAGGGCCTTTCTATGTAAATATTTATCCGCATTCTATCTCTTCTTGCTTATTGCTCTTTGGCTTTTTCCTTTGCCGCCTTCCCTTGGTTGCCGTTTGGCTAGTCGGACAGCTGCTCTACGGACTGCCGCTAGATCAAATACTTGGCTTCTTTGGGAGGCAAGTACTTAGCCATTTAGAGTTTTTTTTAGCAAGTTAATTTAGAAAACGGCGAGCCGACTGCTCGAGAGTCGGTTGCAAAAAGCTGGAAACCGGCTTAAGCTATGTGCATGCTTTGAGTCCTTAGCCATTTTTCATATGGACACCCATTCTACCTTACTCCTGCTTGCCAATCAGTCGCTCTGCGATCTGCGGCTTCTAATAGGAGACGGCTTGAGTGCCACACACTACTTGTCCGACTGCAGGAAGTCATTTCATAGCTCAAGACGGCAAGTCCCCGGGCCGACTAGTCGAACCCGGTGCCAAGCGGTAAAGAATAACATACTCATAGGCATAACTCATTATCATATAGATAAAAGAAGGCAGTCCCCGAGATCTTCTCGAGGGGCCCGAAGTCTTCGTACTTTAATACAAAAGGTAGCGTGATACATACTGCATTAACTGTAAAATCTTCCGAGGAGATTTGCATTCCATGGCCGCTCCGTCTCTTTGCCGGAGTCGTCCCTTTTGCACGCTCGGGGCTTCTAAGCGTCAATCAGGTAGTAGGAGTCATTACCCAACACCTTGCTGATGATGAAGGGGGCTTCCCAAGGTGCCGAGAGCTTGTGCTGGCCAGCTGTTCGCTGAATCAGCCGAAGCACAAGGTCTCCTTCTTGGAAAGATCGCAGCTTGACCTTCCGATTGTAGTATCGGTGTAGGCTCTGCTGGTAGATGCTGGACCGGCTCAGTGCCAACAGCCGGCCCTCTTCCAGCAGATCGACGCTGTCTTGACGTGCTTCCTCTGCTTCCTCCTCGGTGTACATGGTGACTCGAGGGGAGTCGAACTCTATGTCCGTTGGGATGACGGCTTTGACACCGTAGACGAGGAAGAAGGGCGTGAAGTCGGTTGACTTGTTTGGAGTCGTGCGTAGACTCCAGAGGACGGCTCGTAACTCATCAAGCCAGCAGCCTGCTGAGCGCTCCAGAGGCTCGACCAGCCGGGGCTTGATGCCGGACAGGATTAGGCCATTTGCTCGCTCTACTTGGCCGTTGGACTGCGGATGGGCAACAGACGCTAAGTCCAGTCGGATGCCCTGCGTCGCGCAGAAACGGGCCAAGGCACCTTTGGCAAAGTTTGTGCCGTTGTCGGTGATGATGTTGTGCGGTATGACGTACCAAATTGTGATGTCGGAGATGAAGGTCATAGCAGTCGGACCATTCAAACTCTTGATTGGCTTTGCCTCTATCCACTTGGTGAACTTGTCCACTGCAACAAGTAAATGAGTCAAACCACGTCGTGCCATCTTGAATGGTCCAACCATGTCCAGGCCCCAAACATCAAAGGGCCAGGCAATAGGAATGGTTTTGAGTGCCGAAGCCGGCTGATGAGGCTTAGAGCGGAACTTTTGGCACCCCTTGCATTTTTGGACTAGAGACTTGGCGTCTTCAAGAGTAGTCGGCCAGAAGAAGCCATGGCGGAAAGCTTTGGCGACGAGTGCTCTTGAAGCCGCCTGATGGCCACATTCACCTTGATGGATGTCTTTGAGGATTGCCTAGCCTTGCTCTGGCTCCACACACCACTGGTGAATACCAGTGACACTGCGCCTTATGAGCTCTCTATTGATGATGGCGTACGCTACCGCCCGGCGTTGTACTTGCTGAGCCGAGATCTCATTGGCTGGTAGCTCTTTGTTCACCATGAATTTGAGGATGGGCTGGGCCCATGAAGGTGCTGCAATTTCTGCAACCGCCAAGACTGCGACTCGGACGAGGGTGGCTGGGCCGGGAGGTCGTGGGTTGGAGTCGGCAGCCGCTTACTGTGTCGATGAAGTCCCCGGGTAGAATGGCATAGTCCCCGGGCCGGGCTCCGAAGTCTCTGGACCGGGCTCCGCAGTCCCCAGGCCGGGTGCGACTACCACGATCCCCGCGCCGCTTGTCGGAATACTCGCGCCGTCTGCGGGGGCTCTTGAGTCAGATCCGACTACTTCAGGAGGACCCGGCACGAAAATGGAGTCTGACTCCGGTGATGGCTTGACTGACGGCTTGAGGAGGCGCTGGAGGGCGACGCCGGACGGTATCGCCTGACGGGTGGAGTGGATTCGCGCCAGGGCGTCTGCTTGGTCGTTGTCGTTTCTTGGCACATGGAGAAACTCGCATGCCTCGAAATACCCACTAAGTTGTTGTATGAGGAAGCGATAGCTCGCCATGTTTGCGTCTTTGGCGTCCCAATCGCCTGACGACTGTTGGACCACCAACTCGAAGTCACCATAGCACAGGATCCGGCAAATGCCGAGTTCTTTGGCTAGCCGGAGTCCGTGAATGACTGCCTCATACTCGGCGACGTTGTTGGAGGCGGCAAACTGGATTTGCAGCACATACTTGAGCTTGTTGCCCATGGGAGAGGTGAGGACGATGCCGGCTCCCAAGCCGGTGCGCATCTTGGAGCCGTCGAAGTGCATTCGCCAATGGGTGGAGTCAGGCGCTGGTGGTAGATACTGGGTTTCGGCCCAGTCGACGAGGAAATCGGCCAACGCTTGTGACTTGATGGTGGTGCGAGGCTGGTAGTAGATGGTGTAGGGGCCAAATCTATGGCCCACTTGGCCACTCGTCCCGAAGCGTCTCGGTTGCCGATGATCTCG
Source organism: Triticum dicoccoides (assembly GCF_002162155.2). Taxonomy (NCBI): domain Eukaryota; kingdom Viridiplantae; phylum Streptophyta; class Magnoliopsida; order Poales; family Poaceae; genus Triticum; species Triticum dicoccoides. The sequence continues at coordinate 139,649,697 of NC_041388.1, read as the reverse complement.
GCTAGAGGAGCCGTGCAGACCACAGTGATTGGATGTTCTTGGAATTAAGGCTTCAATTTCTTGGCGGCAAAATGCACACCATAGCACATCTTCTGGTAGTGGGGGTAGTTTTGCTTGGACGTCGACAGTACTTCACTCAAATAATATACCGGTCTCTGAACTGGTAGTGCTTTGCCTTCCTCCTTGCGTTCTACTACAATGACCGTGCTGACCACTCGGCTGGTGGCAGCGATGTAGAGGAGCATGGGCTCCTTAGGAGTCGGAGTTGCCAGCATATTCTTTACTTGGACAAATGCTTCGTTCGCCTTGTGGTTCCACTCGAAAAAAGTGGTCTTCTTCATGAGTTGGTATAGGGGAAGAGCCTTCTCGCCCAGCCGACTGATGAATCGGCTGACGGACGCCAAACAGCCGGTGAATTTTTGTACGTCCAGCAGTCGGCTGGGTACCTCCATCCTTTAAATTGCCTTGATCTTCATAGGGTTGCATTCTATGCCACGTTCGAAGACCAGGAAACCAAGGAGCTGGCCGGCTGGTACTCCGAAAACGCACTTCTCCGGGTTGAGCTTGATCTGAAATCGGCGCAAGTTTTCGAAGGTATGCTTGAGGTCTTCTAGCAGTGTTCCACGCTTCTCCGACTTTACCACCACATCATCCACATAGACGTGAGAATTTTTGCCGAGCTGCTTGAGGAGACACTTCTGCATGCATCGTTGGAAGGTGGTGCCGGCGTTCCTCAAGTCGGACGTCATGGTTAGGTAGCAGAAAGCTCCAAATGGCGTGATGAAGGCAGTCTTCAGCCTGTCGGCTGGGTTTAACTTGATCTGGTGATATCCTGAATATGCATCCAAGAAACTCAGCAGCTTGCATCCGGCTATGGAGTCTATCACTTGGTCGATCCTTGGCAAGGAGAACGGGTCCTTGGGGCATGCTTTGTTGAGGCTTGTGTAGTTAATACACATTCGCCATTGCTTGTTCTTCTTCAGTACCAAGACCGGGTTGGCCAGGCATTCTGGGAAGAATACTTCCATGATGAAGCCGGCTGCGAGCAGCCGGGCTATCTCTTCTCCAACAACTCTCCTCTTCTCTTCTGACAAGCGGCGTAAAGGCTGTCTGACTGGTTTGGCATCCGGACGTGTAATTTATGCTCGGCGAATTCCATCGGGACACCTGGCATGTCCTTGGGGGACCATGCGAAGATGTCGCGATTCTCATGGAGGAAATCAACGAGCTCGCCTTCCTATTTGCTGTTGAGGTGGGCGCCTACGACAGTGTACCTCTCTGGGTGCTCCGGGTCCAAAGGTATCTTCTTTGTCTCCTTGGTCGGCTTGAACGAGCCCTCAGCTTCCGACTCTTTGGGATCAGGCGTCATCTCTGGCTGCTTGCTTGCCATTGCCACAACTCGATCTAGCAGTTGCTTCTCAGCTGCGATCACGAGGGACTCGGCCAGCTGACTGCTCTCTGATGCACAGGCGGGCGACTTCTTGTAGTCGCTAGTTATGGTTAGAATCCCTTTGGAACTCGGCATCTTCATCTTGAGGTAGGCATAGTGGGGGACGGCCGTGAACTTGGCCAGGGCTGGCCGGCCAAGCAGTGCATGGTATGGGCTCTCTAGGTCCACCACCTCGAACCATATTGACTCACGACGGAAATGATCTTTGTCTCCGAAGAGGACGTCGATCAAGATCTTGCCGATTGGTGAGCAGGAAAGGCCAGGGACTATGCCGTGGAACACCGTCCGGCTGGACTGCAGTTGCCTCTGCCTGATTCCCAACTTCTCCATGGTGTCTTTGTACAAGATGTTGATGCTGTTGCGACCGTCTATCAGGACTCTAGAAAAACGAGCAGCTCGCTTGTCCGTGGCAAAGGTGGCGTCCAAAACCAAAGCATAGGAGCCGGGTCTGGGCATTACTTCGGGGTGGTCAGCCCGACTCCAGCTGATGGGCTTCTCAGACCAGTGCATGAACTCTGGGGCGTCAGTTGCTACTGCATTCACCTCCTGCTGTTGCAGCCGTCTGCTGCGTCGATCGTCGGCCACACTGGTGAACACGACGTATGCTCCCTGCTCTTCTGGGTACTCATCTTGCACTGCGCCGACTGGTCTGACAGCCGGCTGCTTGGGAGGAGGGGGAGGCGGCTGCCCAGCAGGTGGGTGGTGAGCCAGTGGCATTTTCGAGTGGTGTGGTTGGACGGCCTCGCTCCACTATGGAACTTGCAGGGTCCATCCAGAGTCTGCTCATATGAGAAAGCCAGCTACCAGTTGGACTTTCCGCCCTTCTGATGTCTGGGCGGAGGCTGCCCTTCCGGCTATTGGTCTTCAACTGCTG
>NC_041388.1:139586203-139647170 GCF_002162155.2 Triticum dicoccoides | reverse complement strand
GGGGGGGCTTTACGCTTGTGGTCGTTCTGCTGTTGACGCCGACTGGTGTCTCCGGCTGGGGTTCGGGGAGCTTGAGGAGCCACTTTGCCAGTTGCGCTGACTTGAATCTCCGTCTTCATGGAGGAGTCGGCCATGGCATATTTGTCTGCTATGATCAGCAGCTCGTCGAGGGTTTCCGGCTCATCGCAGAGGAGCTTGTGCTTGAGGAGGGTGCCCTCACGGCATCCTGCAGTGAAGTACTCAATAGCCTGCACCTCGTGCACGCCCTCGCAAGAGTTGCAGAGCTTGGCCCAGCGCGTGAGGTAGTCGCGAGTTGACTTGCTGGGGCCCTGCACGCACAAGGAGAGCTGGCGGGGTTTGGGAGGTCGCTTGTACGTGCTGGTGAAGTTGCAGACAAAGGCGTCGGTCAAGTCGACCCAACTGTTGATGCTGCGGGGCCTTAAGCTGTTCAGCCACGTCCGGGCTGTGCCCTGGAGCATGAGTGGGACGTACTTCACAGCAACACGCTTGTTGCCGTTTGCTATGCTGACGGCCATGGAGTAGTCGGCCAGCCAGTCCTACGGCTTCACGGAGCCGGTGTACTTGGGTGTGTCTCTGGGGAGCGTGAACCCTTTGGGAAGGGCTCGTCTCAGATGCGGGGGCCAAAACACGGCGGACCCAACTCATCTTCTTCCTCAAGCGCGAGGGATCGGTGGAGACGGTCGATCCGATGGCGGGTGTCATTCTCACCGACTCCCTCTCGGCGGCCAAGCCGGTCGCCGAGCATCGGGTGATCAAGAGGCGGCAGGGAGACTCGGCTTTCCCTCCGAGGTGGAGGAGGCGGACAGTCGTCCCGTCGTTCCACTGTTCTTGGGCGTCTGTCTCGGTCGTGCTCTATGGTGATGCGAGTCCGACTGCGGCTGGCAGTCGGCTCCTTGTCTTTTCTTCCGCAGACACCGCCAGTTGGCATCCGAGACTCCGCCTTGGTCTCGGCGTGGCAGCAGGTTGTCATTTCGTCGGCGCGGCGCATCAGTGTGGCAGCCGGCCTTGTTCTGCTCAGCAGCCGCATCAAGGAGTCGCTGGACGCGCTCCGTCATCAAGCGACTCTCTTCGCCGTCGAACTTGTCCTGCTCGTCCGCCGCTGCCTGGGCGGCTCAAAAATTCTCCGCAGGTGTGGCGTAGATGGGGCGATTCGCCCCGAACAGATTGGCGGTAGCCGCACCGCACTGCTGGACCGTGCCAAGGCGGCTAGGCCCAGCCGGAGCCGGCGTGCCGCCCACCACGCGGTCCATCTCGCGCTGGTAGGCTTCTGACAGGCGTCTCATGCTAGCTAGCTTTTTGGCGCCTTCGACTAGCTAAAGGCGGCGTGCCTCCAACGTCTCGGCGTCGGCATCTTCAGGGATGGGCGCTGCTAGGTCTTGCCACTGCAAGACCTAGTAGCGCCCATCCCTGAAGATGCCGACGCCGAGCGGGTCGTAATCTCCCCCGCCGGAGTGCTCGCCATGATCGATGAAAAGTACTTCCGTGACGGTGCTTCTGCCGCTTTCCGCGCGAGGAAGCGGCTCGTCGTAGACCACCACATTGGTGGGGAACGTGTTAAGCGACACAGTGTCGGAGTCGACCAACATCGGATCAGTGGAGCCTACGGACTCCAAGTCTCCAGCTGGCTCGCTGGCGACGTGAAGTTGATCGAGGAGGCCCGCGAGGAGGCTCTCGGGGCCGCTTGTGCCTGCGTCGGATGCGGGCTCATCGGAGAGGCGGACCTCGCCTACAAGGTCGGCGAGGCAACTGCGCCGTGCAGCGCGTCAGCGTAGACTCCGTATGGCGTGCCGGGCTGGCTGCGATCGCCATGGAGGAAAAGGGTTCCCGTCCAGAACTGGTCTCTGGACGGTGGTGCACCAGGCCCCACGGTGGGCTCCAAATGTCGGGGGTTGGGTGCGACATATGCCAATGGATGGCTTATCATGGTGGCGGCAAGTAGAACGTCGTCGGTGCCTGGAAATGGGATGAGGCGTAGACACGAACGCCGGCGAACTTTACCCAGGTTCGGGGCTCTCCTAGGAGATAACACCCCTAGTCCTGCTCTGCGGGGTCTCCGCATGATCACTAAGGCAAAGGGAGTACAATGGTGCTCCTCGAGCTGTATCTGTGGACAGGAGGAGACTAGACCAGCTTTCCTCCTTCTCTAAGGTCTGGTATAGTTCTAATGGATCGGAACCCGTTGCATGGGTGCCCTGGGGGGTTTATATAGGCCTACCCCCCAGGGGTATAATGGTAAACCGACTGGGTGCAGGGCCCAGCCATCAGTCTCTTCGCCTGCCGGCCTTTCTGCCGACTGCTGGGGCCCGCCGGCTGGTGGGCCCCGCCGACTGGTCTGGTATGAAGCCGACAGGCTGTACCCGCCGCTTGAGGGTCTTGCCGGCTGTCGATTACTGTAGCCGTGCTTCTAATGACGCAGGCTTGGTCATGGGGTCGTGGCTACAGCTCCGCCACCTGGCGGGCGATTACTATAGCCACTCCCCGTCTTGTCTGGTTAATGGCGTGTGGGACCCGTTGGAGGGGCAGGCCGACTTCCAGGGACCGGCTCCCTTTGGGTCCGACTGGTGGCTCTCTTGTCGTCTTCTGGACTCTCGCTGACCAGTAGGGCCCATCATCCGTGGACCGTACCGGCAGGCCATCATGGGTGCAGGGCTCCGCCCACTGTTGCTGATGTCAGGGATGGCACGGCAACAGTGCCTCGCCGGACGGAGATCTCCGTTGGTACAGCGCACTGTGGCCTAGCCATCCCATGGAAAGGGGAGGGAGTGAGCTTTACTGTTGCCACTCCCCGTCCCATTCCCCCTTATGAGGGCATGGGCTTTGTTGGCGTCATGGGCCGACTCCCCGTGGCCGGCTTCTCTAGGAGCCGCCAGGCGGGAGTCGACCCGTCTTGACCTCACCTCCAGGACTCGACCGCAAGCGGGCAGTCGACTGTTCCTTTAGCCGGCCTCTGGAAGGAGGCTCTCCATCCTGGCGTCTTGAGGGGCACGGTCAGCCCCGATGTCTTGAAAGGTTCTGGGCCTCGGGTTAGCCTACCCGTGGCCCATTACTCCGTCACCGCCTACGGCCAAAACAGGGTCTTGTTCATGGGAGGGGTCTGGTGTACCGCAAAACAGAGGAAAGTGACTTCTGTCAACCACCTACCATTGAAATGGGTTCCTGTTCCTCGGGAGGGGTGTGGCATAATGCAAAATGGGACTCCACGGGCTACTTCTCTTCCACGGTCGACTTCCTCCAGCCTCCGCCTGCTACTGTTCATCCATCGCGACTTCCTCCAGCCTCCACTAGCCACTGTTCATCTAGCCTGCACTGGCTACTGTTCATCTAGCCTCCACGGGGTCATGTTCATCCACCCCAACTAACTGATTGTGGCGTATCACGACATGACCTCCTCGGGGTCCTGTTCATCCAGCGGCAGTTGCCTACTACCACGGGGGCTTGTTCATCCAGCGACAACCGCCTACACATGGTCGGGGTTTGATACGTCTCCAACGTATCTATAATTTTTGATTGTTCGATGCTATTATATTATCATTCTTGGATGTTTCACAATTATTTAATAGCAACTTTATATCATTTTTTGGAACTAACCTATTGACATAGTGCCCAGTGCTAGTTGCTATTTTTGCTTGTTTTTTACTTCACAGAATATCAGTGCCAAACGGAGTCCAAATGCAACAAAACTTTTTGGAGAATTTTTTTTGGACCAAAAGACACCCAGTGGGCAAAAGAAGTACCAGAGGGGGGGCCCGAGGTGGGCACAACCCACCAGGGCGTGCCAGTAGGCCCATGTGCGCCTAGGGGGATTGTAACACCCCGGATACAACTTTTCATATTCGTAACTCCGACTCTTGCCTTTTTCCGGAGATGTGATTTATTATTTCCTCCATGGTTGGGTTTTTGTCTGTTGTTTTGCCTTTTGTTCTTGTTATGCATCTCGTCTCACAGCATCATGCGCATTGCATCAGCATCGTTTTCATAAAACTTGCATCCGTTCTGGTTCCGCCGGTTCTCTTCGTTGTCCGTTCTGAGCCCGACCACACTCGCACGCGCCCGCGGCACCTCCAAAATATTATTTTATAAGTGGCATAAAAATGTTCTCGGAATGGGATGGGACTTGTCATGCGGTCTTATTATAGTGTAGACAGGCCGTCTGCCAAGTTTCGTCGCATTCGGAGTCCATCTGATAGCCCAACCGTTAAATGTATAGCGGTACCGTTGCCGGTACCTACGTCGGACGTTTTCGGTCTCCGGAAATAGTCGCCGGGCCTCCCTCTCTTCTCTTCTCTCAGCCCGAGACCGTCTGCACAGCTCACTACCTACCGCCAGGTCCAACCTAACCTCTCTCGTCAGCCCGCCGCCCTCCTCGCGCGCGCGTCCGAAAGTTGTCCCGGACCCGACTCAGACAGTCGTTACCGCTGTGTCCGGATCATCTCCAAACGTCTACAAAACGTCACCGTTTTCTTAATTGGACTCCCTAGCTATTTTATTAGCGATCGTTCGATTTCGATCGGAGGGATGAGTTAGCCCCTAACCAAAAATTCATGTGATATAAATATCAGTCTAAACCCTAGAACCTAGCTGTCCCATCCATCTTTTCCGCCCGCCGCCGCCGCCAGCCCACCTGGTCTCCTCGTTTTCCTGCCCGAGCCAACCACCATTCATCTCGATCCACCTCCCTCCAACCAGAGCCTCCGACCACCTCCCGTGATTCCCGGGCCACCAAAAAACCCCAGCAGATCGCAGCCTCCTCTGCTTCCCCCGCGCGCCATCGGCCAGCAGGACCGAGCCGCCGTCGTCCGTCATCCCCGCAGCCTCCCATCTCTCCTCGTCGACGCAGGGAGACGAGCTCCTCCCAAAGACCAGCAAGTGGCGCCGCCCCTCGCAGGTCATCCGGGCCCCTGCTCTTCCTTCTTCTTCCTCTATCCCGTCTTTCTCTCAGTGCTCTCTCTCTGTCCCGTGTAGGTGGACAGCCATTGGAGCACCTCGAGGAGCACCACCGCCGGAGCCTCTGACCAGCCTCGCCGCGTATACCTCCTCCCCCACCTGGCAGATCCGGCTTCTCCTGCCCGTTGACCACGCCGCCGGAGCCCTGCATCGCGCCAAGTTCCTGCCCGAGCCGTCCCGTCCGCGACCTTCCGCGCGCCGCCATCCAGAACCCCGACAGGCCGCGCCACTCGCTGAAGGTGGAGTCCCGCAGGTCGCGACCCCTCGCCTCCGTCAATCCAGCGGCTCCTCTTCGTTTCCCCCTCTGTCGCTAACCTCTCCCTCTGTGCTCCATGGACAGTACGCCATGGGTGGCTGCGTCCCGCGCCTGAGCTCCGTCCGCCGCCGCTGTTGCCGGGAACAAGCCCCTCTGCCCCGGATCCAGCCGGCCTCCTCTCCAGTTTCGCGTCAAGTCCCGCCTCGCCGGAGTCTTCTCCTCGCCGTTGCATCCGTCCGCTGCTGCCGCTGTTCTCTGTCGAACGAGCAGAGCGCAGCCGCCTCGCGTTGACCTGCCATCGCCAAGACCTAGCGCGCGCCTGGGCTGCCTCTCCTCCAGCCGCGCGCGAAGCCCAGCCCAGCCGCGCCAGGCTCCAGCTGGCCCAACGCCCACCTCTGCCTCCCCTTCAAACCGGCCTCCCTCTCTACAGATCCGGGCCGAAGCCCATGGTGAGCAGTCGCCTAGATCCCATGCACTGTTGGGCCGGCCTTTGTTGTGACCCATATCTGTTTTTTTCCAGGATCTGCGAATTTGTCTATTATTCCAGAGATTGCAGTTTTGCAGAATAGTCCCCCTAGTTCATGCATTTAATAACTCACTAACCGTGCATCGGTTTGAAATAAGTTATATATGAAACTTGCTCAGAATTTCGTGTAGATTAATAATATCCAACTTTCTTCCATGTTTGAAATGTCTAAAATGATGTTTGCATTAATTTGCTCCTATGCCATGTTAACATGAGTTAATTCATAACTAAATAACCGTAGCTCCAAATCTAACAAACTTTATATGTAAATGGGGTAGAAAAATGCCTAGTTTAACATGGTGGCTTTACTTTGCATGTTTAAAAACTATAAAAATTATGTTTAGGGCAGAACAGTACCTAACCTAATATATGCATATGAGGAGTTTCCGGAATTGTTGTTCGTTGCTTCCGGCCTCATTTAACCTTGACTAGATAGGTAGTTTACATTTGCTTCACCTCTTGCCATGTTAATCAACATTTAATATTGTTTGGTACATAAACGAGATCAAACTAAATAATTGATGTGGTGCTCTGTCAATATGCATCCCGATGCATATTGAGCTCCACTTAATTTGTAGGATTGCTTGTGCATTTTGCCATGCCGTGCCTCATTAAACCGGACATGCATCATACTCGTTTGTGCTTCATGCCATGTTGATGTGTGTTGTTTACTATGTTGTTTGCTTCTTTCCGGTGTGCTTCTTCGGGTTGTTTCCGACAATGTCGCGTTTGTGAGGAACCGTTCGTCTACGTCCGTTTGTCTTCTTCATGGACTCGTTCTTCTCCCTATCGGGATTTAAGGCAAGATGATCATACCCTCGAAATCACTACTATCTTTGCTATGCTAGTTTGCTCGCTCTTGCTATGCCAATGCTTTGATGCCTACCATTTGCTTGTCAGCCTCCCAATTGCCATGCCAAACCTCTAACCCACCATGTCCTAGCAAACCGTTGATTGGCTATGTTACCGCTTGCTTAGCCCCTCTTATAGCGTTGCTAGTTGCAGGTGAAGTTGAAGATTTCTCCATGGTGGACAGGATTTTGGTTGGGATATCACAATATATCTTATATAACTAATGCATCTATATACTTGGTAAAGGGTGGAAGGCTTGGCCTTTTGCCTGGTGTTTTGTTCCACTCTTGCCGGCCTAGTTTCCGTCTTGCCGATGTTATGTTCCCGGATTTTGCGTTCCTTACGCGGTTGGGTGATTTATGGGACCCCCTTGACAGTTCGCTTTGAATAAAACTCCTCCAGCAAGGCCCAACATTGACTTTTACCATTTGCCTCACCACCACCTACCTTTCCCTTGGGAGTCGCTCTCTCGAGGGTCATCTTTATTATAGCCCCCCCCCCCCCGGGCCAGTGCTTGTCTAAGTGTTGGTCCGAACCAGAGCCACTTGCAGCGCCACCTCGGGGAAACTCGAGGTCTAGTTTTAGTTGTACGTAGTGTTCATTCGGTGTTGCCCTGAGAACGAGATATGTGCAGCTCCTATCGGGATTGTCGGTGCATCGGGCGGTCTTGCTGGTCTTGTTTTACCATTGCCGAAATGTCTTGTAAACCGGGATTCCGAGTCTGATCGGGTCTTCCTGGGAGAAGGTCAATTCCTTCGTTGATCGCGAGAGCTTGTCATGGGCTAAGTTGGGACACCCCTGCAGGGTATAATCTTTCGAAAGCCGTGCCTGCGGTTATAGGCAGATGGGAATTTGTTAATGTCCGGTTGTAGATAACTTGACACCAGATCCGATTTAAAACGCATCAACTGCGTGTGTAACCGTGATGGTCTCTTTCCGGCGAAGTCCGGGAAGTGAACACGGTTGTTGGAGTTATGCTTGACGTAAGTAGTCCAGGATCACTTCTTGATCATACTTTTATCGACCGTGCTTTGCCTTCTCTTCTCACTCTCAGTTGCGTATGTTATCCACCATATATGCTAGTCGCTTGCTGCAGCTCCACCTCATACCTTTACCTTACCCATAAGCTTAAATAGTCTTGATCGCGAGGGTGTGAGATTGCTGAGTCCCTGTGGCTCACAGATACTTCCAAAACCAGCTTGTAGGTGCCGATGAGTCCGTGCAGATGACGCAACCAAGCTCAGGAGGAGCTCGATGACGACCTTGTCCTTTGTGTTGTTTCGTTCTAGTTGATCAGTAGTGGAGCCCAGTTGGGGTCGATCGGGGACCTTTGTCGCATTTGGGGTTCTTCTTTTATTTTGGTTCCATAGTCGGACCATGAGTGTATTTGATTGATGTAATGTTTATTTATGTAATGGTGTGAAGTGGCGATTGTAAGCCAACTATGTATCTCTTTCCCTTATGTATTACATGGGTTGTGTGACGATTACCTCACTTGCGACATATGCCTTCAATGCGATTATGTCTCTAAGTCGTGCCTCGACACGTGGGAGCTATAGTCGCATCGAGGGTGTTATAGGGATTATGCCCCCCTCGGTGACCTGCCTCACCACCTCTTAGCCCTATAAATCGCCAAATATTCCAGAAAACCTAGGGGAGTCGATGAAACACAATTCCAGCCGCCGCAGGTTCCAGAACCACGAGATCCAATCTAAACACCATCACGGAGGGGTTCATCATGCTCATTGCCACCTCTTCGATGATGCATGAGTAGTTCACCATAGACCTATGGGTCTGTAGGTAGTAGCTACATGGCTACCTCTCTCTCTCTTTTGATTCTCAATACAATGGTCTCTTGGAGATCTATTTGATGTAACTCCTTTTGCGGTGTGTTTGTTAGGATCCGAAGAACTTTGAGTTTATGATCAAATCTATATCCATGAATACTATTTGAGTCTTCTTTTGATCTCTTATATGCATGATTATTTATAGCCTCGTATTTATTCTTTGAATCTTTGGTTTAAATAGGCCAACTAGATTGATTCTTCTTGCCATGTGAAGAGGTGCTTTGTGATGGGTTCGATCTTGCAGTGTTCTTTCCGACTGACAGAAGGGGCAACAAGACACGCATGTATCATTGCTATTAACGATAACAAGATGGCGGCTATTCCTACATGAATAGATCTCGTCTACATCATGTCATTGTTCTTATTGCATTACTTCATTTCTCCATGAACTTAATACACCAGATGCATGCTGGATAGCTGTCGGTGTGTGGAGTAATAGTAGTAGATGCAGGAAGGAGTCGTTCTACTAATCTTGGACGTGATGCCTATATATTGATCATTGTCTTGGATATCGTCATAACTATTCGATTTTCTATCAATTGCCCAGCAGTAATTTGTTTACCCAGTGTGTGCTATTTCTTGAGAGAAGCCACTAGTGAAATCTATGCCCCTAGGGTCTATTCTTTATCATATTTACTTTTCGGTCTATTATTTGCCTTCGAGATCTATTTTTATTTGATTTTATTTTAAGATCTATTATTCTAAATGCCCAAAAAAATTTTGCTGGACTTTTTATTTCGCGTTTCATCGAGATCTATTTATCCAATCTACCACAATTTTATCCCGTCAACTTGACAATTTCTGGTTCCGTTATGTGAAGAGGGATTGACATCCCCTCGTACCGTCGGTCAGTTGCAAGTATTTGTTCTTTGTGTGCAGGTATCGTTTACATAGTGTTGCTTAGTTGGTTTCACAACTGAGGGAAATATCTACCATGGTTGTACTGCATCACCCCTTCCTCTTTGGGGAAATACCAACGCAGTTTCAGGCAATATCAGGGTCCTGTTCATCCAACCCCCACTAGGAACTGTTTATCCATAGCCAACCAACCGGCTGGACTCACCATGTCTCGACTCGTTCTACATATCGCGCGCCTGGTAGCAATGAACACTATTCATCAAGAGTCAACCCAGCACCGGCTAGTGACGTCTCGCATGGGATCTCGATCAGATTCAGTAAGTAGCGAGAAGGACCGATCAGGTTCAGTTAGCAGTGAACAGTCGATCGGTCGGGTTTAGTTAGCAGCGAAGGAATCACTAAGTTTTAGTTAGCAGTGAAGGGATCAATCGATAGGCTTGGGTATGTAGTAGTGTGATCACTCGGGTTCAGTAAGAGAATGCCTCGCTCGGGATCAGTTATAGCAAACACGGCTTGCACCATGCGCGTGTACGAGAGAGAAATGTGCAAACCACACTGCATCACCCACCATAACCGGGAACTTTGTGAAAATTTCCTCGCCCTCACTTCTACCACGCTTTTTTATGTCATGGACGGCCCAAAGAATGTCATGCAGGTGCGTCCCTGGCCTGCCCTGGACAAAAGCCCATTTTTTGTCATACAAGTAGGAGCCCACCACATCTACGATGATACGTGTTTTTGTCTATTATCGTCATAGAAGTGTCATAACCATGACAGAAAAAGTTTTTGTTCTGGCCATAATGTCACAAATGTGTCTTTTTGTAGTGGAAAGTTAGACTGAAGTCGTGTGTGTGCTCACTCATAACCTATTTCTTCATAGAATGAACACTAGTAAATATCCTTCCAAGTGAGTTATTTTAGCTTCAGTGTCTTCAGGACATCAGAGTTAAGTTCCCCACCGAGAAGTTGGATATCTTGCATCGCAAGACTGTCGATGTGCGCATGATTTTAAATCCAACCGTTAGTCACATGTTGTGTTGACATCATGAGTGGGCTTGCAACAATCATATCAACCCATGATCTAACTCCACTAGCTACAAATAGCCCCTACCTCAACCTTATTTGGTTGCCTACTTCATGAGAAAGTTGACAAGAGTTTGTTCAAGCAACCCATCCCATCGAAGATATTTTGAGAATCCTAAGTGAGGAAAAAATAGAGACTAATATTGTTAAGTGATCAAGCATCATGTGATAGCCTGGTTTTTGCCTTCTCTCTTTTTCTGGACTTCAATTGCTTCTGCTTTGAATTTGGGGGTTTTGAATCAATTCAAATGGACTTAAACACTAGGACATCTCCTTGATTTTCACCCAAGTGACCCATCCATCTCTTATTCATCATTCTTTATCTGAAAAATCCCAAAATGACCCAAGGAATATTTCATAAAAGAAAAATATTCATTTTCATCTCTGAAATTCAATTCAGAAACTTGTGCACCAAAGCAACTCTCATTTTTCTTGCTTCCAAATATCTGACAAAATTCTCAAATATTCTTTGGACCTTGGCCCACCTCCTAGAGCAAAAATATTGCATAACTTTTCGGAATATTTTTGCTACACGAAATCATTTCAGTTCTAACCTCAAAAAGCATTTTCTATAGCAAGTACCCTTTTCCTTGATCCAATGAGGCTGATTTTTCTTGAACTTCATTACCCTCCTAAGTAAAGCTTAACCCCAAGAGATCAGCCCTAAATTACTTCTAGAAGCCCTCCAAACTTGGCAACCAAGTTTCTGTCCAGAAACTTGCCAAGAAGCTCAAGTCTCATCTGGTCGGCCTGGCAGTGTGCCATCACCCCTCTTAGACCAAACACTGCATGGACAACACCCTAGACATGGTTTGGCATCGCGTGGGCGTCATCTTGACAATGCCAGCGTGATGACCATGTGAATACACGGCTCTGGCAACACATTCGACGCGCTCTGCGCTGCGCCCGAGTGTTTGTTCATCGCCGATGATTGCCGCACCGCGCCACTGCCTTCATCTCATCGCCCTTGACCCTCCCTGCCGCTCGCAAACGCCAAAGCAGCCTCAGCGAGCACAGGCATGTCACGGCCAAAGCCACAGTGTGCCCGTGCCCCTGTCTTCTTCTCCCACCGCCTCCTGTGCTCGTCTTCGAGCTTTCGAGTGCCCGTGTGAGCTCTGAAGCTTTGCCCCCTCCTCGCTGGCGCCCCTCGTCGCCGTGCGCCGCTTATAGAGAGCTCTGGCGGAGCCACGTACCCCCTCCCCCTATAAATTGGGACCCCTCTGAGAGAGTCCTGGACTAAGGGGTCCTCAGGCGTCCGGCCTGTTGGACATGGGCCGGACTATTGGGCCATGAAGATACAAGATAGAAGACTTTCTCCCATGTCCGGATAGGACTCTCCTTTGCGTAGATGGCAAGCTAGGTGGTTGGATGTACTATTTCCTTTCTATGTAACCGACTTTGTACAACCCTAGTTCCCTCTGGTGTCTATATAAACCGAAGGGTTTAGTCTGTAGGGATAATCATAATCAGATAGGCTAGACTTCTAGGGTATTAGCCATTACGATCTCGTGGTAGATCAACTCTTGTAACCCCCATACTCATCAATATTAATCTAGCAGGACGTAGGGTTTTACCTCCATCGAGAGGGCCCGAACCTAGGTAAACATTGTGTTCTCTGTCTCCTGTTACCATCAACCTCAGACGCACAGTTCGGGACCCCCTACCTGAGATCCGCCAGTTTTGACACCGACATTGGTGCTTTCATTAAGAGTTCTGATGTGTCGTCATCAAGAGGTTCGATGGCCCCATCAATCATCCACAACAACATTGCCCAGGGAGAAACCTTCCTCCCCGGACAGATCTTCGTGTTCAGCGGCTTCGTACTGCGGGCCAGCTCGCTTGGCCATGTAGAGCAGATCGATAGCTATGCCCCTGTCCATCTGGTCAAATTTGGAAGCTTGAACTATGTCGCAGACATCCGCGGAGACTTGATCTTCAACGGATTCGAGACCGCGGCAGTAGCCGCTCCCTGTCACCATGATGAGCATGACTTAAATCTGTCATCGAACCACACCCAGGCGATTGAACCTACAACTGCTCTGGCTCTAGATCCGGAGCAGATCACGCTATCCAAGGACGGGAGGCTCAACCCCGCCACGGATGCCGCAGACTCAGCGGCATTGGATCCGCACACAGACCAAACCTCAAGTGAGATCTGTGTTACGAGAACCTTGGACACATTTCTGGCTACAGGTTCCGAAGCATGTGCATTTGCGCACGACGAGCTTGATTGGGCATCGATCGTTGAATTCAGCTCCGCGGACATCTTCCGGCACTCGCCTTTAGGCACATGCTAAACTCATTTAAAACACTTTCCTTAGTGGGGGACTCACAACCGAATTATATCTGGTTCGAACTGGAGGCTGATGACGGAGAATTTTGCTTCCCACCGCCCGCCCACTTAATAGCCACTGTCCAGGACTTAACTGACATGCTTGATTATGGCTCCGACGACATCGACGGTATGGACAACGATGCCGGAGAAGAAGAGGCCCAAAACCCGCCATTTACCGGACGCGGGACGGCCACTTCCTCGTATGACGTATACATGGTGGATGCACCAAAAGAGAATAGCGGTGATGGCAAGGAAGATCCAGTTGCGGATAAACCAAAGTGCTGGCGTCAGCGGTGCCGCTCTAAGTCATGCTGCAGCAAAGACAGCAACACCGGAACAGGAGAAGATAACACTTTGGACGGTGCCGAAGACAATGAAGACCCCGTTGAGGCAACTTCCAAACAAGATGAACGGGAAGACGGGAAAGTTATCCTTGATGAACAGGACACACACGAAGACTCGGACGACAGTAATTATCTTCCGCTCTTCGAGGATCTTCAAGCGCCAGCTAATAGCCACTGCAGGAAGCCTGAAAAATAAATAGCAGCAGCTTCAAGCTAATCCAGATCTGCTCAATGATAGATGGACTAATGTCCTGGCAGCCGAGGAATACGGCCTCAAGCGCCTAGCCAAAAGTTACCTGAAGCGCTACCTCAGTTTGATGACGAGGCATTGGAGCCCGTACCATCATCGTGCAATGCGGTTGACCGACCAGCACATGGTCGGGATAAAGCGGCAACCCAAGCCGAACACCAGCCTGCCCTACCTCACCGTAAAGGCAGAGATAAAATAGCTTGAGGACACACATATGACCTACGGCAGGACTTGGACAGTAGAGCAGGTTAGAACAGATCGATCTATGGATCACGGCGATGTTCCCCGACATGCGATAACGGCTATCTAGCTGGACGCAATAGTCATTCTCATGCCTGGACCGAGAACCGCAGATGTACTCCATCCGAGCTATGTCATGACATGGCCCGATATAGAGGCGCCGCTCACCCACTTTGGTTCACTGACGAAGTAATGGAGCACGAATTCCCAGAAGGGTTTAAACCCATAAACATCGAATCATACGATGGGACAACAGACCCCGCGGTATGGATTGAAGACTTTATCCTTCATATTCACATGGCGCGCGTCGATGATCTTCATGCCATCAAATACCTCCCCCTAAAACTCAAGGGGCTAGCCCGACACTGGCTAAACAGCCTACCTGAAAACTCCATTGGCAGCTAGGAGGACTTGGAAGAAGCCTTCCTTGACGACTTCCAAGGTTCATATGTTCGACCTCCGGATGCCGACGTCTTAAGTCACATAATCCAACAGCCCGGAGAGTCAGCCAGGAAATTCTAGACTAGATTCTTAACCAAAAATTACTAGATTGTCGATTGTTCGGACGCCGAAGCCCTAGTGGCATTTAAACATAGCATCCGGGATGAATGCCTCGCCCGACACCTCGGCCAAGAAAAGCCGAAGTCCATGGCAGCCCTCACGACACTCATGACCCACTTTTGCGCGGGCGAAGACAGTTGGCTAGCCCATAGTAATAACAATACAAGCGAACCTGGCACTTCGGAAGCCAGAAATAGCAACGGCAAGCCCCGACACAACATACATAAGCGTCGAAGCAATGGTGATAGTACTAAGGACACGGCGGTCAACGCCAGATTCAATGGCTCCAAGTCCCGTTAGCGGAAGAAGCCATATAAAAGAACTAATCAGGGCCCTTCCAGCCTGCAACGCATACTCGATCGCCCATGTCAGATCCATGGCACCCATGATAAACTAGCGAATCGCACCCATAGGAGTTGCTGGGTCTTCAAATAGGCTGGCAAGTTAAATGCCGAAGACAAGGAGAAGGGGTCGCAAAGCGAGAATGACGATGAGGAGCCCCGTCCACCGAACACAGTGGGACAGAAGAAGTTTCCTCCTCAAATCAAAACGTTGAACATGATATATGCCACCCATATCCCCAAGAGGGAGTGCAAACGCGCGCTCAGGGATGTCTATGCAATAGAGCCAGTCGCCCCAAAATTCAATCCATGGTCGTCATGCCCGATAACTTTCGATAGTAGGGATCATCCGACTAGTATCCGTCATGACGGGTCAGTCGCACTGGTCCTCGACCCAATAATTGATGGATTTCACCACACATGAGTCCTCATGGACGGTGACAGCAGCCTCAACCCGCTTTACCAGGATACAGTGCACAAAATGGGCACCGATCCATCAAGGATCAAGCCCACCAAAACTACCTTTAAAGGAGTTATACCAGGTGTAGAGGCCCGCTGCTCGGGCTCAATCACGTTGGAGGTCGTCTTCGGATCTCCGGACAACTTCCGAAGGGAGGATTTAATCCTCGATATTGTCCCCTTCTGCAGTGGCTATCACGCACTACTCGGACGAACTGTGTTTGCCTGATTCAATGCGGTGCCGCACTGTGATTATCTCAAGCTCAAGATGCCCGGACCACGCGGTGTTATAACAGTCAATGGAAATACGGAGCGCTCCCTCCGTACCAAGGAGAACACCGCTGCCCTGGCAGCAGAAGTACAGAGCGGCCTCCACAAGCAGAACCTTCATTTGGCAGCCATACTCCCGGACACTGTCAAATGAGTCCGGATAGCCCAGCTCGTCAAGAGCTCAACTAGCAATTCAGCCTCCGTCCCAGACAATACCAAGTGGTAGCATTCGCGCCAAGCGTACATAACTACGCACTCAAAATACCATGGGCATAGACGGAGGCATAACTAGATGATCCTTAATAAGGCTCGACCTCCCTTGGACATACATACTTTCACTTTTTCTTTTTTCCTCTTCAGGTTTCCTTTCCGCAAGACCCTCTCACTGGCCTCATAATCGGTCCTTTCGAAGGATGGACACACCAAGGTGGCAAGTAGCACAGACGTGTGGAGGAATATCTAGATGTCCTTCTTGGCAATCACTCTACCTATTTTCGGGAGCCGTACACAGCTCCTCCTTGGTCTTGGCATGTTAAATAGCCACTGTTGCTTCTCCCACTTTTTGTTCAAGTACGCTCTGACGTATTAATTAAAATTATAATGGAAACAGTATGCGGCCCAACATATGTGGCACTAGATTTTTCTTTATTTTTTTCTATTTTAATTTGCATCTGTACACCTTGGTACGCCGTAATCCGCCATGGGCTTTATTGCGCCCCACACTATGGCAACAAGTCCGAACACTTTTATAGTATAGTTCGGCACCCCTAATTTAGCATTATATGCATTGGCTCCGAATCATGTCTTTGGCCAATAGTTGGGTTGCCCATCTCCTGTGCTTACGACCTTACATTCCACTATATCGGCTAGGGTAGTAAAGGGAGAACTACCGCGATTGTGCCCTGGTTTATCCGGATGAGCACCTTAGTAGAGAAAGCCAAAAACTGACTGTCATGATGCGGCGTGAGCCGGTCAGCTCTTCAGAGGTTTCAAATCTTTAGCAATTTTACCCGCATTATGCGACGAATCGGTTCTTATCCGATCAGGTGTTCACAGCACCCTAGTCTGGATACTAGGGGCTGCGCCTATATTTTCATTGTCAAACTCCTATGGCTAAGTGAGGGTAATAAAGCCACATAGTCCGACTGCCTAGTTCGTTGCGCTAAACACCTCCTTTAAGGACCAAACTCTGGGATAAACAGTGTTTAGATTCATCCCGAACACCCCCGTACTACCTACGTGGGGGCTGAAGCTGACGACTGGCCAACTCTTAGATTTGATGAAACGGCCGCACATGAGGTAAAATTTTAAATAAACAAAACAGCAAAGCATTATATGTCACACCCTAGCTAGTTCATGCATTAGAGTGATTGCATCATGTTTAAATTGCCCAGAAAGATGAAATGGGGATGACAGAACCCCCAGCACCCCCCTGGAACAAGTAGGGTTTACTAAAAACTTTTTCAATGAACCTGAATGCCCTTCTAAAAAGTCCACCCTTTTTGTTTTGGGTTAAAACCTTTGACAAAAATGGTGCACATTTTTCTAGGACATCATAAGGTCATTGGGTTAATCCATTACTAATTGCATTTGGGCAATTTAAATCCAATAAATATTTTTAAATGCCCAAATAATCCTGAAAGTAATTTTAGGCTGTTGAGAATATTTCCAAATGTGCCTCTGATTATTTTCAGGCTTTTTCTAAATGAAATAGTATTTTTACTATTTCAAAACACAAAACAGAATAAATAAAAAACAGAAAAAGAGAGAGAAAGGGACTAACCTGGATAAACCCCCAGCCGGCCCACCTGGCAGCCCAGCACTATGATGGCCCATGGCCAGTCAGCTGCTTGCTCTCGCCAGGCAGGCAGGCAGAGAGGTGAGCGCCGACGCGCCTGAGCTAGCCACGGTGCCACCTGCTTGCCGCCCGCGCCCCTGGATGTCTCGACGACCTCCACGTCATCGCGCCGACCCTGCAGACCCCTCCATTCACCTCCAACACCTCTCCCTCGCCCTCTCCCACCATCGGCGACGCCCCTACCGCCGCACCGTCACCGTAGCCGCGCCCTCCGTCATCCTCGCGCCGCGCCGTCGTGTCCACGAGCTCCGTCGTTGTCGACTACGTCGAGCAGGCCGAGCCCCGAGCGCTCGCCCGCTCTGGAATCGCCCCGACCTCGTATTCCCCATCTCCGGCCACCGGAGATCCCCTTCGCCATCCTCGCTGCATCAGCTCGCCCCCGACCTCGCCGACTGCCTCGCCGTGATCCCCGTGAGCTCAGCCATCTCCCCATCCTCCCCGTTTCCTCTTTTGCACTCTGTAGCGACTGCACCATGCTCACCCGCATGCACCACCGCCCGCGCTTGTCGCTGGCAATGCTCCGGGGACCATTTGGTCCCGGGCATGCGCCCAACGCACTACCCGCATTGCGTAGAGCCCCCGTAGCACCTCGCCGCGCTCTTTTGTGCACCACAGCCCCATCCCCACCTGCACCCGAGCTTCGGCCGCCGCCGAGCTCGTCGCCGGCGCCACTCCGACCACTCCCCGGCCGCGCCACCACCCTGGTTGGATGCGGACGAGCGTCCACATCCCGTAGTTGTGCTCCGTGTGCCAAACGGCTCCTTGTAGGTGAATCCTGCATTGCTCCGCCGCGTCTGGCCTCGCCGGCGGCTAAACGCTGACGAGTTTGACCCTGTTTGACCCCGTGTGGGCCCAGGTTGACCTCCCCTGAGTCACTGGCATGTGGGCCAGGCCCTAGCTAATTAGAATTAGTTTAATTCACACTAATTATTTTAGTTAATAGGTTGACTCACTGACATGTGGGCCCAGTGCCTAACTAACCTACTTTAGTGCTAACGAAACACTAACTAACTATGTTAGTTAGTTGTTACACTGACAGATGGGGCCCACCAGTCAGGTTTGACCTGGGCTGGCGCCTTTGACCCACTGACGTCACACTGACGCCAGGCTAATGCAGTAAATCCTTTTCTGAATTTATTCTTATATAGGAAATTCCAGAAAATAACCAAAACTTCTAAAAATCATAGAAAATAATCTATAACTCAGATTGAAAAGATTTATATATGAATTTTGATCAAAAAAATTCAATCTTTCCATCTGTAATGGTTTCATGCATGACAAAACACTTTAACCTTGCTGCTTAGGTGAAACAAGCTAATACACTTATAATGCTTAAGATCACAAGCTTCCATTTGAATCTTTGATTCAAATGGACCCAATTCAACTTGTTTCACATTGCATTAGGCAGGACACCTCATATTGCCATGTCATAGCATGCATCATATTGTTGCATATTGCCATGTGATGATTGTATTCTGTGGTGTCTTTCGTGGTAGGTTCTGCCTCCGAGGATATTTCCGAGTATCCAACTGAAGGGCAGTACCCTACTACTACTCCATCAGGAAAGCAGCCCCATTTGATCATATCGATACAATCCCATGTTCTCGCTTCTGCTCTCATTTACTACATTAAGACAACAACATTTCAAACTGCTGTGTGATGCGGTAGTTGAACCCTTATCCTCTGCATGACCTGTCATTGCCACAGTAGCTAAAAGAAACCCACTAGCATGTGTAGGAGTTGATTGAGCCATGTATGTGTTTCCTACCTTGCTATGCCTGCTATGCTTAGAGTTGTGTTAGGTCTGGTTCATCTGGGTGATGGGCTAGGGTGAAATGATTATGTCGGTAATGTGAGGGATGTCTTGAACATGTTTTGGTAAAAGTATCGATGAGAGGCCATGTAGGAGTACATGGTGGGTTGTTTCATTGGGGCCGTCCATAAGAACTGAGATCTGTATGCATGATTTAAGATTCAGATACTACCACACATTGGGCCCTGAAATATGACCCCGCTCGACTTACTGACCCCTCTCGTCCTCTGTCCAGGTGTTGCAACTAGTTTCTGGTGTTTGTAGGTTATGTGTTGGCGCTCGTGCGTAGCGCTGACTCTAGGGGTGGGCTATGATGCGGTAGATACACCGTGGCATGGTGTACCGAGTCACCCGTTTGGTGCCTCGGGAACCCTGCACACATCATTTGGGGCCGTTGAGGACACCCCGGCCAGATTTCCTTGCGGATGGAACCCGAATAGGCAATAAACCTGGACTAGAGACTTATGCGGTTAGTCAGGTCATGGTCTACACCCACGGCGGCTTTCGCTTGAAGTCTGCTGAGCACATGTCGTGTGCAGACGCTAAGTGGTGGAAACATGTGTGATGAAGTACACCCCTGCAGGGTATAAAACTATTTGAATAGCCGCGTCCGCGGTAAAGGACTACTTGGTTGCCTATACAGTTCATAGACAAGTTAATGGTTACTACTAAAAGACTCAAGATAAATGTGAGTACCGAGGATGGCCCTCTCATAGGATGACGAGGGAGGATCCCTGGTGGAGTATTGTGTTGGTGATTAGTGGACTCGTGTGCGAAAACTATTTTACAGTGGTGTCTCGTAGGATAGCTTAGCCAAGAGTCAAAGCTGGCTTGCTGCAATAACTCGACCACCTTCTTGAGAATGAGCATGTATAGTAGGTTCTGTTGTAAGACTTGCTGAGTACCTTTGTACTCATGTTGCTTTAATTACTGTTTTCAGACGGCAACACCGCCCCCTCCGATGGGTTTTATGTAGACCTCAACGTCGATGAGTAACTTGCCACCCAGGTGGTGATTCTGGCCATGGAGGGCCCTATGTAGATAGACAGGCTTCGACAAGCCTTCTTTCTTTCTAGTGTCTGTACTCAGACTATTTGCTTCCGCATGTGCTTGTATGCTTGTATGACTTGAGTGTGAGGTCATGTGACCCCTACCTATATGAACATGTTATGTATGGCTTTCCGGAGCCTTTAAATAAAGTACTTGAGTTGTAGAGTTTTGTTGTGATGCCATGTTGTATTTGCACATATCGAGCATATTGTGTGTATGATTGAAATGCTTGGTATGTGTGGGATCTAACAATCTAGTTGTTTATCCTTGGCAGCCTCTCTTATGGGGAAATGTAGTCTAGTGCTCCTTGAGCCATAGTAGTCTGCTACAGCCCGGTTCACCGGAGTCCTGCTAGCCCAGCACTACTGCTCAGGACACTTGACTGGCCTGCGTGTGTTTCACTTCGTTCCTATGTCTGTCCCTTCGGGGAAATGTCACATGGTGACATCCGGAGTCCTGCCTAGCCAGCTACATCCCGGGTTCCCCGGAGTCCTGTTAGCCCAGTGCTACAGCTCGGATTCACACGCTGATGACCAACATGTTCGATGTGATTCATGTATGCATGTCCCCATAGGTTTGTGCCGCTTTGGGTTCACGACTAGCCATGTTGGCCCGGGTTCTCTGTCATATGGATGCTAGCGACATTATCATATACGTGAGCCAAAAGGCGCAAATGGTCCCGGGCCATGGTAAGGCGACACCCATGGGGATACCGTGCGTGAGGCCGCAAAGTGATATGAGGTGTTACCGGCTAGATCGATGTGACTTGCAATCGGGGTCCTGACAGCGTTGGCATTAGAGTCGGACTGCCTGTAGGTTCGCTGAGCCAAACTGGTCGATGTCGAGTCTAGAAATGCTTTAGTTATATGTAGGGGAATTGATTGTGGGAGGGAACGTAAGGCTCTTTTACTTCTTTACCTTATGCCCTCTGATCTGAGTCATTCTCTTCTCATTCTACATGGGTTAAGGACTAGGCTCTCTTCTCTCTATCAGGTTCACGTGTTACTAATCTGTAGTAGCTTATAGGATTGTTGTTACAAGCCTCAATACAATTTCTACTACTTTTAGTATGTTGTTAGTTGAACCAGAACCTTGATATGATGTTGTTGAGTGGTATTGCAAGCTGTTGTGGATGTCTCAAATCTTTTTCTGAGCATCTATAACCGTTATGATGTCTGATTTCTCCTAGGAAATTCTAATGCCTTTGCATTATTCTGTGCTTTCAAATGGCCACCTGTTCCCAGAACCAAGTGGTTCGTCTGACCCGGTGCCTCAATGTACCCGGTCATACAGCCATGTTGGTTCGAGTGATGGTCGAGTCAGGCTATCGGTGGTATCCGAAATATACCGTCGAGGAGCAGTTCCGAGACTTCAACCAGAGCCAGTACCTTTGTACCGTCAGGATATATCCCTCTTATCCTGGAGCCACTGACCCCTTCACTGTTCCTATGGACTTGGGGTCAGTATTGAGATGTATGTGCAGGATGCAACTTACTCAATGATGACTATCATTCGAGCTAGGACTGCCTTGCTTCAGAACACAGTTTTTCGCTACATGCCAGCCTCACTTCCTGGAGCACAGGGGTACTATCAGGCTTTGTACTATGACTCTACTCATGAGGAGTCACTACTCCGCACCACTGCCGAGATGCTCGAGGATAAGGACCGTGAAAATCGGGCCTTGCGTATGGAGCTTTTCAACACTCATTTTGATCATTGGGCCACTTTGACTCCGTTTGCACCTGCGGTGCAGGCAGGTTACATGGACATGAGGGACCTGTACCCTGTGCGGTCTGGATTGCAAGATTGTATGGAGTGGCGTGATGTAGGAGGCATCACCCCTCCTCGTGGCCCCCGTCTTCCACCGTTTGTGGGACCAAGGCCACATCCGAGTCCCTATGGTCCGCAGGCTCCGCAGGACCGTCTGTTCCCAGATGATCATGTTCCACTTCCAGGCTTTGGTGGTGACTTTTATGAGGATTACTACGGAGCCGTCTGAGCTAGTAGTAGTTTCACTAGTACTATAATAGTTGTATTCTCCACAGTCCTGCATGACCGTGGGATACGACTTGGTGTGTATCACACTTCGGAGGTGTAGAAAAATAATGTATAGGAGCTTGGAATGCCTCCGATGAGATGTAATGTCTTTCACCGTAGTTGTACTCTAGCCTGGGCTTGTACTAAACTATGTACGGTGTGTATGACCAATGGTATATATATGGCAGTTTTCTATATTACCATGTCGTGCAATGAACATCTCAGCATTCCATGTTATCCATTACATTCTGCACTTCCTTGCCAAGTTTGTGCCATCCTTGTCTAAACCGTTGTCTTGTTTTTCCTAGGATGGTCAACACCCGCAGCAACCCTGCTGCCCCGGAGCAAGGATAAGCCAGTGCCACTAGGGGTGAAAATCTGCCACACCCGCCTTCTCTGGCCAAAGTTATGCTGGACGCAGAAAGAAACAAGCGTGAGATTAACCGCTTGCTGGAGCGGATTGAGCAGAACACTGCACGCCATCAGCGAAACGACTTGGTGTCAATCAATGACTTTATCAAGTTGTACCCACCAAAGTTTAACCATTCCGTCGAGCCCCTCGAGGCGGATGACTGGCTTCGCAGCATCACCCACAAGCTACGTTCTGCCAACGTAGCCGAAGCTGATAAGGTTACTTATGCTGCCTATCACCTCAAAGGCCCTGCTAGCCTTTGGTGGGAAAACTTTGAGGCTATGCGCCCGGACGGCCAAATCACTACTTGGGCTGAATTCAGTGAGGCTTTCCGTGAGCATCACATCAAGGAAGGTCTCATAGATCGCAAGATGGAAGAGTTCTGCAATTTTACTCAAGGCAGATTGACTGTAGATGCATATAGTCGTGAGTTTGGGAATCTCGCACGATATCCTCCTGAAGAGGTATCCACCGACGCTAAGAAGCAGGCAAGGTTCCGCAAGGGACTTAGCCCCAAGCTTCGCCGCGATCTTCGTCTGCACGAGTGCACCTCCTTCCAGAAGTTGGTTAATAAAGCCATCAGTGCTGAGACAGGCCAGTCTGACTATGACGCTTCACGCAAGCACTCTCGTGATTTTGGCTCTTCATCCGGCTCTAGATCTCAGAAGCGCCGAGTGTGGATTCCAAGCATAGCGCTGCCACCCAGGTTCATTCCGAGGCCATCCTTTGAGGCGCCTCGCCCCAACCAGCAGTTTGCACCGCCTAAACCCTATGGTGGCCCCGCTGTTAATGCTACTCCACACCCCAATGTTGTGACATGTTTCAAGTGCGGAGAGCCGGGTCACTACAGTCGGGAGTGTCCCCAGAACAACAACCCCAATCAGTTTGGAAAGTCCGTTGGCCGTGGTAAGCCAGCGGGAAAGACATTCTACGCCAAGCCAGCCACCACTGCACGTGGCCATGTCAACTATGTCTCAGCTGAGGAGGCTCATGAGGATCCTAACGTCGTCCTTGGTACGCTCCTTGTTAATTGTCATCCGGCATCTGTTCTTTTTGATACTGGAGCATCTCATTCATTCATATATGAGAACTATGCTCGATTTCATAACACGACATTCTGTGACATGCCCACTTCCATGGTAATTCAAACTCCGGGTTCCAAATGGCAAACTTCTAGAGTAAGCCATGGGAATGAAATTCTTGTCGATAGACTTGTCTTCCTTGCATCTTTAATAGCTCTCAAGTCCTCGGACATAAACATCATCTTGGGTATGGACTGGATGTCAGCTCATTATGCTAAGATTGATTATGCCACTAGAACCGTTCAACTTACTCACCCATCAGGCAAGACAGTCAATGTCTTAACTCGAGTGGCCAAGCGCCAGCTTTACTCCCTAAATGCCAACCCCCTTCCAGACCTTGAAGATATTCTGGTAGTCGAAGACTTCCCGGATGTCTTTCCAGAAGAACTGCCAAGTGTTCCACCTGATAGGGATGTCGAGTTTGTGATAGACCTTGTTCTAGGAACCGTCCCAATTTCTAGAAGACCCTATAAGATGGCACCCTTAGAACTAACCGAGCTTAAGAACCTACTCGATGAGTCCTTGAAAAAGGGTTTCATCCGTCCTAGTTCCTCTCCTTGGGCTTGCCCCGTCCTCTTCGTCAAGAAGAAGGATGGAACGGATCAGATGGTTGTGGATTACCGACCTGTCAACCTGGTCACTATCAAGAACAAGTATCCGCTTCCCAAGATCAACAATCTATATGATCAGCTCGCTGAATCCTCAGTCTTTTCCAAGATGGATTTGAGGTTGGGCTACCATCAAATCAAAATCAGAACGGGGACATTCCCAAAACGGCCTTTGTTACTCGTTATGGCCAATACGAGTACACCGTTATGTCCTTCGGTTTAACCAATGCCCCAGCCACTTTCTCTCGGTTAATGAACTAGGTCTTCATGGAGTATTTGGATAAATTTGTCGTGGTATACCTCGATGATATACTCATCTACTCCAAGAATGAGGAGGAACATGCAAAACATCTAAGGCTGGTATTGACGAAACTTCGAGAGCATCGCCTTTATGCCAAATTCTCCAAGTGTGAATTTTGGTTGCCAGAAGTGACCTATCTAGGCCATGTAATCTCTGGTAAGGGTATTGCTGTCAATCCCGAGCGAGTTCAAGCCGTCCTTGATTGGACTCCACCTGAAACGGTCAAGCAAGTTCAGAGCTTCCTTGGCTTAGCGAGCTATTGTTGCCGCTTCGTCGAGAATTTCTCCAAGGTTGCTAAACCTCTAACTGAACTCCTCAAGAAAGATAAAAAGTTCGAGTGGACCCCATAGTGCGAGTTCAGCTTTCAGGAACTGAAAATACGCCTGACATCTGCTCCCATACTGGTACCACCAGATTTCTCCCAAGGACTTTATTATCTATTGCGACGCCTCGCGACAAGGACTAGGTTGCATACTCATGCAAGATCGTCAGGTAATTGCCTATGCTTCACGGCAATTACACCCCCATGAGGAAAACTATCCCACATATGATTTAGAGCTTGCAGCTGTAGTCCATGCACTTAAAACATGGCGACATTACCTTCTCGGTAATCGTTGCGAGATCTTCACTGATCACCAAAGTCTGAAATATATCTTCACCCAACCGGATTTGAATCTCAGGCAAAGACGTTGATGAGGACATCAATACCATTGTTACACCCACAGCTCCTACTGCTACATATACTGGACCAATTACTAGAGCTCGCGCACGCCAATTAAATTACCAGGTACTTTCATTTCTTGGTAATGATTCTAATGTTCATGAGATTATGATGCTGCCTAAATTGGATACATTTGTTTTGCTTACAAATGAAGGGCCTAGCTTGGAGAAGGATGAACATTGGAGCAAGAACACGCATGGAGTTGATGGCATGCGCAAGGGGATCAAGAACGGAGTTACAAGTGACGATTTCAGGACTTTGAAGCCGCCGTAAGGAGTGCATGAAGCCTTGGACGAAATATACAAGATGCCACTTCATAATATTCGTCCATAGGCTATTCTAGGTGCTGCGTCACCTTATTAATGGGCCAGGCCCATGTAATTTCGAAATACTTAAGTATAGGCTATTTTTAGAGTCCGTATGTGTGGGGAAACAAGAGTTAGGGTTGGTTTCGGACCCCACCCTCAAGGGCCACGAAATTCCCCCCTCTTCCTCCATATATACAGCCCTTAGGGCGTCGTTTAGACTTTGGGTTTTGTTTAGATTAAAAATTCGCCATAGCTGCAACTTCGCGTACTCCGTTTGTGTCCAACGACCAGACCAAGACGTCACAGAACCCCACCTTGATCAATAAAGCTTTCATCTTATATTCGCAATATCCCGATTGCAATCTCAGTTTCTTGCTTGTTCTTCGTTTGCTCGCAGGAAACAGACCCTCGTGGTCAGGTTGATCGTGCTCCGGCGTGGTCAATAACCCTCGGAAGTTGGTTTAGCGATTGCTAAGGCGCGACGTCTCGCACGTTCGTAGTCGGATCGTCAAGGTCGACTCCCACAGAAAACGATAGCCACCATCTCATCGAAACATCGGGACACCTTAGCCTCTATCAAGTGGTATCAGATTTCCAGGTTGCTCGGTGAGATTTTACAGTTTTTCGTAGATTAGATCGAGTCTGTTCTTCATACCTACAGTCCACGAAAAAGCCAGAAAAAAAATTAGGGTTAGTCCATCATATCCGAACCAATCTGAGCCTTTGCATAATCTTTTTAGGGTTTTTGCTTTGTTGAATTCGCGGTTGCATCATCGTGTCAAGTTGCTGGTCTTAGAGTCTAGTCTTTTAGAGTTTCGAGTTCTGGTCATAAGTTGTCACGCCGCCGCCGCACCATCATCATCGCCCATCTACCACTTTTGCTTATCCGCCACCGCTCTGAATCCATATCCATATACCACCACCAATCCGTATCCATATACCACCACCAATCTGTATCCATATACCACCACCGCTACCATATACCACCAACCGCTGCCATATACCACAACCATATATCCACCACCAATCCAAGTTCTTCTCATATTAGGTTTGTTCTTGAGATCAATCTAAATTCCGTTTCGTGTTTCCTTGCCTGCGTAGGTCTCAGAAAAAAAAAGTCTGGAGACCCCCGGGCAGTTTTTAGGCCAAAAATTTCACGGGCTAAATTTTTTTCCCTATCCTATTTTTAGGCTTTTCTGAGTCTTTTGAGCCATGTGCCATCATAGTGATTTTTTATCGCACTTTTTCGTCGTCGCTGCCCTGATTTCCGAAAAAAAGTGAAAAAAAAATTCGTGCCCATCCTATCAGGTTGACGAGGGAAGAGTCTTGAGACACTCGCCATTATAGTGATTTTTCGCAAAAAAAAGAGGCGCAAAAAAAAAAGAGCGAAAAAAAAAGTTCCAGAGTGTGCTTTTCCCTTATATACGTGCAGCCCGTGATTTTGTTAGTGTTCTAGGCTCGCGTCTCTAGCACGGTCTAGCCTAGGACCAGCACAGTACCGTCGTTGAGCGTTTATTCAACTTTGCATCTCTGAATTGATTATTGCTGACCCTTTTTGCTACCATACTATAAGCCTTCCCAGCTCCACATACATCTACATCGTGCGTTTGACTCTCCCTGGCAATCGCTCTATCCAAGCTTTTGAGAGTTTTGACTACAACGGTTGCCGATCACCGCCTGCTGCTGGGTAAGAACTGGTAAGAATTTGAGATTTGCTTGACGGATTTGTGACACCCGCCACCACCACCACTTGTTAGTAGTCTGTAGGATCATATTCTTGTGTGTTTCTATTGCTGCTAACCATGCCAGGATCACAAGTCGACGAGACTGACTGGGAGAACTTGACGAACAAGGAGCTTCATGATACGTTTCAGCAAATGATGAGTGGACAGGTGCAAGATGTGATAAACAGATTTGAAGAGGCCATGGAGAAGATAGATGGCATGGAGAAGACGTTTGAAACAAAGCTCGATAACAAGTTTGCTGAATTGCTTTCGCGTCTTCCACCACCACCACCGGCTGCTCCTGCCGCACCTCTGCAACAACAGCAACAACATCGACTACCTCCACGTCGGGAAACAGCCCTCCGCCGAGCGAGCCGTGTCCCTCTTCAGTCGGGCCAAACTGCTGGTGCTGCTGTTGATACTTCTGTGGCTCCTACTGCTGATGTGGAGGAGGATGATTATGTGGGAGATTATGAGGATGAGGTTGATCACAATCAGAACTACGTGCCACCACTAGCACAGCAACCACCAGGTCGTCCACATGCAAATAATGGCAATGGTAGGGCTCACCCTCAGGTACGAGATCATGACCATCTCCCTAAACTAAAATTGAATATTCCACCATTTCAGGGTAGATATGTTCCTGATATATATCTTACTTGGGAGTTAGAAACTGAACAACGATTTACATGTTTACAATATCCCGAGGAGAGACGTATTCCTGCTGCTGTTTGTGCATTCACTAGTTTTGCATGTGTTTGGTGGTCTGAGCATTGTAGATTATATCCTATTCCGGCTACTTGGGCTGCTTTGAAAACTGCTATGCGTACTCGTTGGGTTCCACCATATTATCAACGTGAATTACTTCAAAAATTGCAGCGCTTAAGACAGGGAAAAAATTCCGTCGAAGAATATTATCAGGAATTACAAACTGGCATGATTAGATGTGGTATTGTTGAGGAGAATGAAGCTATGCTTGCACGTTTTATGGGTGGATTAAATAGAGAGATTCAGATGATTCTAGAGTATAAGGAGTATACTAGTATCACTCATTTATTCCATCTTGCTTGTAAAGCTGAACGTGAAGTGCAGGATCGACAGGCATTGGCGCGGACTAACTTTTCTGCAGGACGACCTTCATCATGGACACCACGTGCATCATCTACTTCCACACGTTCTGCTACACCGGCGCCTCCGTCGGCTGCCACCTCCAACCGTGATACAATAAAGCAGGCACAATCACCACTATCTGCCAAGAGCACACCTTCTGGGCCTGCAAAGAGCTCTTCTTCATCCATGGCATCAACAAGGCAAACACATGATATTATTTGTCGACGTTGCAAGGGTGGAGGTCATTATGCGAGAGAATGCCCATCTAAGCGTGTGATGATTGTTACTGAGGATGGTGGGTATGAGTCCGCTAGTGACTATGATGAGGAGACCTTGGCTCTTATTACACGTGAAGAACATGGTGGAGACGATTCTGATCATGAGACGCAATACATGGCTCCTGAAGATGCTGACAGGTATGAATGTTTAGTTGCTCAATGTGTTTTGGGTGTGCAGGTTACACAAGCTGAGCAAAATCAGAGGCATAATTTGTTCCATACAAAGGGAGTTGTGAAGGAACGTTCTGTTCGCGTGATCATAGATGGAGGGAGCTGCAATAACTTGGCTAGCATGGAGATGGTGGAGAAGCTATCTCTCACCACAAGACCACATCCACATCCTTACTACATCCAATGGTTCAACAACAGCGGCAAGGTTAAGGTAACACGTACTGTTCGTGTGCATTTTAGTATCTCTACATATGCTGATTATGTTGATTGTGATGTGGTACCTATGCAAGCATGTTCCTTATTACTTGGTAGACCATGGCAATTTGATAAAAATTCTATACACCATGGTAGAAACAATCAGTATACTCTTGTTCATAATGATAAGAATATTACTTTGCTTCCTATGACTCCTGATTCCATTTTGAAAGATGATATTAATAGAGCTAATAAAGCAAAACAGGAGACAAATAAGAGTGAAAATCAGATTGTGGCAAAAGAATTTGAGCACCAAATGAAGCCTAATAATAAACCATCTACTGTTCTTTCTGAAATTAAATTGAAAAGTGCATGTTTACTTGCCACCAAATCTGATATTGATGAGCTAGATTTTAGCAAATCTGTTTGCTATGCTTTTGTGTGCAAAGAGGCAGTATTTTCATTCGAGGACGTGCCTTCCTCTTTGCCCCCCGCTGTCACTAACATTTTGCAGGAGTTCGCTGACGTCTTTCCACAAGACGTGCCACCGGGATTACCACCTATTCGAGGGATTGAGCATCAAATTGACTTAATTCCCAGTGCTTCGCTACCCAACCGTGCACCATACCGTACCAATCCAGAGGAGACGAAGGAGATTATGCGTCAAGTACAAGAACTGCTCGACAAAGGTTATATACATGAATCCCTTAGTCCTTGTGCTGTTCCTATCATTTTAGTGCCGAAAAAGGATGGTACGTCGCGTATGTGCGTTGATTGTAGAGGCATTAATAATATTACTATTCGTTATCGTCATCCTATTCCTAGGCTAGATGATATGCTTGATGAATTGAGTGGCTCTACAATATTCTCCAAAGTTGATTTGCGTAGTGGATACCATCAAATTAGTATGAAATTGGGTGATGAATGGAAAACAACATTTAAAACTAAGTTTGGATTATATGAGTGGTTAGTCATGCCTTTTGGGTTAACTAATGCACCTAGTACTTTCATGAGGTTAATGAACGAAGTTTTACGTGCATTCATTGGACGATTTGTGGTAGTTTACTTTGATGACATATTGATTTATAGCAAATCTTTGGAGGAACATTTGGAACATTTACGTGCTGTTTTTATTGCTCTACGTGATGCACGTTTGTTTGGAAACCTTGGAAAGTGCACCTTTTGCACCGACCGAGTATCTTTTCTTGGCTATGTTGTTACTCCATAGGGAATTGAAGTTGATAAAGCCAAGATTGAAGCTATTGAGAGTTGGCCGCAGCCCAAAACGGTCACACAAGTGAGGAGTTTCCTTGGCCTCGCTGGTTTCTATAGGCGTTTTGTGAGAGATTTCGGCACCATTGCTGCACCTCTCAACGAGCTTACAAAGAAGGATGTGCCTTTTGTTTGGGGTACCGCACAGGAAGAAGCCTTCACGGTATTGAAAGATAAGTTGACACATGCTCCTTTACTCCAACTTCCTAATTTCAATAAGACTTTTGAGCTTGAATGTGATGCTAGTGGAATTGGATTAGGAGGTGTGTTATTACAAGATGGAAAACCTGTTGCATACTTTTCTGAAAAATTGAGTGGGCCTAGTCTGAACTATTCTACTTATGATAAAGAATTATATGCTCTTGTTCGAACCTTAGAAACATGGCAACATTATTTATGGCCCAAGGAATTTGTTATACATTCTGATCATGAATCTTTGAAACACATTAAAAGTCAAGCAAAACTGAACCGTAGACATGCTAAATGGGTTGAATTCATTGAGACTTTCCCTTATGTCATTAAACACAAGAAGGGTAAAGAAAATGTTATTGCTGATGCCTTGTCTCGTCATTATACTATGCTTTCACAACTTGACTTTAAAATATTTGGTTTGGAGACCATCAAAGATCAATATGTTCATGATGCTGAATTTAAAGATGTATTGCAGAATTGTAAGGAAGGGAGAACTTGGAACAAGTTCGTTCTTAACGATGGATTTGTGTTTCGTGCTAACAAGCTATGCATTCCAGCTAGCTCCGTTCGTCTTTTGTTGTTGCAGGAGGCGCATGGAGGAGGATTAATGGGACACTTTGGCGTCAAGAAGACGGAGGATATACTTGCTACACATTTCTTTTGGCCAAAGATGAGACGGGATGTTGAGCGTTTTGTTGCTCGCTGCACTACATGTCAAAGAGCTAAGTCACGACTCAATCCTCATGGTTTATATATGCCTTTGCCTGTACCTAGTGTTCCTTGGGAGGACATATCTATGGACTTTGTTTTAGGTTTACCTCGAACAAAGAAGGGGAGGGATAGCATATTTGTTGTCGTGGATAGGTTCTCGAAAATGGCACACTTTATACCATGTCATAAAAGCGATGATGCTGTTAATGTTGCTGATTTGTTCTTTCGTGAAATTATTCGCTTACATGGTGTGCCAAATACTATTGTTTCAGATCGTGATACTAAATTTCTTAGCCACTTTTGGAGATGTTTATGGGCTAAGTTGGGGACTAAGCTGCTTTTTAGTACTACTTGTCACCCCCAAACTGATGGACAAACTGAAGTAGTCAATAGAACATTGTCTACTATGCTTAGGGCTGTTTTGAAGAATAACAAGAAAATGTGGGAAGAATGCTTGCCTCATATTGAATTTGCTTATAATCGTTCATTGCATTCTACTACTAAGATGTGCCCTTTTGAAATTGGGTATGGTTTCCTACCTCGTGCACCTATTGATTTGTTGCCTCTTCCATCTTCAGAGAAGGTTAATTTTGATGCTAAAGAACGTTCTGAATTGATTGTAAAAATGCATGAGTTAACTAAGGAAAACATTGAGAGTATGAATGCTAAATATAAACTTGCTGGAGATAAGGGTAGAAAACATGTTGTGTTTGCGCCTGGAGATCTTGTTTGGTTACATTTGCGTAAAGATAGATTTCCTAATCTGCGCAAATCAAAGCTAATGCCACGTGCCGATGGTCCTTTTAAGGTGTTAGAGAAAATAAATGATAATGCATATAAACTTGAGCTACCTGCAGATTTTGGGGTTAGTCCCACTTTTAACATTGCAGATTTGAAGCCTTATTTGGGTGAGGAAGATGCGCTTCCGTCGAGGACGACTTCATTTCAAGAAGGGGAGGATGATGAGGACATCAATACCATTGTTACACCCACAGCTCCTACTGTTACATATACTGGACCAATTACTAGAGCTCGCACACGCCAATTAAATTACCAGGTACTTTCGTTTCTTGGTAATGATTCTAATGTTCATGAGATTATGATGCTGCCTAAATTGGATACATTTGTTTTGCTTACAAATGAAGGGCCTAGCTTGGAGAAGGATGAACATTGGAGCAAGAACACGCATGAAGTTGATGGCATGCGCAAGGGGATCAAGAACGGAGTTACAAGTGACGATTTCAGGACTTTGAAGCCGCCGTAAGGAGTGCATGAAGCCTTGGACGAAATATACAAGATGCCACTTCATAATATTCGTCCATAGGCTATTCTAGGTGCTGCGTCACCTTATTAATGGGCCAGGCCCATGTAATTTCGAAATACTTAAGTATAGGCTACTTTTAGAGTCCGTATGTGTGGGGAAACAAGAGTTAGGGTTGGTTTCGGACCCCACCCTCAAGGGCCACAAAATTCCCCCCTCTTCCTCCATATATACAGCCCTTAGGGCGTCGTTTAGACTTTTGGTTTTGTTTAGATTAAAAGTTCGCCATAGCTGCAACTTCGCGTACTTCGTTTGTGTCCAACGACCAGACCAAGACGTCACAGAACCCCACCTTGATCAATAAAGCTTTCATCTTATATTCGCAATATCCCGATTGCAATCTCAGTTTCTTGCTTGTTCTTCGTTTGCTCGCAGGAAACAGACCCTCGTGGTCAGGTTGATCGTGCTCCGGCGTGGTCAATAACCCTCGGAAGTTGGTTTAGCGATTGCTAAGGCGCGACGTCTCGCACGTTCGTAGTCGGATCGTCAAGGTCGACTCCCACAGAAAACGATAGCCACCATCTCATCGAAACATCGGGACACCTTAGCCTCTATCAGACGTTGGGTCGAGTTGATCTCGGATTACGACTTAGGAATAACTTACACCCCGAGCAAAGCCAATGTCATGGCTGATGCGTTAAGTCGTAAATCTTATTGTAACAACCTGATGTTACAACAAAGTCAACCACTTCTCCACGAGGAATTTCGTAAGCTTACCTTCACAT
This sequence comes from Triticum dicoccoides, assembly GCF_002162155.2. Classification (NCBI taxonomy): domain Eukaryota; kingdom Viridiplantae; phylum Streptophyta; class Magnoliopsida; order Poales; family Poaceae; genus Triticum; species Triticum dicoccoides. The sequence goes on along the minus strand of NC_041388.1, from coordinate 139,614,094 downwards.
TGTTCCTCAAGGGTTCCTATCCACCCTGGTGGCGAAGCCTAACCTTACGGATCAGATCATAGCTGCCCAGAAGTGTGATAAGGGCATATCCCGGATTAAGGAAAACATCGCTAGGAGAGTTGCTAAATGGTTTTCCGTGGATGAGCGAGGTGTTGTCTTCTTTGAGAACCGCTTGGTGGTTCCCAAGAAACAACATCTACATCAGTTGATTCTTAAGGAAGCTCATGATTACCCTCTCACCATTCATCCCGGTAGTACTAAAATGTATCAAGACCTACGCCAAAGGTTTTGGTGGAATAGGACGAAGAGAGAAATTGGTCAATACATAGCTAGTTGCGACGTCTGTCGTCGTGTTAAAGCAGAGCATCAACGGCCTGCTGGCACCCTTCAACCTTTGCCTATTCCTGAGTGGAAATGGGATAAAATCAGTATGGATTTCATTACTGGGTTTCCCAGGACCAAGAGAGGGAATAATGCTATCTTCGTCGTGATCGATCGTCTTTCCAAAGTAGCCCATTTCCTACCTGTTCGTGAGAGTATCACCGCTAGCCAGCTAGCTGACTTATACATCTCCCGAATAGTGTGTCTTCATGGTGTCCCATTGGAAATTAACTCAGACCGTGGGAGTCTCTTCACCTCTTGATTTTGGGAAAGTTTCCAAAATGCTATGGGAACTCGTCTCTCTTTTAGCACTGCCTTCCACCCTCAATCAAGTGGTCAAGTAGAGCGAGTAAATCAAATTCTGGAAGATATGCTCCGAGCTTCTGTCATTTCATTTGGAATGGATTGGGAGAAATGCCTTCCATTTGCGGAGTTCGCTTATAACAATAGTTATCAAGCTAGCTTAGGCAAAGCTCCTTTCGAAGTTCTCTATGGACGAAAATGTCAAACGCCTCTTAACTGGTCAGAAACTGGGGAAAGACAACTCTTTGGCCCGGATATGATTCAGGAAGCAGAAGAGGAGGTTCGCCTTATTCGTGAGAAATTGAAAACAGCCCAATCTCGTCAAAAGAGCCAATATGATCGTAAACATAAGCTCATGACTTATGAAGTCGGCGAGAAGGCTTACCTTCGGGTTACTCCGTTAAAGGGAACCCATCATTTCGGTATCAAAGGCAAATTGGCTCCTCGTTACATTGGACCCTTTCACATTCTTGCCAAACAAGGAGAAGTTTCCTACCAATTGGAAGTACCTCCGCATCTTTCCAGAGTTCACGATGTCTTCCACATTTCTCAACTCAGGCGTTGCTTCGCGGATCCTATCCGTGGAGTGGACCACAAAATGCTTGATCTACAAGATAATCTCACTTATCGGGAATATCCCGTTCGTATCCTTGATCAAGCTGAGCGTACCACTTGACGTCATAACATCAAGTTTCTCAAGGTTCAATGGTCACACCATTCCAAGAAAGAAGCCACATGGGAAAGGGAGGATCGTCTTCGACTTGAGTACCCCACCTTCTTCCCAACGGATCCTAAATCTCGGGACGAGATTCTTTTGAGTGGGGGTGAGTTGTCACACCCTAGCTAGTTCATACATTAGAGTGATTGCATCATGTTTAAATTTCCCAGAAAGATGAAATGGGGATGACAGAACCCCCAGCACCCCCTGGAACAACTAGGGTTTACTAAAAACTTTTTCAATGAACCTGAAATGCCCTTCTAAAAAGTCCACCCTTTTTGTTTTGGGTTAAAACCTTTGACAAAAATGGTGCACATTTTTCTAGGACATCATAAGGTCATTGGGTTAATCCATTACTAATTGCATTTGGGCAATTTAAATCCTATAAATATTTTTAAATGCCCAAATAGTCCTGAAAGTAATTTTAGGCTGTTGAGAATATTTTCAAATGTGCCTCTGATTATTTTCAGGGTTTTTCTAAATGAAATAGTATTTTTACTATTTCAAAACACAAAACAGAATAAATAAAAAAAACAGAAAAAGAGAGAGAAAGGGACTAACCTGGCTAAACCCCCAGCCGGCCCACCTGGCGGCCCAGCACTGTGCTGGCCCATGGCTAGTCAGCTGCTTTCTCTCGCCAGGCTGGCAGGCAGAGAGGTGAGCGCTGGCGCGCCTGAGCTCGCCACGGCGCCACCTGCTTGTCGCCCGCGCCCCTGGACGTCTCGACGACCTCCATGTCATCGCGCCGACCCCGCAGACCCCTCCATTCACCACCAACACCTCTCCCTCGCCCTCTCCCACCATGGCCGACGCCCCTGCCACCGCACCGTCGCCGTAGCCGCGCCCTCCGTCATCCTCGTGCCGCACCGCCGTGTCCATGAGCCCCACCGTCGTCGACTACGTCGAGCAGGCCGAGCCCCGAGCGCTCGCCCACTCTAGAATCGCCCCGACCTCGTCTTCCCCAACTCCAGCCACCGGAGATCCCCTTCGCCGTCCTCACCACATCAGCTCGCCCCCGACCTCGCCGACTGCCTCGTCGTGACCCCCGTGAGCTCAGCCATCTCCCCATCCTCTCTGTTTCCTCTTTTGCACTCCGTAGCGACTGCACCATGCTCACCCGCACGCGCCACCGCCCGCGCTCATCGCCAGCGATGCTCCGGTGACCATTTGGTCCCGGGCATGCGCCCAACACACTCCCCACATCGCATAGAGCCCCCGTAGAACCTCGCCGTGCTCTTTTGCGCACCACAGCCCCATCCCCACCAGCACCCGAGCTTCGGCCGCCTCCGAGCTCGTCGCCGGCGCCACTCCAGCCACTTCCCGGCCGTGCCACCACCCTGGTTGGATGCAGACAAGCGTCCGCGTCCCGTAGCTGTGCTCCGCGCGCCAAACGGCGCCATGTAGGTGAATCCTGCGCTGCTCCGCCGCGTCTGGCCTCGCCGGCGGCTAAACACCGGCGAGTTTGACCCTATTTGACCCCGTGTGGGCCCAGGTTGAGCTCCCCTGAGTCACTGACATGTGGGCAATTCCCCTGGCTAATTAGAATTAGTTTACTTAACACTAATTATTTTAGTTAATAGGTTGACTCACTGACATGTGGGCCCAGGGCCTAACTAACCTAGTTTAGTGCTAACGAAACACTAACTAACTCTGTTAGTTAGTTGTTACACTGGCAGATGGGGCCCACCGGTCAGGTTTGACCTGGGCTGGCGCCTTTGACCCGCAGACGTCACACTGACGCCAGGCTGACATAGTAAATCCTTTTCTGGATTTATTCTTATATAGGAAATTCCAGAAAATAACCAAAACTTCTAAAAATCATCGAAAATAATCTATAACTCAGATTGAAAAGATTTATATATGAAATTTAATCAGAAAAATTCAATATTTCCTTCTGTAATGGTTTCATGCATGACAAAACACTTTAACCTTGCTGTTTAGGTGAAACAAGCTAATACACTTATAATGCTTAAGATCATAAGCTTCCATTTGAATCTTTGATTCAAATGGACCCAATTCAACTTGTTTCACATTGCATTAGGCAGGACACCTCATATTGCCATGTCATTCCATGCATCATATTGTTGCGTATTGCATGTGATGATTGTATTCTGTGGTGTCTTTCGTGGTAGGTTCTGCCTCCGAGGATATTTCCGAGTATCCAGCTGAAGGGCAGTACCCTACTACTACTCCATCAGGCAAGCAGCCCCATTTGATCATATCGATACAATCCCATGTTCTCGCTTCTCCTCTCAATTACTGCATTAAGACAACAACGTTTCAAACCGTTGTGTGCTGCGGTAGTTGAACCTTTATCCTCTGCATGACCTTTAATTGCCACAGTAACTAGAAGAAACCCACTAGCATGTGTAGGAGTTGATTGAGCCATGTATGTGTTTCCTACCTTGCTATGCCTGCTATGCTTAGAGTTGTGTCAGGTCTGGTTCATCTTGGTGATGGGCTAGGGTGAAATGATTATGTCGGTAATGTGAGGGGTGGGTTGAACATGTTTTGGTAAAGGTATCGATGAGAGGCCATATAGGAGTACATGGTGGGTTGTTTCATTGGGGTCGTCCATAAGAACTGAGATCTGTATGCGTGATTTAAGATTCAGCTACTACCACACATTGTGCCCTGAAATATGACCCCGCTCGACTTACTGACCCCTCTCGTCCTCTGTCCAGGAGTTGCAACTAGTTTCTGGTGTTTGTAGGTTATGTGTTGGCGGCCGTGCGTAGTGCTGACCCTAGGGGTGGGCTATGATGCGGTAGATACACCATGGCACGGTGTACCGAGTCACCCGTTTGGTGCCTCGGAAACCTTGCACACATTGTTTGGGGCCGTTGAGGACACCCCGGCCGGTTTTCCTTGCGGATGGAACTCGAATAGGCGATAAACCTGGACTAGAGACTTGTGCGGTTAGTCAGGTCGTGGTCTACACCCACGTCGGCTTTCGCTTGAAGTCTGCCGAGCACATGTCGTGTGCAGACGCTAAGTGGTGGAAACATTTGTGATGAAGTACACCCCTGCAGGGTATAAAACTATTCGAATAGCCGCGTCCGTGGTAAAAGACTACTTGGTTGCCTATACAGTTCATAGACAAGTTAATGCTTACTACTAAAAGACTCAAGATAAGTGTGAGTACCAAGGATGGCCCTCTCATAGGATGACGAGGGAGGATCCCCGGTGGAGTATTGTGTTGGTGATTAGTGGACTCGTGTGCGAAAACTATTTTACAGTGGTGTCTCGTAGGATAGCTTAGCCAAGAGTCAAAGCTGGCTTGCTGCAATAACTCGACCACCTTCTTGAGAATGAGCATGTATAGTAGGTTCTGTTGTAAGACTTGCTGAGTACCTTTGTACTCATGTTGCCTTAATTACTATTTTCAGACGGCAACACCGCCCCCTCCGATGGGTTTTATGTAGACCTCGATGTCGATGAGTAACTTGCCACCCAGGTGGTGATTCTGGCCATGGAGGGCCCTATGTAGATAGACAGGCTTCGACAAGCCTTCTTTCTTTCTAGTGTCTGTACTCAGACTATTTGCTTCCGCATGTGCTTGTATGCTTGTATGACTTGAGTGTCGGGTCATGTGACCCCTACATGTATGAACATGTTATGTATGGCTCTCTGGAGCCTTTAAATAAAGTACTTGAGTTGTAGAGTTTTGTTGTGATGCCATGTTGTATTTGCACATATCGAGCATATTGTGTGTATGATTGAAATGCTTGGTATGTGTGGGATCCGACAATCTAGTTGTTTATCCTTGGCAGCCTCTCTTATGGGGAAATGTAGTCTAGTGCTACTTGAGCCATAGTAGTCCGCTACAGCCTGGTTCACCGGAGTCCTGCTAGCCCAGCACTACTGCTTAGGACACTTGACTGGCCGGCATGTGTTTCACTTCGTTCCTATGTCTGTCCCTTCGGGGAAATGTCACGCGGTGACATCCGGAGTCCTGCCTAGCCTGCTACAGCCCGGGTTCCCCGGAGTCCTGTTAGCCCAGTGCTACAGCCCGGATTCACACGCTGATGACCGACATGTTCGATGTGATTCATGTATGTCTGTACCCATAGTTCTGTGCCGCTTTGGGTTCACGACTAGCCATGTCGGCCCGGGTTCTCTGTCATATGGATGCTAGCGACACTATCATAAATGTGAGCCAAAAGGCGTAAATGGTCCCGGGCCATGGTAAGGCGACACCCATGGGGATACCGTGCTTGAGGCCGCAAAGTGATATGAGGTGTTACCGGCTAGATCGATGTGACTTGGAATCGGGGTCCTGACATTATATTACATATCAAGCCTTGTTTTCATCATACAGGACGGGATTACATGAATGTATTCATTCAAAAATAATGTCCTTAGCACATTGCTCCACCACAATGCAGGATCCCTTCAGAACATCTTCAAAATACCGCTCGGGCATGCGGTGCTCCTTTCCCGCGGGCGGTCCTTCGGTCACGAGCTTGACGACATCCATCTTCGCCCATTGTATCTTGACGCGGGCGAAGGCCATCCGTGCACCTTCTATGCAGACCTACCGCTTGATGACATCAAGCCGAGGCAAGCATTGACTAGCCGCTTCACGTGGCCGAAGTAGTTGCCGGGTATAGCTTCTACAGGCCACAGCCGGATTATTAAATCCTTCATGGCTAGTTCGTCCACCCTATGCAGCTCGACCAACTACTTCAGTTGGTCGCTAAAGGGCACTGGATGTTCTGGTGCAAGGTATTGTGACCAGAACAACTTCTCCGTTGAGCTCCCCTCTTCGGCTCAGAAGAATTCTGCAGCGTCAGAAACACTGCGCGACAAATCCGCAAACACCCCTGGAGAAATCCAAATCCGGGTCAGTAAGAGATACCTCTGACTCACATACTTGCTTTGCATAATAAAAGCATTACTCGCCATGATCTTCTTGGCCTCTTGGATCTCTCGGAGGGTGCCTTGGGCTTCGGCTCGGGCCTCTTGTGCGCTTCGGCAGCATGAGAAGTCACGGCCAGCAGCGACGCCTGCCTATTCACAAAGACACATATGATTAGTCTCCTGCGAATAGCTATTTGATCCTCTGTTCGGCTTTTCTTTCCGAACACCGGACAGAGTCTCTGGGCTACTATCTGTACTTTAACTTTCTTTTCCCATAAATGCAGCGCTAACCTCAAAGCCTGTTAGAAGGCTCGCGCAGGCTTCGGTCAGTCCGCTCTTCACGGACTGAATCTTCTCAATCACCGCACCCACGAGGGTATGGTGTTCCTCAACGATGGAAGCGCTTCGTAGCGCCTCCAGTAGAGTATCCGGCGCCTCTGGTTGGACAGAGGTCACCGGCAGAATGGGCACACCTCCTTTCGATGAAGGAGGCTGCTTGCCGGATTCCGGAGCCGTATAGGTCTCCGAGACTGTATTCGGCTGGGGGCTAAATTGGACATAGCCCCCATCGCCAGTCTCCATGGGGATCTGCTCCCCTATGTGTCCGATGGCCGAGATCTTGCCCTCTGGTGCCGTCCTGACGGCCTCCTGCGTCTCTCCCTAGCCGGGGGTCCTTCAGGGCAACACCTCGATGTCGTCCATAGCATTGGGAGAGGAGGCCGTTGGAAGGGACCCGCTGTCCATCACCTTCGAATCCAGCGAGTTCCCCGAAGACGAGGATCGCTCGAGGGCGGAATAAGCCAGACTGCAAATGCATGATTCAACATGTTAGAATTATGAAGTGAAAGACGAGGATATATGAATGCATCAAGGTCTTCGGATACTCATGATTCGGCTAGGGGCTTGTTTCGAGGGCGCCGCTCTGGGCTGCTATCGACATCCCATGCGGAGCTATCTGCGAAGGAAGCCTTTCCCTTCTTGGACACCTCTGCTTCCAGATCTGTGGAGGCCGCCCTCTTCTTTCCCCCTCGGGGAGGGGGAAGTTGCTTTCTTCCTCCTCTTCCTCCTCGTCGTCTTCGGTAGCGGAGTGAGTTTTAGCGTCTTCAGATGCCATATCCGAAGTACCCTTGGGACGGAGGCCTCCTCTGGTTCCCTTGGCCTTCTTCTTGGCCTTCTTCTCTAGCGCCACGTAGGGCGGTGGAACCAGCATCTTCATCAAAAGCTGGATGGCTGGTTCCTCGGGCAGCGGAGCCGAACACCGAATCCGCTCCGCCTTCTTTGTCCAACCCTGAAAAGTCCAAATAGGGAAGTTGGGACATCCTCGTTGTGCAAGCCAGAAAGGGATACGCCTTGAAGCACGAAAATGAAAAACTTACCGAACTGGCGGGATGGGCCAGATTGTGCCTGCAGTCCTTGGTTGTCTCCGGCCACGTCTCGTTGGCCTTGAAGAGCACCTTCCAGATGTCTTCGTGCGTAGTTCCGAAGAATCGTCGCAGGGTCTTGTGCTTGGCCAGATTGAACTCCCATAGATGGCAAGCCTAGTTCTGGCATCGAAGGATCCAACGAATTAGCATCACCTGAATCACATCGACGAGGTTGACATTCTTGTCTGTCATGCTCCTGATGCGCGTCTGAAGCGGTGTCAACTCGTCTGACGAAGACCGATCCAGGCCCTTCTCCTGCCAGGAGGTAAGCCACATTGGGGCCCTGTATTTGAATTCGGGAGCCGCGGCCCAGGCAACATCGTGGGGCTCAGTGACATAGAACCACAGCTTCTGCCACCACTTGACGGTCTCCACGAAGGTGCCTTTGGGCCACGGGACGTTGGACATTTCTCTCACCATGGTGCCTCCGCATTCTACGTGTTCGCCGCCCACCACCTTTGGCTTCACATTGAAGGTCTTCAGCCATAGTCCGAAGGGGGATGCGGAGGAAGGCCTCACACACGACGATAAACGCCAAGATGGTGAGGAAGGAATTTGGGGCCAGATCATGGAAATCCAGCCCATAGTAGAACATGAGTCCGCGGCCGAATGGGTGGAGAGGAAATCCCAGCCCGCGGACGAAGTGAGGGATGAACACGACCCTCTCATGGGGCTCTGGAGTGGGGATGATCTGTCCCTTAGTAGGAAGCCGATGGGCAATCTCCCTGGCCAAATATCCATCCTCCCGAAGTTGGGTGATGTCCTTCTCCTTGATGGTGGAGACCATCCACTTTTCCTACGCTCCGGACATGGTTGGAGTGCTTTCTTGGGGCAGGAAAGATGAGAACTTGGGCGTTGGAGCTCGAGAGTGGTTAGGCATAAAGAGAGAAGGCGTGGGTGGAAGAGATGAATCCTTATCTCCTTATAAAGGCAGTGAATATCAAACACCTCCCCACTCGCCATGAAACTCGCCTATTCCACAGGGGCCGTGTGGGCAGCATGGTTAGATTACTCATACCCGTATTGATGAGAATCCCGCAATAAGGGGACACGATCTCTGCTTTGGCGACATGGGCCAATAAATCCACATCACGAAATATGGAGCGGCAGGCCAAGAAATGGTTCGAAATAATAACCGGGCAGGGACGTGATGTCACATTACAAAAAGTTCTCAACAGATGGTACTCGTGAAATATTATACTCTCTACGATGGTGTATAATACTTGTTTTGTAGATCCGGACACATTTGTTGTTCGAAGACTGTGTCGGAGTATTCGGAGAAAGAACCAGCCTTGCAATGCCGAAGACAATCTGCGCGCCAGACACCTCGTCATTGAAGCCTGGTTCAGGGGCTACTGAGGGAGTCCTGGACTAAGGGGTCCGCGGGAATCCGGCCTGTTGGACATGGGCCGGACTATTGGGCCATGAAGATACAAGATAGAAGACTTTCTCTCGTGTTCGGATAGGACTCTCCTTTGCGTAGATGGCAAGCTAGGTGGCCAGATGTACTATTTCCTTTCTATGTAACCAACTTTGTACAACCCTAGTTCCCTCCGGTGTCTATATAAACCGGAGGGTTTAGTTCGTAGGGATAATCATAATCAGATAGGCTAGACTTCCAGGGTTTTAGCCATTACAATCTCATGGTAGATCAACTCTTGTAACCCCCATACTCTTCAATATTAATCTAGCAGGATGTAGGGGTTTACCTCCATCGAGAGGGCCCAAACCTGGGTAAACATTGTGTGCCCTGTCTCCTGTTACCATCAACCTCAGACGCACAATTCGGGACCCCCTACCTGAGATCTGCCGGTTTTGATATCGACACCCTCCAGCCTCTCCGAGCACTCCAAGCTCACTGCCCAACCAACACAAACCCTTAGCATAGCTGGAGCCCGGCCAGGTAGGCCTCTGGCCGCCATCACCGACCCGAGCTCGCCTGTAGCGACCCGACCTCAGATGGTCAACTCTTTGTGCTTCAGTGTCATCCCTGGATCGGTAATGCTGACACACAGAGTACTCGAAGGATTTATAACAGAGTAGCAATCACACACTATTTCATCGAATGTCTCCAAAGAGAACTTATTACAATAATATGGCTTAAGGCCATCTAATGCGATAACAGCGGAAGGCTTGGAAGATAGGGTGAGTCCATCAACTCCAACGACATAGCTGAGCTACACGGCAATGACCTAACGAACCTTACTCCTCGTCTGAAAAGTCTGCAACATAATACGTTGCAGCCCGAAAACGGGTCAGCACATGGAATATGCTGGCAATATAACACAGTAGAGCAGAAACAGAATAATGCTATCACTACATGCATATATGGCTGGTGGAAAGCTGTATGGTTGTAGTTTTGTGAAAAGCCAATTTTTCCCTACAACAACGGAATAGATTTTAATTTTACTATCATGGTGGTTGAAACATCATTGAGAAGGTAACCCCAACTCAATCCTAATTAAAGTGATTAACATCCCAATAGTTTTAATTAAGCATGGTGAGATACATGTGATAACCCAAGTACTAGATACTCAAGAATTGTCCATAACCGGGGACACGACTAACCATGATTAGATTGTAAACTTTGCAGAGGTTTGCGCACTTTTCCCCACAAGACTCGATCGCCTCCGTTGGATTTCTCGCACTACATGGTGTTTGAGAAAAGGATGACCGAGACACAGTCTTTCAGAAATGTTAACTCTCTACTCCGGGTAGACCATACCAAACCTACAAAACCCACTACCTGCTGATCTACCTCTTCAAGAGCTTCACGTAACTTACTCAACTATGCTAGAGCCCATAATAGCTTGTGGCTGCACACGGAAGTTTCTAGCATGAATCATCTCAGTTCCCTTTGAGCCTGGGTGGTGGTCCATAGGAAGATCACACGGGTACCCCGGGATTTCCAAAAAAACAGACAACACTGGGTTCCCCAGGTGCCTCAGTCCACCCAGTTGTTTGATTAAGTTGCCACCTTAAGTTGAACCATTAATTAACAATCTCACATCTGACATGAATTTCACTCAAACCCAAACCACGTCTACGAGCATAGCATAGCAATAAGCAATACGTAGAAGTAACTCCCAAGGGTTTGAATGTAACAGGGCAATAGGTTCTACCTCAGCAACTACTTCCCAACCCACAAGTTAATGGCATCCTAATCATGCAATGTTTGAGGATTGGAACTAATGCATAAAAACTGGGTAATAATGGGATATGATCAAAGTGTTACTTGCCTTGCTGACGATCCGCGAATCCTAGAGACTCGTAGTAACACGCTTCGCACTCCGGGAATTCTATCGCAAGCAAACAATAACATACATAAGTAACAAGCGACGATGCACAAGCAAAACTCAAATAAGAGAGGTTGACCAGAAAGTTCAAATTAAGAACTCCGGTTCGCAAAAAGAATCAAAACAAACGAAGCAACGAAACTCAAACGACGAAAGAAAGAAGCTTCATTTACTAATCTGAAACTAGTTCAAATTTTACAGTAGCAAAACTTGTTTGAGTTGGTTAAACGGAAAGAGGGTTTCGAGACGAAACTCCAGGCGCTTGAATCGCCTGATTCCTTTAAACGAGCGAAAAGATAAACAAAAACTAAGATCGGATCAGAAATCACAATCAGAAAAATCGCGGAATAAATCCGATAAAAGAAAACTCACGAACAGACTAACGAATGAGCGTTCGTTAGCTATAACTAACGGGAGAAAACCTTTCGTTAAAACGAACGTCCGCTAACTAGAAGAATCGAAAAAAACCGGTGAATCCAAAAAAATACGGATCTAGGGTTTTCTAAAAAAAATCGAACGATTTTTATAAAAAAACAGGCGGCGGGGCGCGGTGGCTACCTCCGGCGAGGTGGGGCAGCGGCTCGCGGGCGGGGTTTGGCGGCGGCGCTAGGCGGCGGCGGCTGCGGCGGCGAGCGCGGGCGGCGGCGGCTGCACGAGGCGGTGGCGTCTGCGGGCGGCAGGGTTGGCGGCGGTGGTGGTGGTGTTGGGGGCGGGGGTGGCAGCGTATATAATGGGGCAGGGGCGGCGACTTGGAGGAGGGGGCAAGGCGCGGCGGAGGCGGAGTCCAACTTGGACTCCGGTCCGAGTGGCGGCGGCGGCCTGGCGCGGCTGGGCCTTAGGCCCAGTCGGCGCGGGAACCCCTTTTTTTTTAAACTTCGCCGACCGGAATAAAATCCTAGAAAAAAAATAATAAATAAAACCTAAAAATGCCAAAACAATTTTTCACCGTCTAAATAAAATATTTAGAACAAGATGACCATTTTCTTGGCCCTAAAATGCAATTTTGAAAAACATGCAATTTTTCTAATGCAAATAAAATCCGAATAGAATCCAATGAAAATCAATTTAATGATTTTAATATTTTTCCTCCAATATTTCATTTATTTTGGAGAAGTCATATTATCTCCTCTCTTTAATTTTTAATGTGAAATGTTTTTCAGAGAGAAATAATTAAAATTAAATCCTCTTTTCATTATTTGATAAAAGAATCAAACATGAAGACCGGGAAAACCCCAACTCTCTCCAAGGGTCCTTGAGCTGCTTAGGATTTCGAGGATTACGAAACGGAAAAGCAATAAAACATGATATGCATGGATGATCTATGTATAACATTCCAAATTGAAAATTTGGGATGTTACAAACCTACCCCCCTTAAGATGAATCTCGCCCTCGAGATTCGGGTTGGCTAGAAAATAGGTATGGGTGGTCCTTGCGGAGATCATCCTCTCGTTCCAGGTAGCTTCATCCTCGGTATGGTGGCTCCACTGAACTTTACAAAACTTGATAACCTTACTGCGGGTGACTCTGCTGGCAAACTCAAGAATCTTAACTGGCTTCTCCTCGTAAGTCAAATCACTGTCCAACTGAATCGCCTCCAAGGGTACTGTATCTCTTAATGGTATTTCCGCCATCTCAGCATGACACTTCTTCAGTTGTGAAACATGGAACACATCGTGGACTCCTGACAATCCCTCAGGTAACTCCAACTTGTAGGCAACTTCTCCCATCTGTTCCAAAATGTGATACGGTCCTACAAATCTCGGGGCTAACTTTCCTTTAACTCTAAAATGTTTCACTCCTCGCAAGGGCGATACTCGCACATATGCTCTATCTCCAATTTCGTAAGCTACCTCCTTGCGTTTTGAGTCTGCGTAACTCTTCTGCCTGGACTAAGCAATCTTCAGTCGGTCTCGGATCAGTTTTACCTTCTCCTCAGATTCTTTAATCAAGTCTGGTCCAAACAACTGTCGGTCTCCTACCTCATCCCACATCAACGGTGTTCTGCACCTGCGTCCATACAGGGCTTCAAACGGTGCCATCTTCAAACTGGCTTGGTAGCTATTGTTGTATGAGAACTCTGCATACGGCAAATTGTCATCCCAACTAGATCCATAATCTAGCGCACAGGCTCTCAACATGTCCTCCAAAATTTGATTACTCTCTCAGTCTGTCCATCTGTCTGCGGGTGAAACACTGTACTGAACTCCAATCTCGTTCCCAAAGTCTGGTGTAACTGATGCCAAAACTTTGAAGTAAACTGTGTTCCTCGATCCGATACGATGGTCCTGGGAACTCCATGCAGACATACGATCCTGGACATATAGATCTTGGCCAACTTTGCACTTGTATAGGTGGTTTTCAATGGGATGAAATGAGCTACTTTGGTCAAACAATCAACTACTACCCATATGGAATCATATCCTGCTTTAGTCCTGGGTAATCCGGTGATAAAGTCCATGCCAAGTTTATCCCACTTCCATTCGGGTATTGGCATAGGCTGTAACAGTCCTGCTGGCTTCTGATGTTCTGCCTTAACTCTCTGACATACATCACATGTGGATACATACTCGGCAATATCCTTCTTCATACCAGTCCACCAGAAACGTTCCTTTAAATCCAAATACATCTTGGTGTTTTCGGGGTGTATCGAGTATGGTGAGTCATGGGCCTCTTGAAGTATTAACTTCCTGATCTCCTAGTTGTTGGGCACATAAACTCGGTCCTCAAACCATAGGGTATCATGCTCATCCTCACGAAAACCTTTGGCCTTTCCTTTGCCCATCTTCTCCTTTATCTCGACAATCTCTTTATCATCTTTCTGAGCTTCTCGAATCTTGTCCAGCAATGTCGACTGAACCTCCATTGTGGCAATGAACCTTCTAGGTACAATCTCTAACCGAAGTTCCATGATGTCCTTTGCTAATTCCTTCGGCAGTCCTTTACTTTCAAGGATATTAGCATAACTCTTCCGACTCAATGCGTCTGCTACGACATTGTCCTTTCCTGGATGATAGTGTAGCTTCATGTCATAATCCTTTATAAGCTCCAACCATCTCCTCTGCCTAAGGTTCAGCTCCTTCTGAGTGAAGATGTACTTCAAACTCTTGTGATCCATGTACACATCACAACGGTTTACAATAAGGTAATGTCTCCAAGTCTTCAACGCATGCACTACGGCTGCTAGCTCCAAATCATGCGTGGCATAATTCAACTCATGAGGTTTTAGTTGTCGTGAGGCATACGAAACAACTCTTCCGTCCTGCATCAGCACACATCCAAGTCCTAAGCGAGAGGCGTCACAATACACTTGGAACTCCTTATGTATATCTGGTAGTACCAGCACTGGGGCTGTAGTCAAACATTTCTTCAACTCCTGGAAACTTGCTTCACAATCTTCTGTCCATTTAAACTTGGTATCTGTCGGCGTTCTGGGAATGGGGGTCCCCAGACTTGCCTGCCTGTGGCCTGCGGCGTGGCTCAAAGGGGGGCCCAGTGCGGCCCATCTTCATCAACACAGACCCAAGACCCTCGCGAGGGGCCAAGCCTCGCGGGGCGGATGACACGGAGCTTCCTCGGGCACGGCCTCATCAGGCTGGCTCGCGAGGAGGCGGAGAGATCAAGGTGGGGTACCTCATGAGGTGTCCGTGACGCAAGCCATGACGACCAAGGGTGCCAGGAGGGCGCCAGCCCGCACAGTGTCCTCCTTTCCTCTTTGGTGCAAAGGGAGCAAGCGCAGGCGAGAGCATCAAGCAAAGGTACCCGTTTCGGTGCAACGAGACCAAGACCAGCCCAACGGCAGGAAGGAAGTCATTGTGGAGCCCAAGCCAGCGTCACCACCAGAGCCTTTGGTAGGCGAGGACCAACTTTAGTCAGGATAAGTGTACCCGATGTTCCCCTTCAAAATGGCCAATTGTTGGTGCCCTTCCCGCTCAATATTTTTGAAGAGGCCCAGGGCCTTTGCCTATAAATAGGACTAGCCACCCCCATGGTAGAGAAGACCGGCCAATCCAGAAACAAGCTGGGATCGGATAGAGTCGCATCACACATAGAGAGAGAAGGGTGACTGAACTCCTCCTAGAAGTTCATCGCCCCAGCCAAGAACAGACCCTCGCGAGGCTGTTTTTCCTTGTATTGTTCATCATCATCAGCCCAAGAGGCAATCCACCACACCACACACTGGAGTAGTGGTATTACACCACAACGGTGGCCCCGAACCAGCAAAAACCATGTGTCTCTTGTGCTGTTCTTTCCATAGCTTAGATCTTAGCGAGGCGGTGGGGTGCAGGTAGGTAGAAGGCGAAATCCCCGCGTGCACCCCAGTGTTCGAACCTCAAGGGTCTGCCGGAACACGAAACCCGACATTTGGCGCGCCAGGTAGGGGTGCGCCAGAATTCGTCTTCCACCGCCCCTTTATCCTCCGACCATCGTGTCCATGTCTGACGCTCGTCGGGCCCGCGCCGAGCGCCGGGCCGCTCTCGCCTCCCGTGTCGCCCAGACGGCTCCAGTCGGCGGGCGTCCTCGCCGTTCCCTGTCACCTTCCGTCAACGCCGCCACCGGCCCGGTGGGGAACGAGCAGCAAGCATCGTCTCAACATCCATCTGTGCGGCAAGACGGCCACACTGCTACTCCCTCGCTCACCCCAGCTGGTTCTTTGTCCCGCACGCTCCGTGCACCCATGGAGGCTCGAGCTGCGCTCATCGCGGCAAACGAGCTCCTGCGCTACCGTCCCGTCGACGACGTCTACAAAGAATGGCTCGACTGCGTCGCCGAGCTCGTCCGCGCCGTAGGGGGCTCTCCTGCGCCGTCTGTTCCGCTGCACCGCACCCCGCCTTGCGCGGGCGACGAAGCTCCGGGGGCGCCCCAGCCGCCTCCTCCTCAAGAAGGCGCCCAGGCTCCAAGGCACGTGGCCCCTTGGCGGAACCCGCTCCGTCAGGTGCCAGCGCGGCAAGAGCAGAGATGCCAAGAAATCCCTCGCCCGCAAGAAGCTGCTCGGGCGCTCCCTGCTCCAGCACGTCGCGACCATGCTCCTGCTCCCGCACGTCAAGACCCCGCGCTGCTCCCAGCTACAGTGCGTGGGGACCAGCAAGACCAAGCTCTCCGTCACCCAAGGCCACCTGTGGCCACAGCAGGCTGTCGTGCCTTCACCACCGAGCTACGCAGCATCGCGTGGCCCAGCAAGTTCGAGCCAGACCCGCCTCCTCGTTATGACAGCACGACCGACCCTGTGGAGTTCCTCCAGCTCTATGAGCTGGGCATCGAAGCTACCAACGGAGACGAGAAGGTCATGGCGAACTAGTTTCCCATGGCGCTCAAGGACGGGGCCCGCACCTGGCTCCTGAACCTAGCTTCAGGCACGATCTCCTCCTGGGACAAGATGCGCACCCGCTTCATCGCCAACTTCCAAGGTACTCGCGACCGGCTACCCGCCATGAGCGACATGCGCCGCATCAAGTAACAACCCGGAGAGACCCTGCAGAAGTACATCCAGCGCTTCAACAATGCACGCCTCAAGATTCCCAAGGTGACCGAGGAGGCCATCATCTCAGCCTTCTCCGACGGCGTGCGTGACGTCAAGATGAAGGAGGAGCTGGCGATGCATGAAGACCTGTGCACTTCCTTGGAGCTGTTCAACTTGGCGACCAAGTGCGCCAGGGCTGAGGAAGGGCGTCTCTCCCTCCTCGAGCTGCCTGCCGCAGACCCAGAAGAGAAGAAGCCCAAGGCCAAGGATGTGAAGCGCAAGGGGGCTGTCGTGCTCGCGGCAGAACCAGACACCAAGCGGGTTAGAGACCAGCCCGAATCTTCCAAGGGCAGTCGGTACTGTGTGTACCACGACCTCCACACCCACAACACCAACGAATGTCAAGAGCTCCGAGCCGTACGAGAAGGAAGGATCGGCCGTCGTCCCGACCGTGCTGACCGGGGCTACGGTCGAGGAGGAGGAAGAAACGCAGGACGCTGGGAAGACCGCTGCCCGCGCCAAGGGTGGCGCGATCGACCTCGCGAGGATCGCTGGCAAGACCCGCCTCGCGAGGGAGACTGGAGGGATCAGCCTCGCGAGGATCGCCCGCAAGGCAACGCAGGCCTCCCTTTGCTGCCGCTACAGCCAAGGAGAAACGAGGACCGCCATCAGGACGAGGGGGCTGGGGGCTTCCAGGAGCCGCACGCGATCGCCTACATCCTAGGCGGGGCTCAAGCCCCAGCCTCTCACCGCATCTTCAAGCAGTTCGCCCGCGAGGTGAATGCAGTCCTCCCCAAGCTCGAAGCCACGCGCCCTCTTAGGTGGTCAGCGTGCGCCATCACGTTCAGCTCAGCGAATCAGCTCAAGTGTGCGACCACGGCCGGAGTCTTCCCGATGCTTTGTTCCCCAATCATCAGCAACGTGCTGGTCACCAGGACCCTCATCGTTGGCGGGGCAGGGCTCAACGTCCTGTCTGTGGAAACATTCAACAATCTCCAAGTGCCCTACAACCAGCTTCAGCCAACCAAGCCTTTCTCCGGAGTAACCGACGGCTCCACGGTCCCGATTGGGCAGGTCAGCCTCCCTGTCACCTTCGGGGCGCACAGCAACTACCGCACCGAGCTCATCGACTTCAACGTCGCTCACATTCGCCTGCCGTACAACACCATCCTTGGGTACCCAGCGCTGGCCAAGTTCATGGCCGTGACTCACCATGGCTACAACGTCCTCAAGATGCTAGGAAGTGGTGGAGTCATCACGGTGCCCCTGTGAAGAGAAGGACGCGGTGTGTTCCCTGGAACGAGCCTTTCAGGCCGCATCACTGGAAGACCCGGATCGCGGAAGCAGGAGGCTTCCCGAGGCCACCCCCAAGAAGAAGAACACATCGTCCGGCCCGGCTCCTCAAGAGGCAAGCCCCTCAGGGCCCGTGCCTGCCCAGGGGGAACCTCCTTCCATCACATAGGAAAGCGCGCCCGGCGCCCTCCTCAGGCAGGGCTCGGGGGCTCTCGCCTGGAGGGCCACCGACGTGGCCAGGGTCGCGAGGGAGGCGCTTGGGCACCACATGGAGGCGTGTTTCGAAGCACGTTTCCCTCAAGAAGGAGTAAGGCAAGGAGGGCCAGACCCTCAGGAGTTCATCAGCAAGGCCATTCAGGAGCTACAGGAGTCAAGAGTCATGGGAGGCGGCCGCCGCCTACCAGCTGTGGCCCCCCATCCAGGCGAGGATGGTGGGCTGCGCGTCTGCATCGACATACCAGGGCTCAATCGAGTCGCCTCTCTGGAGCGCCTCTGGCCCTTGCGAGTGGGGCGCTGCGTAGGTCCACCCCGCAGCTACATTCGCGTGCCTTACGGTTTGCCGAGCGCCGATGCCACGTACCAGCGCCTCATGAGGGGCATCATGGAGGCTCAAGAGGCCAGGCGCTCCGCAGCCCTGGCGGAGATGGAGATGGTCCGCGAGGAGCCACCAGTGCCTCCGGAGCCTCCCGAGGCCCCTGGGCCTGGGGGCTCGTGAGGATCGGCTTCCGCAGGCCACCGAGTCTGCTACACCAACGTTGCTTCGTCCTCAACATCATCAGGTGACATCTTTCAAGTTTCATTTCCAGCTGGGAGTGCCCCCCAGGGCTGCATTATTCCCAGGCCGCGTGGGTCCGTCCCTGCGGCATGCATCCCTTTTATTTCATGTTGCTAGCTTACTTTGTTGGGGGCGCCCCTCGGGCTGCATCATCCCCCAAGTCGCTCGGGCCTGACCCAGTGATGTCCGCCTTCCTAGCATCTATTTGAATGAATCCACTCCTTCGCGGCTAATGTGTTTGACCTAGTTGCCCGCTCAACTGACGCCAACTGACGGAGCTGCTCCCAAAACGGCACGGTGCTTGCGCATGGTTCCGTCCCTGCAACGCCGACAAACCTGAGTGGCTGAGCTCTGGCCGCAGCAGCCTCGCATGGCGCCATCTCGTCAAGCCTTAAGTGCCTCATCGCCTCTCGAAAGCAACCAACGGCTGACTGTCAATTGTCATGGCAACCCCTCGTTCTTTCTATGATGGGTCTACAGGATCTCCTAAAGGAGCTGCGTCAAGTGAGGCCCATGCGGTGTCTCCTCCACTCTCATCCGCGCGAACCGCTTGCACGTTAAAGGGGGGGTGCCTGAGCATCGCGACTCAGGGCTCCTACTGGCTCTCCAGCCCTCACCCTCTGGCCTTATCCACGGCATCACGACCTGGCATACTAGCGACGACTGAGACTCACTCGAGGGCCGGGACCCGAGGACGTAGAGCAAAAAGGGGAGCAAAGGCGAGAAGGGAGGGACACGCAAGGACCTCGCCGAGCAACCTCACGCCTGCCGATGCACGGACCCGGCGACACACCAGGGAGCGATCCCTGATTCTCGAGATAAGTCACCACCCGGAAGCACCAGCTACCGTGGCACCATCCCCGCACCTAATGCAATCCCGTGTTAGCGACGCTGCTCTCCTTTCTCACCGAACGACGGCTGCTTGAGCGCCAAAGGGGACCTCCTGAGCATCACGACTCAGGGGCTCTTACCGGACCCCGGGTCGCTCACCTCCTGGCCTTGACCACGGCATCGCGACCTGGCATAACAGCGACGACTGAAGCCGCCTTGGGACTGGGACCTGTCGACGCAGAGCACCAAGCCCTCACGAGGTTCGAAAGGGAGAACTGAGCTAAGATGGAATGAGCGAGTCGCACAATTCTATGACAAGGGTTATATTAACAAACAGGATCACAAGCATCTTACAAGCCCCCATGGGACGCGTCTTTGATTCCTCGCAGGGAACAGATCCTAAAAGGGCGCTAACTACACGCGCCCCTGCAAAAGACGCCATCATCAACAGTGGGTCGTCAAGCACCGGCGCCAACCCCATCCAGATCAGAGTTGGCGACGGCCTGACGAGCCCGCCCTACTCCAGGAGCGGCGCCGGCTCGGGGGCTCGTAGCTGTCGTCGCTCGTCTCCGGAGTCGTGAAGAGCTCGCCGGAGTCGCTGGATCCTCCGACGCCTCCGCTGCCTGAGGAGCCGCCAAGGGAGGGGTCGGTGGGCCTAGTCCTCGCCGTAGCAGGGTCCCGACCACCTCTCTCAGGGCAGCATTCCAGCCAGCGCCCGTTCACATCGAAGACCTTGAAGAACATCACCGAAGCACCGTCATACTCCAAGTGAATCACGAAGGTGCCTCTCATCCTGCAAACCCGGGCTATTTCGCCCCAGCCTCGAGTTATGAAGACCTCGCCCGGGGCAACGACCGCGACCTCTGCCTCGGTCGCGAGGGTGCTGCAGCCGGCGTGCTGGAGCCAAAGCTCCAGGAGCTCTCCCTGCGGGATGATGGAGGCGAAGAAGGGAGGAAGGCGAATCCAAGACTGAGGAGGCATGGCGGCATGGAGCACGAACTCTCGGGAGGAGCCCTCGGTGTGGACCCCAGGGGGGACGACCCACACCATCGTGACCCGTCGGCGCCGACGGCGGCGCCGCCCGTGGCGATCAGCATCGACTCCTTCAAAGACCTCGATGTGGGCGTACAAGGGAAGCGGGAACCCTGGCGGTGGCCGCTCGCACCAAGGCCTCGACACCACCTGATGGCCCCCTCGTCCCGGCGGCGGGGGGCGAGCCGTTTCCTCGGCGGGAGCAGGTCTGGTTCCTCCCGGGGAGCCTTTCCCTTCTCTGCCGCCGAGAACCGGCGGATCGGAGCCATTGCAGCAAGACGGAGCAAGGACCGGGAAGAAGGAGAAGCAAGAAGAGATGGACTGGAAGGGCGCAAGCCGCTTCGTACTTATAGCTGGCGAAGGCCAACCGTCGGCCTCCACGATCGCAGGTAATCATGACCCGCTTTGCATGCAGAGACTTGTCAAGTCCGTGCAGTTGCCGAGGCGCCATGGGGAAGTGGAGACGCTCACGTCCAATCAACCTCCACGCGACGCCCAAGGCCGCAGGCTGTTAGGGCCCGCGACACTTCGCTCTTGCCCTTTCGCCTCCCTGCACGGCCAAGTCCGAGCGTGCCTTGGGCCCGGGGGCTACTGTCGGCGTTCTGGGAACGGGGTCCCTAGACTTGCCTTCCTGCGGCCTGCGGCGTGGCTCAAAGGGGGGGTCCAACGCGACCCATCTTCATCAACACAGACCCAAGACCCTCGCGAGGGGCCAAGCCTCACGGGGCGGATGACATGGAGCTTCCTCAGGCATGGCCTCATCAGGCTGGCTCGCGAGGAGGCGGAGAGATCAAGGCGGGGTACCTCACGAGGTGCCCGTGACGCAAGCCATGACGACCAAGGGTGCCAGGCGGGCGCCAGCCCGCGAAGTGTACTCCTTTCCTCTTTGGTGCAAAGGGAGCAAGCGCGGGCAAGAGCATCAAGCAAAGGTACCCGTTTCGGTGCAACGAGACCAAGACCAGCCCAACGGCAGGAAGGAAGTCATTGTGGAGCCCAAGCCAGCGTCACCACCAGAGCCTTTGGCAGGCGAGGACCAACTTTAGTCAGGATAAGTGTACCCGATGTTCCCCTTCAAAATGGCCAATTGTTGGCACCCTTCCCGCTCAATATTTTGGAAGAGGCCCAGGGCCTTTGCCTATAAATAGGACTAGCCACCCCCATGGTAGAGAAGACCGGCCAATCCAGAAACAAGCTGGGATCGGATCGAGTAGCATCACACACAGAGAGAGAAGGGTGACTGAACTCCTCCTAGCAGTTCATCGCCCCAGCCAAGAACATACCCTCGCGAGGCTGTTCTTCCTTGTATTGTTCATCATCATCAGCCCAAGAGGCAATCCACCACACCACACACTGGAGTAGGGTATTACACCACAACGGTGGCCCGAACCAGTATAAACCATGTGTCTCTTGTGCTGTTCTTTCCATAGCTTAGATATTAGCGAGGCGGTGGGGTGCAGGTAGGTAGAAGGCGAAATCCCCATGCGCACCCTAGTGTTCGAACCTCAAGGGTCTGCCAGAACCCGAAACCCGACATTTGGCGCGCCAAGTAGGGGTGCGCCGGAATTTGTCGTCCACCGCCCCGTTATCCTTCGACCATCGTGTCCATGTCTGACGCTCGTCGGGCCCGCGCCGAGCGCCGGGCCGCTCTCGCCTCCCGTGTCGCCCAGACGGCTCCAATCGGCGGGCGTCCTCGTCATTCCCCGTCACCTGCCGTCAACGCCGCCACCGGCTCGGCGGGGAACGAGCAGCAAGCGTCGTCTCAACATCCGTCCATGCGCCAAGACGGCCGCACCGCTACTCCCTCGCTCACCCCAGCTGGTTCTTCGTCCCGTGTGCTCCGCGCATCCATGGAGGCTCGAGCTGCGCTCATCGCGGCAAACGAGCTCCTGCGCTACCGTCCCGTCGATGACGTCTACGAAGAATGGCTCGACCACGTCGCCGAGCTCGTCCGCGCCGCAGGGGGCTCTCCTGCGCCATCCGTTCCGCTGCACCGCATCCCACCCTGCGCGGGCGACGAAGCTCCGGGGGCGCCCCAGCCGCCTCCTGCAAGAAGGCGCCCAGGCTCCAAGGCGCGTGGCCCCTGGGCGGAACCCGCTCCGTCAGGTGCCGGCGCGGCAAGAGCAGAGCTACCAAGAAATCCCTCGCCCGCAAGAAGCTGCCCGGGCGCTCCCTGCTCCAGCACGTCGCAATCCTTCTTCAACAGTTCAGTCATTGGTTTTGCAATCTTGGAAAAATTCTCAATGAATCTCCGGTAGTATCCTGCGAGTCCAAGAAAACTGCGGATCTCGCTAACTGAGGTGGGTGCCAACCATTCAGTGACTGACTGAACCTTGCTGGGGTCTACTGCTATACCTTCTCCTGATATAACATGTCCAAGGAATCCGACTTCCTTCAGCTAAACTTACCATACAACTGGTGTTCCCTGAGCTTCTCGAGAACTAAATGCAAATGCTCTTTGTGCTCCTCCTCGTGCTTCGAGTATACCATGATATCATCAATAAACACCACAACAAACTTGTCCAAATACTCCATGAACACCTTGTTCATCATGCTCATGAAATAGGCAGGGGCGTTAGTCAATCCAAACGACATGATCGTGTACTCGTATAATCCATATCGCGTTGTGAACGCCATCTTTGGTATGTCCTTCTCTCGTATCTTCAACTGATGATACCCCGATCGCAAATCAATCTTCGAAAACACTTTAGCTCCTTGCAACTGATCAAATAGATCGTTGATCATCGGCAGTGGGTACTTATTCTTAATTGTCACTTCATTCAATGCTCGATAATCAACAACCATCCTCAGGGATTTATCCTTCTTCTCAACCAAAAGTACTGGGGCTCCCCAAGGTGATGAACTTCTTCGGATATATCCTTTCTCCAATAACTCTTTGATCTGTTTCTTAATTTCTTCCAGATCATTTGCGGGCATCCGATAGGGTCTCTTGGATATTGGTCATGTTCCTGGTAACAGTTCTATCAAAAACTCAATATCTCTATCCGGTGGCATGCCTGGTAACTCCTCTGGGAAAACATCCGGGTAATCCTTCACTACATGAATTTCCTCCTGAACAACTCCCGTAAGGGCATTCACTTGACTCCTCCTAGGACATGCCTAGAAACATACTTAATCCTTCTTACTTCCGGGGTGGTGAGATAAATCGACTTAATAGCACAGTCAATGCTTCCTCCAAACTTTGACATCCAGTCCATAGCCAATATCACATCCAATCCTCGTGGATAATTAGGTCGGACGGAAAAACATGTGTACCAATGGTTAAGGGTATCTGGTCACATCATCGGCTAGCCATATACTCTGTTCTGGGTGAACTCACTAAAAGAGGGGTCCTAAGGGTTTGGGTTGGTAGTTTAAACTTATCCACGAATCCCCTTGACATGTATGAATGCGATGCACCAGTATCGAAAAGAACAAGAGTGGTAAATGACTTAACCAAAAACTTACCTATTATCGCGTCCGGCTGCTCTTCAACCTCCTCCATGTTAACGTGGTTCACTTGTGCTTTGTTGAATGGATTGGGCTTCATCCCAATGCTTCCATTTGCATTTCCATTCCTTCCTTCGGGGCAATCATTGGCATAGTGCCCTGTCTTCCCGCACTTGAAACAGGTAATCTGACTTAAGTCTCTTTTGGCGGGAGTGGACGGGTTGGAGCGGTTCTGATTGTTGTTAGCTCCATTCCCATTCCCATTCTTAGCACCATTGTGGTTATGTGATCCTCCTCCAGTGTGGTTGTGACCTCCATGGTTGTGAACAAGTCCTCCCATGTTCGGGGTTAGGCGAGGCATCTGCTGAGCTCCTGAGTTATACTTCCCTTGTCCATACATTCTCTTGCGGCTCTCAATCTGTTGCTGTTTCTCTTCAATCATAAGAGCCTTACCTACCAACTCCTGGTAGTTGTTGAAGGTTGCTACCATCAACTGCATGCTCATCTCATCATTCAGCCCTTCCATAAACTTCTCCTGCTTCACGGCATCTGTGGCCACATCATCAGGGGCGTAGCGAGATAACTTGCTAAACTCATCCACATACTGAGCCACAGTATGGTTCCCTTGGCGTAAGTTGCGGAACTCCTGCTTCTTCATTTGCATAGCTCCAGTGGAGACATGGGCTGTGCGGAAAGCTTGCTGAAACTGGTCCCAAGTGACATTGGCTATAGGAAAAGTGGTTGTGTAATTCTCCCACCATGAGGCTGCTGGTCCATCCAATTGATGTGCGTCAAAGCGCACCTTCTCAGCATCTGTGCAACCTGCGGTGTTCAACTCCCTTCCAATTCGGTGTAGCCAATCATCAGCAACTATAGGCTCAGTGCTACTGGAAAACACCGGCGGCTGTAATCTTAGAAAACGGGCTAGGTTGTCCACTGGCGGTGGGTTGTTGTTGTTGTTGTTGCCCTGGTTCCGAACTAGCAATTGCATCAAGGCATTCTGCTGCTGGATCAACTGGGTTCACGTCTCGGAGGCATCTGAGGGGTTTAGATGGGAGAGATTTAGAATAAAAGAGGTCTAATGAGAGAACACTACCCATATGCACATGAGACAAACACAATCATTTCTCTCAATCAATCAAGCAAGGGCATACAAATGGTCTAGAACTATCGCAAAAGTGCTCACTACTACTATATACATGGGGGAAGTACTACTAATATATGGTAGTCATCTAGAAATTTTGATCGGTGGAAGACTCCATGATGTCTGCTCCAGCTTCGTCTTCAAAGTCATCATCACTAGGGTTGGAGTCGGTGTCGTCGATGATGATGTAGTCCTCGGGGCGTATTTCCTTGGGTTCTTCTTCTTCTTCTATTGGTGCTGGTCCTCCCATGAATACTTCGATCTTCTTGACTAAGTCGTCATTCTTCTCCAGTAGGGTCTTGATTTCCTCCTCATATCCATCACGGGTAAACTTGAGTTCTTCCTTCAGCTCGATGATCCTAGTCTTCGCCTTCTTCAAGTCCATCATATCCGCACACATCTGGTTCTCCTGACGTCGAATGTGCTGGTTTAACTCCTGGATGAAAGCTGCAATGGATCTATCCTTCTTGGTGTTGATTACTTCCCATTGCTCGTCTTGGCGCCCACATATTTGGTAAATAGTGTCCTTAAGATCCCTGTTGTAAACTTCTCCAATGCGTCCCATGGTGATGTGAGCTGCCATACTTTTTCCTAAACTCCAGGTTGGTGCGTCGAAGGAAAATTCTATGGGTTTAGAAGTTGGCGAGAACGTCCTTCCTGGAACTTGTACTTGAATCATCCAGCGCTCCTCTTCAGGTAAAGTGGCGTTGTACGTCCCGGTGAAGCTTGGTATTCCAATGTTCAAGTACCTAGTGACTTCCTTCAAGTGGCGTCCAAAAGGTGTGTCTTCATCCGGTTGTGCCAACTTGTTCTTCATCTCCGTCATCCTAAAGAGTAGAAAATGGAGAGGAGTCAGAAATGAGAAGAGAAGTGTGACCTAGGGTTTATCTTAGTGGTCATGTCCTACACTCAGCGTGTGCTCTGATACCATCTTGTAGCGACCCGACCTCAGATGGTCAAGTCTTTGTGCTTCAGTGTCATCCCTGGATCGGTAATGCTGACACACACAGTACTCGAAGGATTTATAACAGAGTAGCAATCACACACTATTACATCGAATGTCTCCAAAGAGAACTTATTACAATAATATGGCCTAAGGCCATCTAATGCGATAACAGTGGAAGGCTTGGAAGATAGGGTGAGTCCATCAACTCCAACGGCATAGCTGAGCTGCACGGCAACGACCTAACGAACCTTACTCCTCGTCTGAAAAGTCTGCAACATAATACGTTGCAGCCCGAAAACGGGTCAGCACATGGAATATGCTGGCAATATAACACAATAGAGCAGAAACAGAATAATACTACCACTACATGCATATATGGCTGGTGGAAAGCTGTATGGTTGTAGTTTTGTGAAAAGCCAAATTTTCCCTACAACAACAGAATAGATTTTAATTTTACTATCACGGTGGTTGAAACATCATTGAGAAGGTAACCCCAACTCAATCCCAATTAAAGTGATTAACATCCCAACAGTTTTAATTAAGCATGGTGAGATAGATGTGATAACCCAAGTACTAGATACTCAAGAATTGTCCATAACCGGGGACACGGCTAACCATGATTAGATTGTACACTCTGCAGAGGTTTGCGCACTTTTCCCCACAAGACTCGATTGCCTCCGTTGGATTTCTTGCACTACATGGTGTTTGAGAAACGGATGACCGAGACACAGTCTTTCAGAAACGTTAACTCTATACTCCGGGTAGACCATACCAAACCTACAAAACCCACTACCTGCTGATCTACCTCTTCAAGAGCTTCACGTAACTTACTCAACTATGCTAGAGCCCATAATAGCTTGTGGCTGCAATGGAAGTTTCAAGCATGAATCATCTCAGTTCCCTTTGAGCCTGGGTGGCAGTCCATAGGAAGATCACACGGGTACCCCGGGATTTCCAAAAAAACAAACAACACTAGGTTCCCCAAGTGCCTCAATCCACCCAGTTGTTTGATTAAGTTGCCACCTTAAGTTGAACCATTAATTAACAATCTCATATCTGACATGAATTTCACTCAAACCCAAACCACGTCTATGAGCATAGCATAGCAATAAGCAATACATAGAAGTAACTCCCAAGGGTTTGAATGTAACAGGGAATAGGTTCTACCTCAGCAACTACTTCCCAACCCACAAGTTAATGACATCCTAATCATGCAATGTTTGAGGATTGGAACTAATGCATAAAAACTGGGTAATAATGGGATATGATCAAAGTGTTACTTGCCTTGCTAACGATCCGCGAATCCTAGAGACTCGTAGTAACACGCTTCGCACTCCGGGAATTCTATCGCAAGCAAACAATAACATACATAAGTAACAAGCAATTATGCACAAGCAAAACTCAAATAAGAGAGGTTGACCAGAAAGTTCAAATTAAGAACTCCGGTTCGCAAAAAGAATCAAAACAAACGGAGCAACGAAACTCAAACGGCGAAAGAAAGAAGCTTCATTTACTAATCTGAAACTAGGTCAAATTTTACAGTAGCAAAACTTGTTTGAGTTGGTTAAATGGAAAGAGGGTTTCGAGACAAAACTCCAGGCGCTTGAATCGCCTGATTCCGTTAAACGAGCGAAAAGATAAACAGAAACTATGATCGGATCAAAAATCACGATCAGAAAAATCGTGGAATAAATCCGATAAAAGAAAGCTCACGAACAGACTAACAAACGAGCGTTAGTTAGCTGTAACTAACGGGCGAAAACCGTTCGTTAAAACGAACGTACGGACGAACGTCCGCTAACTAGAAGAACCGAAAAAACCAGCGAATCCAAAAAAACGGATCTAGGGTATTCTAAAAAAAACGAATGGTTTTTATAAAAAACGGCGGCGGGGCGCGGTGGCTACCTCCGGCGAGGGGGCTCCGGCGAGGCGGGGCAGCGGCTCGCGAGGGCGGCGGCGGCGCTAGGCGGCAGCTGCGGC
>NC_041388.1:139567173-139585586 GCF_002162155.2 Triticum dicoccoides | reverse complement strand
GGTGGCGTATATAAAGGGGCGGGGGCGGCGACTTGGAGTAGGGGGCAAGGCGCGGCGGAGGCGGAGGCGGAGTCCAACTCGGACTCCAGTCCGAGTGGCGGCGGCGGCGGCGCGCGCGCAGGAGGCTGCGGCGGCCTGGCGCGGCTGGGCCTTAGGCCCAGTCGGCGCGGGAACCTTTTTTTTTAAACTTCGCCAACCGAAATAAAATCCTAGAAAAAATAATAAATAAAAACCTAAAAATGCCAAAATAATTTTTCACCGTCTAAATAAAATATTTAGAACAAGATGAACATTTTCTTGGCCCTAAAATGCAATTTTGAAAAACATGCAATTTTTCTAATGCAAATAAAATCTGAATAAAATCCAATAACAATCAATTTAATGATTTTAATATTTTTCCTCCAATATTTCATTTATTTTTGAGAAGTCATATTATCTCCTCTCTTTAATTTTTAATGTGAAATATTTTTCGGAGAGAAATAATTAAAATCAAATCCTCTTTTCATTATTTGATAAAAGAATCAAATATGAAGACCGGGAAATCCCCAACACTCATATATTGATGAAAACATAATAGGTTCAGATCTGAAATCATGGCACTCGGGCCCTAGTGACAAGCATTAAGCATAGCAAAGTCATAGCAACATCAATCTTAGAAAATAGTGGATACTTGGGATCAAACCCTAACAAAACTAACTCGATTACATGATAGATCCCATCCAACCCATCACCGTCCAGCAAGCCTACGATGGAATTACTCACGCATGGCGGTGAGCATCATGAAATTGGTGATGGAGGATGGTTGATGATGACGATGGTGATGGATTCCCCTCTCTGGAGCCCCGAACGGACTCCAGATCAGCCCTCCCAAGAGGTTTTAGGTCTTGGCGGCGGCTCCGTATCATAAAATGCGATGATTTCTTCTCTATGATTTTTTTTCTCCCCGAAACACAATATATGGGGTTGGAGTCGGAGAGGCAACAGGGGGCCCACGAGGTAGGGGGCGCGCCCTAGCGGGGCAGGCGTGCCCCCCACCCTCGTGGACAGGTGGTGGGCCCCCTGGCCTTCATCTTTTGCAGGTATTTTTCATATTTTCTGAAAAGTTGCTCCATGAAGTTTCAGGTCATTCCGAGAACGTTTGTTTCTGCACATAAATAACACCATGGTAATTCTGCTGAAAACATCGTTAGTCCGGGTTAGTTCCATTCAAATCATGCAAGTTAGAGTCCAAAACAAGGGCAAAAGTGTTTGGAAAAGTAGATACGACGGAGACGTATCAGGCATCCAGGTCCCGCTATTGGTTATTGACCGGAGAGGTGTCTCGGTCATGACTACATGATTCCCAAACCCGCAAGGTCGCACGCTTAACGTTCGTTGACGCTATAACAGTATTGGGATATTTGAAGAGTGGTAACCGAATGTTGTTCAGAGTCCCGGATGTCATGAGGAGTCTTAGAATGGTCGGAAGCTAAAGATTTATATATGGAAAGTTGTTTTCAGGTTTCCAGAAATAGTTTCGGTTTTTTCGGTATTGTACCATGAAGCTTCCAGAAGGCATCGAAAACCTCCAGAGGAGTCCGAAAGTCCACCAAGGGTTCCACATGTCCCAAGGATCAGCATGGGCTGAGGGGAGGCACCCTGGCCTTGTTGGGCCAGGCGCACACAAGTCCCTCACCCCTTGTATGGAAGGGAAGGATGAGGACTAGGATTCCACCTCCTCCCCCCTTGGCTGCGCCCTAGGGTTTGGAGGGTCTGTTCCCCACTCCCCCACCTATATATAGAGGGAGGGGGCTCCCCAAGAGGATACACCAAGCCCTTGGCACCCCTCTGTCTCCCGTTACTCCGTAGTTCCACCGCCTCGTCCCGGCGATGCTTAGTGAAGCGTTGTTAGTGATCCACCACCACCATCACCCCCACGCCATCGTGTTGGTTGTGATCCCATCTACTTCTCCTCTCCTGCTTGCTGGATCATGAAGGAGGAGACATCATCGAGCCGCACGTGTGCTAAAGTCGGAGGTGTTGTCTGTTCGGCACTAGATCGGTTGGATCATGATCGGGTCATGAAGAGTATGACTACATCAACCGAGTTATATACGCTTCCTCTTAGCAATCTACAAGGGTATGTAGATGCTCTCCCCCTCTCGTAGCTATGCATCTCCATGGATAGATCTTGAATGTGCGTAGAAATTTTTTGTTTTCCATGCAACGTTCCCCATAAGTTGCATCATGAGCCAGGTCTATGTGTAGATGATATGCACGAGTAGAAACCAAGGGAGTTGTGGGCGGTGATGTTCATACTGCTTGCCACCAATGTCTTATTTTGATTCGGTGGCATTGTGGGATGAAGCGGCCCGGACCAACCTTACATGTTGCTACCTCTTGAGTTTGTGTTGGTTTTTCCCTTGAAGGGGAAAGGGTGATGCAGCAAAGTACAGTAAGTATTTCCCTCAGCTTTCGAGAACAAAGGTATCAATCCAGTAGGAGACAACACACAAGCCACCGAATACCTGCACAAACGAACACCAACTTGCACCCAATGCGACAAAGGGGTTGTCAATCCCTTCACGGTTACTTACAAAGTGAGATCTGATATAGATGGATAAATGGTAAAATAATATTTTTGGTATTTTTGGTTTATAGAATGGAAAGTAAAAGATTGCAAAGAAAATAAATAGGAAACTAAAATTTTAGATCGGAAACATATATGATGGAAAATAGACCCGGGGCCATAGGTTTCACTAGAGGCTTCTCTCAAGATAGAAAATATTAAGGTGGGTGAACAAATTACTGCTGAGCAATTGATAGAAAAGCGCAAAGTTATGAAGATATCTAAGGCAATGATCATGAATATAGGCATCACGTCTGTATCAAGTAGATCGACTACTGCCAACATCTACTACTATTACTCCACACATCGATTGACTCCTGCCTGCATTTAGAGTCTTAAGTTCACGAAGAACAGAGTAACGTATTAAGTAAGATGGCATGATTTAGCTGGATAAACTCAAGCAATGTGATGAAAACCCCATCTTGTTATCCTCGATGGCAACAATACAATACGTGTCGGTTCCCCTTCTGTCACTAGGATCGAGCACCGCATGATTGAACCCAAAGCTAGGCACTTCTCCAATTGCAAGAAAAACCAATCTAGTTGGCCAAACCAAACCGATAGTTCGAAGAGACTTGCAAAGATATCAAATCATCCATAAAAGAACTCAGAGGAGATTCAAATAATATTCATAGATAAGCTGCTTATAAATCCACAATTCATCGGATCTCGGCAAACATACCGCAACAAAGTATTACATCGAATAGATATCCAAGAACATCGAGGAGAACATGGTATTGAGAATCAGAGATAGAGAAGAAGTCGTCTAGCTACTAGCTATGGACCCGTAGGTCTGTGGTAAACTACTCACGCTTCATCAGAGAGGCAATGGTGTTGATGTAGAAGCTCTCCGTGATCGAATCCCCCACCGGCAGGACACCGGAAAAGGCACCTAGATGGGATCTCATGGGGTACAGAAGGTTGCGGCGGTGGAAAAGTGGTTTTGTGGCTGCCCTGGAAAGCTTTGGGGTATTTGAGAATATCTAGGCGGAAGAAATAGGTCAGTGGAGTCATGAGGGGCCCACAAGGGTGGGGGCGCGCCTCCCAACCTTGTGGTCACCTCGTGGCTTTCCTAACGTGCACTCCAAGCCCTCTGGATGTATTCTGGTCCAAGAAAAATCATTGCGAAAGTTTCATTCCGTTTCGACTACGTTTGCTATTCCTTTTCTGCGAAACTCTAAAACAAGGAAAAAACAAGAAGTGGCACTGGGCTCTAGGTTAATAGGTTAGTCCCAAAAATAATATAAAATAGCATATTAATGCATTAAAAACATCCAAAACAGATAATATAATAACATGGAACAATAAAAAATTATAGATAAGTTGGAGACGTATCAGGCATCCCCAAGCTTAATTCCTGCTTGTCCTTGAGTAGGTAAATGATAAAAACAGAATTTTTTGATGTGGAATGCTACCTAACATATTTATCCATGTAATTCTCTATTGTGGCATGAATGTTCAGATCCGTATGATTCAAAACAAAAGTTTAATATTGACATAAAAACAATAATATTTCAAGCATGCTAACAGAATAATTATGTCTTCTCAAAATAACATGGCCAAAGAAAGCTTATCCCAACAAAATCATATAGTCTGGCTATACTCCATCTTCATCACACAAAATATTCAAATCATGCACAACCTCGATGAGAAGGCAATCAATTTTTTCATACTTTTGACGTTCTCAAACTTTTTCAACTTTCACGCAATACATGAACATCAGCCATGGACATAGCACTATAGGAGGAATAGAAGGTGGTTGTGGAGAAGTCAAAAAGAAGGAGATAGTCTCACATCAACTAGGCGTATCAACGGGCTATGGAGATGCTCGTCAATAGACATCAATGTGAGTGAGTAGGGCTTGCCACGCAACGGATACACTAAAGCTATAAATTTATGAAAGCTCTAAAAGAAAACTAAGTGGGTGTGCATCCAACTCGCTTGCTCACGAAGACCTAGGGCAATTTGAGGAAGCCCATCATTGGAATATACAAGCCAAGTTCTATAATGAAAATTCCCACTAGTATATGAAAGTGACAACATAGGAGACTCTCTATCATGAAGATCATGGTGCTACTTTGAAGCACAAGTGTGGTAAAAGGATAGTAGCATTGCCCCTTCTCTCTTTTCTCTTAGTTTTCTATTTGGGCCTTCTCTCATTTTTTGGCCTGTTTTTTATTTATTTATTTTTTTCGTCCGGAGTCTCATCCCGACTTGTGGGGGGATCATAGTCTCCACCATCCTTTCCTCACATGGGACAATGCTCTAATAATGCAGATCATCAAACTTTTATTTACTTACAACTCAAGAATTACAACTCGATACTAGAACAAAATATGACTCTATATGAATGCCTCCGACGGTGTACCGGGATGTGCAATGAATCAAGAGTGACATGCATACAAAAGATGAACGATGGCTTTGCCACAAATACGATGTCAACTACATGATCATGCATAGCAATATGACAATAATGGAGCGTGTCATATAAACAGAACGGTGGAAAGTCGCATGGAAATATATCTCAGAATGGCTATGGAAATGCCATAATAGGTAGGTGTGGTGGCTGTTTTGAGGAAGGTATATGGTGGGTTTATGGTACCGGTGAAAGCTGCGCAGTACAAGAGAGGCTAGCAATGGAAAAAATGTGAGAGTGAGTATAATCCATGGACTCAACATTAGTCATAAAGAACTCATATACTTATTGCAAAAATCTATTAGTCACCGACACAAAGTACTACACGCATGCTCCTAGGGGGATAGATTGCTAGGAAAAGACCATCACTCGTCCCCGACCGCCACTCAGAAGGAATAAAATCAATAAATAAATCATGCTCCGACTTCATCACATAACAGCTCACCCACACGTGCATGCTACGGGACTCACAAACTTCAACACAAGTATTTCTCAAATTCACAACTACTTACTAGCATGACTCTAATATCACCATATTTATCTCAAAACAATCATAAGGAATCAAACTTCTCACAATATTCAATGCGCTTTTACATGTAAGCTTTTATTATATCCCTCTTGGATGCCTACCATATTAGGACTAATTTTATAACCAAAGAAAATTACCATGCTGTTTTTAAAGACTCTCAAAATAATATAAGTGAAGTGTGAGAGTTCATCAATTTATATAAAATAAAGCCACCGCCGTGCTCTAAAAAGATAGCACTAGAGCAAATTTGCCTAGCTCAAAAGATATAAGTGAAGCATATAGAGTATTCTAATAAATCACGATTCATCAGTGTCTCTCTCAAATGGTGTGTACATCTAGGATGATTGTGGCAAACTAAAAATCAAAGACTCAAATCATACAAGATGCTCCAAGAAAAACACATATCATGTGGTGAATAAAAATATAGCCTCAAGTAAAGTTACCAATATACGAAGACAAAAGAGGGGATGCCTTCCGGGGCATCCCCAAGCTTAGGCTCTTGGTTTTCCTTGAATATTACCTTGGGGTGCCTTGGGAATCCCCAATCTTAGTCTCTTGCCACTACTTATTGCATATTCCATCAAATCCTTACCACCCAAAACTTGAAAACTTCACAACACAAAACTCAACAGGAAATCTCATAAGCTCCGTTAGTATTAAAAAATAAATCACCATTTTTGGTACTGTTGTGAACTCATTCTTTATTTATATTGGTGTAATATATACTGTATTTCAAGTTTTCCATGGTTCATACCCCCCGGTACTAGCCATAGATGCATCAAAATAAGCAAACAACACGCGAAAAACAGAACCTGTCAAAAACAGAACAGTCTGTAGCAATCTGGAGGTTTCGAATACTTATGTAACTCCAAAAATCCTGAAAAATTAGGAAGACCTAAGAAATTTGTTTATTAATATTTTTCAAAAAGAATCATTATTTTATAGTGCTTCTGCTAAAATTATTAATTAATCTCCTGGGCGCAAAAGTTTCTGTTTTTCAGCAAGATTAAATCAACTATCACCGTAAGCTATCCCAAAGGTCTTACTTGGAACAAACACTAATTAAAACTTAAAACCAAATCTAACCATAGTCTAGATGAATTATTTAATGCAAAATAGGACCTAAAAAGCAAGAACAAAAATAAAATCGGGTTGCCTCCCAACAAGCGCTATTGTTAACGCCCTTAGCTAGGTATAAAACACGAATAGATCTAAGTATTCTCCTCTTTGGCATGCAATCCGTAAGTGGATCTCATAATAGATTCATAAGGAAATTTAATTTTCTTTCTAGGGAAGTGTTCCATGCCTTTCCTTAACGTAAATTGAAATCTAATGTTTCCTTCTTTCATATCAATAATTGCACCAATCATTCGAAGGAAAGGTCTACCAAGAATAATGGGACATGTAGGATTGCAATCTATATCAAGAACAATGAAATCTATGGGCACATAATTCCTATTTGCAACAAGAATAACATCATTAATCCTTCCCATAGGTTTCTTAATAGTGGAATCAACAAGATGCAAATTTAAGGAACAATCATCAAATTCACGGAAAGCTAACACATCACATAAAGTTTTTGGAATCATGGAAACACTAGCACCCAAATCACATAAAGCATGACATTCATAATATTTAATCTTAATTTTAGTAGTAGGTTCCCAGTCATCATAATTTTTTCTAGGAATATAAACTTCCAATTCAAGTTTTTTCAAAAGATTGCATCATAGCATTGACGATATGTTTAGTAAAAGCTTTGTTTTGATTATAAGCATGAGGAGAATTCAACATGGATTGCAACAAGGAAATACAATCTATTAAAGAACAATTATCATAATTAAATTCCTTGAAATCCAGAAGAGTGGGTTCATTGCTACTTAAAGTTTTGACCCCCTCCAATCCCACTT
Organism: Triticum dicoccoides; assembly: GCF_002162155.2. Classification (NCBI taxonomy): domain Eukaryota; kingdom Viridiplantae; phylum Streptophyta; class Magnoliopsida; order Poales; family Poaceae; genus Triticum; species Triticum dicoccoides. Next base: position 139,578,126 of record NC_041388.1, on the reverse strand, counting down.
TTATCAAATTTTGCATCAAGATCTAAAAACTCCGTATCATTGGGATGCCTTCTAACTAAAGTTGACTCATTTCCAGTCCCATATTTATCAAGATTTATACCAGAAAACAAAGATTCAATAGGAGTTACATCAATCACTTTAAGATCTTCATCGTTATTTTCACGGAAACTAGAACAACACCCTTTTATAAACCAATCTTTTTTTAGCACGCATCTTAGCGGTTCTTTCTTTGCACTCATCAATGGAAATTCTCATGGATTTGAGAGACTCATTGATATCATGCTTGGATGGAATAGATCTAAGTTTCAAAGAATCAACATCAAGAGAAACTCTATCCACGTTCCTAGCCAAATCATCAATCTTAAGCAATTTTTCTTCAATCAAAGCATTGAAATTCTTTTGCAAACTTATAAATTATTTAACACTATTCTCAAATTCATAGGGATCTTATTATAATTTCCATAAGAATTTTTGTAGTAATTACCATAATTATTAGAGGAATTACTAGGAAATGGCCTATGATTAAAATTACCTCTATACGCGTTATTACCCAAATTGTTCCTACCAACAAAATTCACATCCAGAGATTCATTATTATTCTCAATCAAAGTAGACAAAGGCATATCATTAGGATCAGTAGTAGCACTCTTACTAGCAAATAATTTCATAAGCTCATCCATCTTTCCACTCAAAACATTAATCTCTTCTATAGCATGCACTTTTTTACTAGTGGAAGATCTTTCGGTATGCCATTGAGAATAATTAACCATAATATTATCTAGGAATTTAGTAGCTTCTCCTAAAGTAATTTCCATAAAAATACCTCCCGCGGCCGAATCTAAAAGATTTCTAGAAGCAAAATTCAATCCGGCATAAATTTTTTGTGTAATCATCCACAAATTCAAACCATGAGTAGGGCAATTTCGTATCATTAGTTTGATCCTCTCCCAAGATTGTGCAACATGTTCATGATCAAGTTGCTTAATTCATAATATCGTTCCTAAGGGAGATGATTTTAGCGGGAGGGAAATACTTGGAAATAAAAAGCATCTTTGCACTTATTCCATTAAGCAATATTATCTTTAGGCAAAGATGAAAACCAAGTTTTAGCACGACCTCGAAGCGAGAACGGAAAATTCAATTTAACAATATCATTATCCACATATTTTTTTTCTTTTGCATATCACACAAATCAACGAAATTATTAAGATGGGATGCGGCATCTTCATTGGGAAGGCCAGAAAATTGATCTTTCATAACAAGATTCGGTAAAGCAGTATTAATTTCACAAGATTCTGTATTAGTAGCTGGAGCAATCGGAGTACTAATAAAATTATTGTTGTTGGTATTGGAAAAGCCACACAGTTTGGTATTATCTTGAGCCATCGTGACAAAGCAAGCAATCCAACACACGAGCACACAAAAAGAAAGCGGAGAAGAAGGACAAAAGAGGGGTGTAGAAAAGGCAAAACTTTTCGAAAATTGTTTTAGAAGTGGGGGAGAGGAAAACGAGAGGCGAATGGCAAGTAATGTAATGTGAGGGATGAGAGTTTATGATGGGTACTTGGTATGTCTTGGCTTGGCGTAGATCTCCCTGGCAACGGCGCCAGAAATTCTTCCTGCTACCTCTTGAGCTTGCATTGGTTTTTCCCTAGAAGAGGAAAGGGTGATGCAGCAAAGTAGAGTAAATATTTCCCTCAGCTTTTGATAACCAAGGTATCAATCTAGTAGGAGACAACGCACAAGCCACGAATACCTGCACAAACAAAAACCAACTTGCACCCAACGCGACAAAGGGGTTGTCAATCCCTTCACGCTTATTTGCAAAGTGAAATCTGATATAGATGGATAAACAGTAAAGTAATATTTTTGGTATTTTTGGATTATAGAACGTAAAGTAAAATATTACAAAGAAAGTAAATAGGAAACTAAAATTGTAGATCGGAAACTTATATGATGGAAAATAGACCTGGGGGCCATAGGTTTCACTAGAGGCTTCTCTCAAGATAGAAAATATTACGGTGGGTGAACAAATTACTACCGAGCAATTGATAGAAAAGTGCAAACTTATGACGATATCTAAGGCAATGATCATGAATATAGGCAGCGCGTCTGTATCAAGTAGACCAACTCCCGCCTGCATCTACTACTATTACTCCACACATCGACCGACTCCTGCCTACATCTAGAGTATTAAGTTAATGAAGAACAGAGTAACGCATTAAGCAAGATGACATGATGTAGCGGGATAACCTCAAGCAATATGGTGAAAACCCCATCTTGTTATCCCTGATGGCAACAATACAATACGTGTCGGCTCCCCTTCTGTCACTAGGATCGAGCACCGTAAGATTGAACCCAAAGCTAAGCACTTCTCCCATTGCAACAAAAACCAATCTAGTTGGCCAAACCAAACCGATAGTTCGAAGAGACTTTCAAAGATATCAAATTATGCGTAAAAGAATTCAGAGGAGATTCAAATAATATTCATAGATAAGCTGATCAAATAGCTTATCGGATCTCGGATAGCTCTCCAAGAACACACCGCAAACACACCGCAAAAAAGTATTACATCGAATAGCTCTCCAAGAATATTGAGGAGAACATGGAATTGAGAATCAAAGAGAAAGAAGAAGTCATCTAGCTACTAGCTATGGACCCGTAGGTCTGTGGTACACTACTCACGCTTCATCGGAGAGGCAATGGTGTTGATGTAGAAGCCCTCCATGATCGAATCCCCCTCCGAAAGGACGCCAGAAAAGGCCCCTAGATGGGATCTCATGGGGTATGGAAGGTTGTGGCGATGGAAAAGTGGGTTTCGTGGCTTCCCTGGTAGGTTTTGGGGTATTTTAGAATATATAGGCGAAAGAAATAGGTCGGTGGAGTCATGAGGGGCCCACAAGGGTGGGGGCGCACCTCCTAACCTGGTAGTTGCCTCATGGCTTTCCTGACGTGCACTCCACGCCCTCTGGATGTCTTCTGGTCCAAGAAAAATCATCGCAAAAGTTTCATTTCGTTTGGACTCCGTTTGCTATTCCTTTTCAGCGAAACTCTAAAACAAGGAATAAAAACAGGAACTGACACTGGGCTCTAGGTTAATAGGTTAGTCCGAAAAATAATATAAAATAGCATATTAATGCATTAAAAACATCCAAAAAAGATACTATAATAGCATGGAACAATAAAAAATTATAGATACGTTGGAGACGTATCATATGTTCATGCACATAAGACCGGTTCCACCGACTAACATGCATCTTGTTTTGCATAAAGGTGGTTGGCGGGTGTATGTTTCTCCTACTTTAGTTGAATCAAATTTGACTATGGTCGGTCCTTGCAGAAGGTTAAAACAGTAAACTTGACACCGTTTTGGTTTTGCGTATGTAACATCCCAAATTTTCAATTTGGAATGTTATACATAGGTCATTCATGCATGTCATATTTTATTGCATTTTGTTTTGTGATCCTCGAAATCCTAAGAAACTCAAGGACCCTCGGAGAGAGTTGGGAATTTTCCCTCGTTCTCATATTTGAGTTTTATCAAATATTGAAACAAGGATCACTTTGGTTTTAATTATTTTTCTCCCGAAAAATATTTCATATTAAAATTATATGAGAGGAGATAATATGACTTCTCCAAAATAAATGAAATGTTGGAGGAAAAATATTAAAATCAATTTGCATTTTTATTTGGGGTTTTATCGCTATTTTATTTGAATTAGGAAAAATATGTGTTTTTCAAAATTGCATTAGAGGCCAAATAAATGTTCACCTTGTCCGGCGTATTTTTAGATGAGGGGGAAAATTTATTTCGAGATTTTTGGAGTCTGTTTAGTATTTCTTTTCTTTGTTTTTCTGTGCGTCGGATATTTAAAAAAATGAACTGCCTTACCGGGCCGTGTCCGCCTAGGACACTGACCCGGCCGACCTCTTAAAAGGCCGAGGCCCGAGCCGCCAGCCCCACCCCGATCCGCCGAACCCTAGCCGAGCCCCGCCAGCGCCACCGCCGCCTCGCGCCAGCGCCGCCGCCGCCGGACGCCACTGCCACCGCCGGAGTACGCCGCCGCCGCCGTCCCATTCTACGAGGTAGCCATTGTTTTTTATTTTAGAAAAACCGATTGGTTTTTCGTAAACCTAGATCTAGTTTTTTTATTAGATCGGTTTTTTTGGTTTTCTCGGTTTATTTATTTTGCGGATGTTCATCCGTACGTTCGTTTTAACGAACGTCGTTCATCCGTTAGTCACAGACAACAAACGTTCGTTCATTAGCCTGTCCGTCAGTTTTGTCACACCCTAGCTAGTCATGCATCAGAGTGTGTGCATCATGTTTAAAATTCCATTTAATTTGAAATGGGGATTTGTGAAACCCTCAGAATCATTTTTGAAAATGATCCAAATAAAAATTTCTCCAAAAAGGTCTAAGAAAATGCTCATGTTGCTCTCTGAAAATATTGGACAGAGATAAAAATCAAACCAATATTTTTAAGAGCTCATAGGTATTTATTTTGGGCATTTGGAATTAATGCATAAATATTTGCATTGGAAATATATTATTTATATATATTAATATATGTCCAATTATTATGCCAATTATAAAGGAGCTCTGGAATAATATAACTAGCTCCTGCAAAAATTGGCATAAGGTAAATAAATGATTTAATATTTTATTTAAATCAAAACAAATGTCAGAAATTAGAAAACAGAAATAATTAAAAAGGGAGAAGCTTACCTGGGCTCCTCCCTGTGCAGCCCAGCCAGCTGGCCGGCCCAGCCAGCAGGCGGCCCAGCCCGCCTCCCTCCTCTGTCGTCTTCGTCCTCGACAGAGGGAGGGGAGTGTGGCCGGCGCGCGCGCGCCACCGCGCCACGCCACCTGCTCGCCTGCCTGCCTGCCCTCCCCTCCTCGCTCGATGCCTCGGACGACACCACGCCCTCCCCCCTGCTCTCTCTCACTCTCCCGCGGTTCTTCCCTCCTCTCCCTCGCTCTCTCTCTCACACGGCCGAACACCACCGTCGCCGCCGTTCGCCATAGCAGCCGTCACCGGCCACCCCTCGCCCCTCCGTTGAGCTCAGGAGCTCCGCCGCGACCCCCTCTTCCTCCCCACCAAGCCAAGCCCCTCGGGAAGCTCTGTATCGCCGCCCACGTCGCCGTTCCCCTTCTCGGCCACCGGAGATCGTCGCCGTCGAATCGGGAGCTACCGGACGTCCCCGAGCCCGCTAACCATCCCTGCAGCTCCGCGGTGAGCCACTGACTCGATTCCCCCTTGCCCCGTCGTCCCTAGCCTCCTGTAGCTGCCGCCCCCTTGAGCTCCGAAGCTCGCCGCCGCCGTGCCTCGTCGCCGTCGTGGCCACAGTCACCGTAGCGCCCAACCGAGCACACCCACGTCCTCACCGCACCGCGTAGAAGCCGTAGGTGCCAACCCCGCATCCCCGCAGCCGTTGTAGCCTCGACCCCGAGCTCAACCGAGCTCCGACAGCCGCCACGGTCGTCGTCGTCGTCGGTACCGGCCACCTCAGGCACGGCCACCACCACCGTTCGACGCGCGGGAGCAAGGGCTCTCCAACGAGCCCAAGCACGGCCTCGCCCGTGCCCTGTAGCGCGTTTCCGCATCGCGCCGCCGTCTCGGGCCCCGCCGGCGTCATGTCGCCGGTGGGTTTGACCTGTTTGACCTGGGTTTTGACCCCCCCAGGGTCACTGACGCGTGGGCCCCGTCGGCCAGGTGGTCAGATTAGTGCTAATCACCGCTTAATTAACCCCCTGACACTGACAGTGGGCCCCAGCGCCACTAACCCCTAATTAGGAATAAATTAACCCTGTTAAACCCCCCCTGTCACTGACGTGTGGACCCCACACGTCAGGTTTGACCCCAGCCAGCCGCAGTTGACCACTGACGTCATGCTGACGTCATGCTGGCGCAATATTTATATTTCTGAATTTAATTTAAATCAGGAAATTCCAGAATATTATTTAAACTTCAAAAATTCATAACTTTTATTCTGTAACTCCAAATTAGACAAATTATATATGAAAAATGATCAGAAAAATCCAATCTATCCATCTGTACTATTTTCATGCATGATCAAACAAGTTAAATTGATGTTTTAAGCAGAACAAGGAAAAGCACTTTAAAAGGCCATGTTTGAGTTTGAAATTTGAATCTTTGATTCAAATTTGTTCAAACCCTTCTGGTTTTAGTTGCATTATCCCAACACACTCATATTGCCATGTTTCATGCATGCATCATATTGTTGCACATTGTTTGGTGATGGTTGTGTATCGGTGTCCTTTGCGATAGGTTCTGCCTCTGAGGAGTACCGTGATTACCCTAACGAAGAACCGTATCAGTGCATCGAACCATCAGGCAAGCAACCAACCATTTGATCATATCGATACAATCCCATGTTCTCGCTCCTTCTCTCTTTTACTGCATTAAGACAACGCGTTTCAAACTGCTGTGTGCTACGGTAGTTGAACCCATTTCCTCTACATGACCTGTCATTGCCACAGTAACTAGATGAAACCCACTAGCATGTGTAGGAGTTGATTGAGCCATATGTATGTGTTGTTCCTACCTTGCTATGCCTGCTATGCTTAGAGTCGTGTCAGGTCTGGTTCATCTGGGTGATGGCTAGAGTGAAATGATTATGTCGGTAATGAGAGTGGTGTGGTGAACACGATTTGGTAAAGGTATCGATGAGAGGCCATGTAGGAGTACATGGTGGGTTGTTTCATTGAAGCCGACCCTAAGCACTGAGATCTGTATGTGTGATTTAAGATACAGCTACTACCATGCATTGGGCCCTGAAATATGACCCCGCTCGACTTCTTATTCACCCTAGCTCTCTGTCCAGGAGTTGCAAGTAGTTTCTGGTGTTTGTAGCCTACTGGAGGCCGTGGACAGCGCTGACCGTAGGGGTGGGCTGTGATGCGGTAGGTACGTGGCCGGGTGTACCGAATACCCGTTAGGTATCTCGGGAACCCTGTTCACATCGTTCGGGGCCGTATGGGAAACCTCGGCCGGACTCCCTGCGGATGGAACCTGAATAGGCGATAAACCTGGACTAGAGGCTTAAGTGTTTAGGTAGGTCGTGGTCTACACCCACGTCGGCTTTCGCTTGAAGTCTGCCGAGCACATGTCGTGTGCAGACGCTAAGTGGTGGAAACATGTATGAAGAAGTACACCCCTGCAGGGTTATCATACTCTATTCGAATAGCCGCGTCCGCGGTAAAGGACTACTTGGTTGCCTATACAGTTCATAGACAAGTAAATGGAAACTGTTAAAAGCCTCAAGATAAGTGTGAGTGCCGAGGATGGCTCTTCCGTAGGAAGACGGAGGTGGATCCTCGGTAGTGTATTGAAGTGGTGAGTAGTGGACTCGTGTGCGCAAAACCATTTCAAGTTGAAGTATCGTAGGATAGTCTAGCCAAGAGTCAAAGCTGGCTTGCTGCAATAACTCCACCAACCCTTCTTGATAATATGCATGTATGTAGGATCTGATGTAAGTCTTGCTGAGTACCTTTGTACTCATGTTGCTATAATCTACATTTTTACAGAAGACGCTGCAACCCCTTCTGATGGGTTCTATGTAGACGTTGACATCAACGAGTAGGCTAAAGGCCCAGGTGGTGACCCTGAGCTTGTGAAGGACCATGTAGTATAGCTAGGCTTCCAAGCCTCTTTTATTTTACTAGTTGTCTGTACTCAGACAAGTTACTTCCGCTGCTGGTTTGTATGACTGTATGACTTGTATGTTGGGTCGTGAGACCCGTACCTTTGTGTATGTTATGTTTGGCTCCCTGAGCTTTAAATAAAGTACTTGTGTCGTAGAGTCATGTTGTGATGCTTCGTTGTATTTGCACATATCGAGCATATTGTGTGTATGATTGAAATGCTTGGTATGTGTGGGATCTGGCTATCTAGTTGTTTATCTTTAGTAGCCTCTCTTACCGGGAAATGTCTCCTAGTGTTACCGCTGAGCCATGGTAGCTTGCTACTGCTCTGGAACACTTAGGCTGGCCGGCATGTGTCCTTCTTCGTTCTTGTGTCTGTCCCTTCGGGGAAATGTCACGCTTTGAGTACCGGAGTCCTGTTAGCCCGCTACAGCCCGGTTTACCGGAGTCCTGCTAGCCCAGTGCTACAGCCCGGACCCACTTGCTGATGACCGACACGTTCGAAGCTGGGTCATGGATGCCTGTCCCTGTAAGTCTGTGCCACTTTGGGTTTACGACTAGTCATGTCAGCCCGGGCTCTTTATCATATGGATGCTAGCGACACTATCATATACGTGAGCCAAAAGGCGCAAACGGTCCCGGGCAAAGGTAAGGCGACACCCGTGGGGATACCGTGCGTGAGGCCGCAAGGTGATATGAGGTGTTACCGGCTAGATCGATGTGACATCGAGTCGGGGTCCTGACAGCGTTGGCATCAGAGCCGGACTGCCTGTAGGTTCTCCGAGCCAAACTGGTCGATGTTGAGTCTAGAAATTCTTTAGTTATATGTAGGGGAATTGTTTGTGGGATGGAACGTAAGGCTCTTTTTACTCCTTTATCTTATGACATTCTGATCTGAGTCAGTCCATTCTTCCACCGGGGGATAAGGAATTAGGATCTGTTCTCTCTATCAAGATCACGTGTTACTAATCAGTAGTACCTTATAAGTTTGATGGATACAAGCCTAGTTCAGTTCTACTACCACCTTATGTTGTTAGAATGGATTCAGAACCTTGTTATGATGATGATGAGTGTGTATGTAATCCTTTGTCAAATGTCTCAAAATCCTTCTTGAGCATTTACAGCTGTTATGCTGCCGAAATTTTGCTAGAAATTCTAATGCCCTTGCATTATGATTGTGCTTTCAGATGGCCACTCGCGACCTCAATCAAGTGGTTCGCCTGACTCGATGCCTAGATGTACCCGGCCATACTGCCAAGTTGGTCAGGGTAATGACTGAGGCTGGATACCGCTGGTATCCTGAGTACACGGTCGAAGAGCAATTCCGAGACTTTAATCAAAGCCAGTATCTCTGCACTGTCAGGATATTTCCATCTTATCCTGGGTCCACCGAGCCCCTTCACTGCTCCTATGGACTCGGGGTTACTATTGAGATGGCTGTGCAGGACGCCGCCTACTCTATGATGACCATCATGCGAGTCAGATCTGGACTATTTCGGGACTCTGATTTCCGGTATATGCCAGGATCACTTCCGGGAGCACAAGGGTATCTCCAGGCTATCTATGCTGACCCCACTCAGGAGGATTCATGGACTCGCACCACTGCTGAGATGCTCGAGGATAAGGACCGTGAAAATCGGGCCTTGAGGTTAGAGCTCTTCAATACCCGTGCTGACCACTGGGCCACATTGACTCGGTTCGCACCGGCGGTGCAAGCTGGATATTCAGATATGCGCGATCTCTATCCTGTGAGATCTGCTCTGCCAGACGTGATGGGTTGGCGTGATGTAGGAGGCATCACCCCACCTCGCGGTCCCCGCAGGCCACCGTCTGTTGGTCCAAGGCCTCATCCTAGCCCCTATGGTCCACAAGCTCCGCGAGATCGTCTGTTTCCGGATGATCATGTTGAGCTTCCAGGCTATGGAGGTGACTTCTACGAGGACTACTACGGATCGGTCTGAGCTAGTGGTAGTATCACTAGTTCGCACTAGCTGTGTCGTCTATCGTCCCGCGTGACTCGTGGGATATGACCTAGTTTGTACTCTTTCCGGAGGTGTAGAAAAATAATGTATAGGAGCTTGGGATGCCTCCGATGAGATGTAATCCTCTTTTCACCGTAATAGTACTTTGTTTGGTCTTGTACTAAACCCTGTATGGTGTGTATGATGATGGAATAAAAGAAGCAGTTTCTGTATCTACCATGTCATACGGATGATCATCTTGCATTTCGAGTTATTCCTTACATTTTTATCCTATGTCGGAATTTTATCATCCTGACTAAATCATTGTCTTGTTTACCTAGGATGGTCAACACGCGCGCTAACCCTGCTTCTCAAGAGCAGGCCGAAGGCAGTGAAGTCAGGGATGCAAATCTGCCTCATCCTCCTTCACTAGCCGAGGTTATGATGGAAGCTGAGAGAAACAAGCGGGAGACCAACCGTTTGTTGGAGCGTATCGAACAGAACACAGCACACCATCAGAGGGCTAACGTGGTGTCACTCAGTGATTTTATCAAATTACATCCACCCACGTTCCACCACTCCGTCGAGCCTCTCGACGCTGATGACTGGCTTCGCAGTATCGCTCACAAACTGCGTTCCGCGCTGGTAGCGGAGGCTGACAAGGTCACCTTTGCTGCATATCATCTTGAAGGCCCCGCCAGTCTATGGTGGGACAATTATGGAGCTATGCGCCCAGCGGGCCATGTCACTACTTGGGCTGAATTCAGCGAGGCTTTCCGTGAACATCACATTCCGGAGGGTCTCATGGACCGTAAACGTGAAGAATTTTGCAGTTTCACCCAAGGCCGACTTTTTGTGGATGTTTACAGCAGGGAGTTTGGTAACCTCGCACGATATGCAACTGAGGAAGTGTCTACTGATGCCAAGAAGCAAGCAAGGTTCCGTAAGGGCCTTAGTCCTGAGCTTCGCCGTGACCTCCGTCTGCATGAGTGCACATCTTTTCAGAAACTTGTCAACAAAGCCATCAGTGGTGAAACTGGTCAGACTGACTATGACGCAACACGCAAGCATGGCCGTGATATGGGTTCCTCATCCGGTGCTGGTCCTCAGAAGCGCCGCGTGTGGGTACCCAACACCGCCCTGCCACCCAGGTTCACACCGAGGCCAACTTTCCAGGCGCCTCGCCCTGTTCAACAGTCTGCACCAGCCAAGCCCTATGGTGGTTCAACCAACAATGCTCCTCCACGTACCAGTTCCGTGACTTGTTTCAAGTGTGGGGAATCTGGTCACTATATGCGTGAGTGTCCCCAGACCAACCCCAAC
>NC_041388.1:139485293-139567163 GCF_002162155.2 Triticum dicoccoides | reverse complement strand
TGTAGGTTCTCCAAGCCAAACTGGTCGATGTTGAGTCTAGAAATTCTTTAGTTATATGTAGGGGAATTGTTTGTGGGTTGGAACGTAAGGCTCTTTTTACTCCTTTATCTTATGACATTCTGATCTGAGTCAGTCCATTCTTCCACCGGGGGTTAAGGAATTAGGACCTATTCTCTCTATCAGGATCACGTGTTACTAATCAGTAGTACCTTATAGGTATGGTGGATACAAGCCTAGTTCAGTTCTTCTACCATATTATGTTGTTAGAATGGATTCAAAACTTTGATATGATGATGTTGAGTGTGTACGAAATCCTTTGTCAAATGTCTCAAATCCTTCTTGAGCATTTACAGCTGTTATGCTGCCGAAATTTTGCTAGAAATTCTAATGCCTTTGCATTATGATTGTGCTTTCAGATGGCCACTCGCGACCTCAATCAAGTGGTTCGCCTGACTCGATGCCTAGATGTACCCGGCCATACTGCCAAGTTGGTCATGGTAATGACTGAGGCTGGATACCGTTGGTATCCTGAGTACACGGTCGAAGAGCAATTCCGAGACTTTAATCAAAGCCAGTATCTCTGCACTGTCCGGATATTTCCATCTTATCCTGGATCCACCGAGCCCCTTCACTGCTCCTATGGACTCGGGGTTACTATTGAGATGGCTGTGCAGGATGCCGCCTACTCTATGATGACCATCATGCGAGTCAGATCTGGTCTATTTCGGGACTCTGATTTCCGGTATATGCCAGGATCACTTCCGGGAGCACAAGGGTATCTCCAGGCTATCTATGCTGACCCCACTCAGGAGGATTCACGGACTCGCACCACTGCTGAGATGCTCGAGGATAAGGACCGTGAAAATCTGGCCTTGAGGTTAGAGCTCTTCAATACCCGTGCTGACCACTGGGCCACTTTGACTCGGTTCGCACCAGCGGTGCAAGCTGGATATTCAGATATGCGCGATCTCTATCCTGTGAGATCTGCTCTGCCAGACGTGATGGGTTGGCGTGATGTAGGAGGCATCACCCCACCTCGCGGTCCCCGCAGGCCACCGTCTGTTGGTCCAAGGCCTCATCCTAGCCCCTATGGTCCACAAGCTCCGCGAGATCGTCTGTTTCCGGATGATCATGTTGAGCTTCCAGGCTATGGAGGTGACTTCTACGAGGACTACTACGGATCGGTCTGAGCTAGTGGTAGTATCACTAGTTCGCACTAGCTGTGTCGTCTATCGTCCCGCGTGACTCGTGGGATATGACCTAGTTTGTACTCTTTCCGGAGGTGTAGAAAAATAATGTATAGGAGCTTGGGATGCCTCCGATGAGATGTAATCCTCTTTTCACCGTAATAGTACTTTGTTTGGTCTTGTACTAAACCCTGTATGGTGTGTATGACGATGGAATAAAGAAGCAGTTTCTGTATTTACCATGTCATACGGATGATCATCTTGCATTTCGAGTTATTCCTTACATTTTATATCCTATGTCAGAATTTTATCATCCTGACTAAATCATTGTCTTGTTTACCTAGGATGGTCAACACGCGCACTAACCCTGCTCCTCAAGAGCAGGCTGAAGGCAGTGAAGTCAGGGATGCAAATCTGCCTCATCCTCCTTCCCTAGCCGAGGTTATGATGGAAGCTGAGAGAAACAAGCGGGAGACCAACCGTTTGTTGGAGCGTATTGAACAGAACACGGCACACCATCAGAGGACTAACGTGGTGTCACTCAGTGATTTTATCAAATTACATCCACCCACGTTCCACCACTCCGTCGAGCCTCTCGACGCTGATGACTGGCTTCGCAGTATCTCTCACAAACTGCATTCCGCGCTGGTAGCGGAGGCTGACAAGGTCACCTTTGCTGCATATCATCTTGAAGGCCCCGCCAGTCTATGGTGGGAGAATTATGGAGCTATGCGCCCGGCGGGCCATGTCACTACTTGGGCTGAGTTCAGTGAGGCTTTCCGTGAACATCACATTCCGGAGGGTCTCATGGACCGTAAACGTGAAGAATTTTGCAGTTTCACCCAAGGCCGACTCTCTGTGGATGCTTACAGCAGGGAGTTTGGTAATCTCGCACGATATGCAACTGAGGAAGTGTCTACCGATGCCAAGAAGCAAGCAAGGTTCCGTAAGGGCCTTAGTCCTGAGCTTCGCCGCGACCTCCGTCTGCATGAGTGCACATCTTTTCAGAAACTTGTCAACAAAGCCATCAGTGCTGAAACTGGTCAGACTGACTATGACGCAACACGCAAGCATGGCCGTGGCAAGCCGACAGGAAAAATATTCCACGCCAAGCCGGTCACCGCTTCACGTGGCCATGTCAATTGTATTTCTGCCGAAGAAGCTCAAGAGGATCCCAACGTCGTTCTCGGTACGCTTCTTGTTAATTGCCACCCGGCATCTGTTCTTTTCGATACAGGAGCCTCTCATTCTTTTATATCTGAAAATTATGCTCGTTTGCATAACGTCGCATTCGGTGATATGCCAACCTCTATGGTAATTCAAACTCCGGGATCCAAATGGCAAACTTCTAGAGTAAGCCATGGAAATGAAATCCAAGTCGACAGACTTGTTTTCCTCGCGTCTTTGATAGCCCTTAAATCTTCAGATATTAATATCATTTTGGGTATGGACTGGATGTCAGCTCATCAAGCCAAAATTGATTGCTTCTCTAGGACTGTTCAACTCACCCATCCTTCGGGGAAGATAGTCAATGTCTTGACCCGAATAGCCAAGCGACAATTATATTCTCTTAACGCCAGCCCTTTGCCAGACCTTGAGGACGTTCCGGTAGTCCGTGACTTCCCAGATGTCTTCCCAGAAGAATTGCCAGGTGTTCCACCTGACAGGGATGTTGAGTTCGTAATAGACCTCATTCCAGGAACCGTTCCGATTGCTAGAAGACCTTATAAGATGGCACCCCTAGAACTAGCCGAGCTTAAGAAACAACTCGATGAGTCCTTGAAAAAGGGTTTCATCCGACCTAGCTCTTCTCCGTGGGCTTGCCCCGTCCTCTTCGTCAAGAAGAAGGATGGTACGGACCGGATGGTTGTAGATTACCGACCTGTCAATTTGGTCACAATCAAGAACAAATATCCGCTTCCCAGGATCAACGACCTGTATGATCAGCTCGCTGGATCCTCAGTCTTCTCCAAGATGGATTTGAGGTTGGGCTACCATCAAATCAAAATCAGAAACGGGGACATTCCTAAAACGGCCTTTGTTACTCGTTATGGCCAATACGAGTACACCGTCATGTCCTTCGGTTTAACCAACGCTCCAGCCACCTTTTCTCGGTTAATGAACTCAATCTTCATGGAATATTTGGATAAATTCGTCGTGGTTTACCTCGATGATATACTCATCTACTCCAAGAACGAGGAAGAACATGCCGAACATCTAAGGCTAGTGTTGAAGAAACTTCGAGAGCATCGCCTTTATGCCAAATTTTCTAAATGTGAATTCTGGTTGTCAGAAGTGACCTATCTGGGTCATGTAATATCTGGTAAAGGTATTGCTGTTAACCCTGAGCGAGTTCAAGCCGTCCTTAATTGGACTCCACCTGAATCGGTCAAGCAAGTTCGGAGTTTTCTGGGCTTAGCGAGCTATTGTCGTCGCTTTGTCGAGAACTTCTCCAAGGTTGCCAAACCTCTAACCGAACTCCTCAAGAAAGATAAGAAGTTCGAATGGACTCCACAATGTGAGCACAGCTTTCAGGAACTGAAAAGACGCCTGACCTCTGCTCCCGTACTGGTACCGCCAGACTTCTCCAAGGACTTTGTTATCTACTGCGACGCCTCGCGACAAGGACTAGGTTGCATTCTCATGCAAGATCGACACGTAATTGCTTACGCCTCACGGCAATTGCACCCACATGAGGAGAATTATCCTACTCATGATCTAGAGCTTGCAGCCGTAGTCTATGCACTTAAGACCTGGCGACATTACCTCCTCGGTAATCGTTGCGAAATATTCACTGATCACCAAAGTCTGAAGTACATTTTCACCCAACCGGATCTGAATCTCAGGCAAAGACGTTGGGTTGAATTGATCACAGACTTCGACTTAGGAATAACCTACACCCCAGGGAAAGCCAACGTCATGGCTGATGCGCTAAGTCGTAAATCTTATTGTAACAACCTGATGTTACAACAAAGTCAACCGCTACTCCATGAGGAATTTCGGAAGTTTAACCTTCACATTGTACCTCAAGGTTTTCTTTCCACCTTGGTAGCAAAACCTACTCTTACGGATCAAATCATCGCTGCCCAAAAGCGAGATAAGGGAATATCTAAAATCAAAGAGAACATTGCTAGCGGAGGTGCTAGTTGTTTCTCCACAAATGATCATGGTGTTGTGTACTTTGAGAACCGTCTAGTGGTTCCCAAGAACCAGCATCTACGGCAGTTGATCCTTAAGGAGGCTCATGAATCTCCTCTCACTATTCATCCCGGTAGTACTAAGATGTATCAGGACCTACGCTAGAGGTTCTGGTGGACTAGGATGAAGAGAGAAATTGCTCAGTATATTGCTAATTGCGACGTTTGTCGTCGTGTAAAAGCAGAGCATCAACGGCCTGCTGGCACCCTTCAACCCTTAGCTATTCCTGGAAATGGGATAAAATTAGTATGGATTTCATTACCGGTTTTCCCAGGACCAAGAGAGGGAATAATGCTATCTTCGTCGTTGTCGATCGTCTTTCCAAAGTAGCCCATTTCCTACCTGTTCGTGAGAGTATAACCGCTAGTCAATTGGCAGACTTATACATCTCCCGAATAGTGTCTCTCCATGGTGTTCCTTTGGAAATTAACTCGGATCGAGGAAGTCTTTTCACCTCTCGATTTTGGGAAAGTTTCCAAAATGCTATGGGGACCCGTATCTCCTTTAGCACCGCCTTCCACCCTCAGTCGAGTGGTCAAGTGGAACGCGTCAACCAGATTCTAGAAGACATGCTTCGAGCCTCTGTTATCTCATTCGGAATGGACTGGGAGAAGTGCCTTCCATTTGCCGAATTCGCTTACAACAACAGCTATCAATCTAGCTTGGGTAAAGCCCCTTTTGAAGTTCTCTATGGACGACGGTGTCGAACACCCCTTAACTGGTCAGAGACCGGGGAAAGGCAATTCTTTGGCCCGGATATGATTCAGGAAGCAGAAGAACAAGTTCGTATCGTTCGTGAAAAGTTGAAAACAGCTCAATGTCGTCAAAAGAGCCAATATGACCGAAAACATAAGGCTATGACTTTCGAGGTTGACGAGAAGGCTTATCTCCGGGTCACCCCTCTGAAGGGAACCCATCGTTTCGGTATCAAAGGCAAATTGGCTCCTCGTTACATTGGACCTTTTCGCATTCTCGCCAAACGAGGGGAAGTTGCCTACCAATTGGAACTACCTCCGTACCTCTCCAGAGTCCACGATGTCTTCCACGTTTCTCAACTCAGGCGTTGCTTCTCGGATCCTATCCGTGAAGTGGACCACGAAACGCTTGATCTCCAAGATAATCTTACATATCGAGAGTACCCCATTCGTATCCTCGATCAGGCCGAACGTACCACCCGACGTCATAATATCAAGTTTCTCAAAGTTCAATGGTCGCACCATTCTGAGGATGAAGCAACTTGGGAAAGGGAGGATCGTCTTCGACTTGAGTATCCCGCCTTCTTCCCGGAGGAACCCAAATCTCGGGACGAGATTCTTTTGAGTGGGGGTGAGTTGTCACACCCTAGCTAGTCATGCATCAGAGTGTGTGCATCATGTTTAAAATTCCATTTAATTTGAAATGGGGATTTGTGAAACCCTCAGAATCATTTTTGAAAATGATCCAAATAAAAATTTCTCTAAAAAGGTCCAAGAAAATGCTCATGTTGCTCTCTGAAAATATTGGACAGAGATAAAAATCAAACCAATATTTTTAAGAGCTCATAGGTATTTATTTTGGGCATTTGGAATTAATGCATAAATATTTGCATTGGAAATATATTATTTATATATATTAATATATGTCCAATTATTATGCCAATTATAAAGGAGCTCTGGAATAATATAACTAGCTCCTGCAAAAATTGGCATAAGGTAAATAAATGATTTAATATTTTATTTAAATCAAAACAAATGTCAGAAATTAGAAAACAGAAATAATTAAAAAGGGAGAAGCTTACCTGGGCTCCTCCCTGTGCAGCCCAGCCAGCTGGCCGGCCCAGCCAGCTGGCGGCCCAGCCCGCCTCCCTCCTCTGTCGTCTTCGTCCTCGACAGAGGGAGGGGAGTGTGGCCGGCGCGCGCGCGCGCCACCGCGCCACGCCACCTGCTCGCCTGCCTGCCTGCCCTCCCCTCCTCGCTCGATGCCCCGGACGACGCCACGCCCTCCCCCCTGCTCTCTCTCACTCTCCCGCGGTTCTTCCCTCCTCTCCCTCGCTCTC
Source organism: Triticum dicoccoides (assembly GCF_002162155.2). Classification (NCBI taxonomy): domain Eukaryota; kingdom Viridiplantae; phylum Streptophyta; class Magnoliopsida; order Poales; family Poaceae; genus Triticum; species Triticum dicoccoides. The sequence goes on along the minus strand of NC_041388.1, from coordinate 139,560,743 downwards.
TCTCTCACACGGCCGAACACCACCGTCGCCGCCGTTCGCCATAGCAGCCGTCACCGGCCACCCCTCGCCCCTCCGTTGAGCTCAGGAGCTCCGCCGCGACCCCCTCTTCCTCCCCACCAAGCCAAGCCCCTCGGGAAGCTCTGTATCGCCGCCCACGTCGCTGTTCCCCTTCTCGGCCACCGGAGATCGTCGCCGTCGAATCGGGAGCTACCGGACGTCCCCGAGCCCGCTAACCATCCCTGCAGCTCCGTGGTGAGCCACTGACTCGATTCCCCCTTGCCCCGTCGTCCCTAGCCTCCTGTAGCTGCCGCCCCCTTGAGCTCCGAAGCTCGCCGCCGCCGTGCCTCGTCGCCATCGTGGCCACAGTCACCGTAGCGCCCAACCGAGCACACCCACGTCCTCACCGCACCGCGTAGAAGCCGTAGGTGCCAACCCCGCATCCCCGCAGCCGTTGTAGCCTCGACCCCGAGCTCAACCGAGCTCCGGCAGCCGCCACGGTCGTCGCCGTCGTCGGTACCGGCCACCTCAGGCACGGCCACCACCACCGTTCGACGCGCGGGAGCAAGGGCTCTCCAACGAGCCCAAGCACGGCCTCGCCCGTGCCCTGTAGCGCGTTTCCGCATCGCGCCGCCGTCTCGGGCCCCGCCGGCGTCATGTCGCCGGTGGGTTTGACCTATTTGACCTGGGGTTTGACCCCCCCCAGGGTCACTGATGCGTGGGCCCCGTCGGCCAGGTGGTCAGATTAGTGCTAATCACCGCTTAATTAACCCCCCTGACACTGACAGTGGGCCCCAGCGCCACTAACCCCTAATTAGGAATAAATTAACCCTGTTAAACCCCCCCTGTCACTGACGTGTCGACCCCACATGTCAGGTTTGACCCCAGCCAGCCGCAGTTGACCACTGACGTCATGCTGACGTCATGCTGGCGCAATATTTATATTTCTGAATTTAATTTAAATCAGGAAATTCCAGAATATTATTTAAACTTCAAAAATTCATAACTTTTATTCTGTAACTCCAAATTAGACAAATTATATATGAAAAATGATCAGAAAAATCCAATCTATCCATCTGTACTATTTTCATGCATGATCAAACAAGTCAAATTGATGTTTTAAGCAGAACAAGGAAAAGCACTTTAAAAGGCCATGTTTGAGTTTGAAATTTGAATCTTTGATTCAAATTTGTTCAAACCCTTCTGGTTTTAGTTGCATTAGCCCAACACACTCATATTGCCATGTTTCATGCATGCATCATATTGTTGCACATTGTTTGGTGATGGTTGTGTATCGGTGTCCTTTGCGACAGGTTCTGCCTCCGAGGAGTACCGTGATTACCCTAACGAAGAACCGTATCAGTGCATCGAACCATCAGGCAAGCAACCAACCATTTGATCATATCGATACAATCCCATGTTCTCGCTCCTGCTCTCTTTTACTGCATTAAGACAACGCGTTTCAAACTGCTGTGTGCTACGGTAGTTGAACCCATTTCCTCTGCATGACCTGTCATTACCACAGTAACTAGATGAAACCCACTAGCATGTGTAGGAGTTGATTGAGCCATATGTATGTGTTGTTCCTACCTTGCTATGCCTGCTATGCTTAGAGTCGTGTCAGGTCTGGTTCATCTGGGTGATGGCTAGAGTGAAATGATTATGTCGGTAATGAGAGTGGTGTGGTGAACACGATTTGGTAAAGGTATCGATGAGAGGCCATGTAGGAGTACATGGTGGGTTGTTTCATTGAAGCCGACCCTAAGCACTGAGATCTGTATGTGTGATTTAAGATACAGCTACTACCATGCATTGGGCCCTGAAATATGACCCCGCTCGACTTCTTATTCACCCTAGCTCTCTGTCCAGGAGTTGCAAGTAGTTTCTTGTGTTTGAGCCTACTGGAGGCCGTGGACAGCGCTGACCGTAGGGGTGGGCTGTGATGCGGTAGGTACGTGGCACGGTGTACCGAATACCCGTTAGGTATCTCGGGAACCCTGTTCACATCGTTCGGGGCCGTATGGGAAACCTCGGCCGGACTCCCTGCGGATGGAACCTGAATAGGCGATAAACCTGGACTAGAGGCTTAAGTGTTTAGGTAGGTCGTGGTCTACACCCACGTCGGCTTTCGCTTGAAGTCTGCCGAGCACATGTCGTGTGCAGACGCTAAGTGGTGGAAACATGTATGAAGAAGTACACCCCTGCAGGGTTATCATAATCTATTCGAATAGCCGCGTCCGCGGTAAAGGACTACTTGGTTGCCTATACAGTTCATAGACAAGTAAATGGAAACTGCTAAAAGCCTCAAGATAAGTGTGAGTGCCGAGGATGGCTCTTCCGTAGGAGGACGGAGGTGGATCCTCGGTAGTGTATTGAAGTGGTGAGTAGTGGACTCGTGTGCGCAAAACCATTTCAAGTTGAAGTATCGTAGGATAGTCTAGCCAAGAGTCAAAGCTGGCTTGCTGCAATAACTCCACCAACCCTTCTTGATAATATGCATGTATGTAGGATCTGATGTAAGTCTTGCTGAGTACCTTTGTACTCATGTTGCTATAATCTACATTTTTACAGAAGACGCTGCAACCCCTTCTGATGGGTTCTATGTAGACGTTGACATCAACGAGTAGGCTAAAGGCCCAGGTGGTGACCCTGAGCTTGTGAAGGACCATGTAGTATAGCTAGGCTTCCAAGCCTCTTTTATTTTACTAGTTGTCTGTACTCAGACAAGTTACTTCCGCTGCTGGTTTGTATGACTGTATGACTTGTATGTTGGGTCGTGAGACCCGTACCTTTGTGTATGTTATGTTTGGCTCCCTGAGCTTTAAATAAAGTACTTGTGTCGTAGAGTCATGTTGTGATGCTTCGTTGTATTTGCACATATCGAGCATATTGTGTGTATGATTGAAATGCTTGGTATGTGTGGGATCTGGCTATCTAGTTGTTTATCTTTAGTAGCCTCTCTTACCGGGAAATGTCTCCTAGTGTTACCACTGAGCCATGGTAGCTTGCTACTGCTGTGGAACACTTAGGCTGGCCGGCATGTGTCCTTCTTCGTTCCTGTGTCTGTCCCTTCGGGGAAATGTCATGCTTTGAGTACCGGAGTCCTGTTAGCCCGCTACAGCCCGGTTTACCGGAGTCCTGCTAGCCCAGTGCTACAGCCCAGACCCACTTGCTGATGACCGACACGTTCGAAGCTGGGTCATGGATGCCTGTCCCTGTAAGTCTGTGCCACTTTGGGTTTATGACTAGTCATGTCAGCCCGGGCTCCTTATCATATGGATGCTAGCGACACTATCATATACGTGAGCCAAAAGGCGCAAACGGTCCCGGGCAAAGGTAAGGCGACACCCGTGGGGATACCGTGCGTGAGGCCGCAAAGTGATATGAGGTGTTACCGGCTAGATCAATGTGACATCGAGTCGGGGTCCTGACAGCGTTGGCATCAGAGCCGGACTGCATGTAGGTTCTCCAAGCCAAACTGGTCGATGTTGAGTCTAGAAATTCTTTAGTTATATGTAGGGGAATTGTTTGTGGGTTGGAACGTAAGGCTCTTTTTACTCCTTTATCTTATGACATTCTGATCTGAGTCAGTCCATTCTTCCACCGGGGGTTAAGGAATTAGGACCTATTCTCTCTATCAGGATCACGTGTTACTAATCAGTAGTACCTTATAGGTATGGTGGATACAAGCCTAGTTCAGTTCTTCTACCATATTATGTTGTTAGAATGGATTCAAAACTTTGATATGATGATGTTGAGTGTGTACGAAATCCTTTGTCAAATGTCTCAAATCCTTCTTGAGCATTTACAGCTGTTATGCTGCCGAAATTTTGCTAGAAATTCTAATGCCTTTGCATTATGATTGTGCTTTCAGATGGCCACTCGCGACCTCAATCAAGTGGTTCGCCTGACTCGATGCCTAGATGTACCCGGCCATACTGCCAAGTTGGTCAGGGTAATGACTGAGGCTGGATACCGTTGGTATCCTGAGTACACGGTCGAAGAGCAATTCCGAGACTTTAATCAAAGCCAGTATCTCTGCACTGTCCGGATATTTCCATCTTATCCTGGATCCACCAAGCCCCTTCACTGCTCCTATGGACTCGGGGTTACTATTGAGATGGCTGTGCAGGATGCCGCCTACTCTATGATGACCATCATGCGAGTCAGATCTGGTCTATTTCGGGACTCTGATTTCCGGTATATGCCAGGATCACTTCCGGGAGCACAAGGGTATCTCCAGGCTATCTATGCTGACCCCACTCAGGAGGATTCACGGACTCGCACCACTGCTGAGATGCTCGAGGATAAGGACCGTGAAAATCGGGCCTTGAGGTTAGAGCTCTTCAATACCCGTGCTGACCACTGGGCCACTTTGACTCGGTTCGCACCAGCGGTGCAAGCTAGATATTCAGATATGCGCGATCTCTATCCTGTGAGATCTGCTCTGCCAGACGTGATGGGTTGGCGTGATGTAGGAGGCATCACCCCACCTCGCGGTCCCCGCGGGCCACCGTCTGTTGGTCCAAGGCCTCATCCTAGCCCCTATGGTCCACAAGCTCCGCGAGATTGTCTGTTTCTGGATGATCATGTTGAGCTTCCAGGCTATGGAGGTGACTTCTACGAGGACTACTACGGATCGGTCTGAGCTAGTGGTAGTATCACTAGTTCGCACTAGCTGTGTCGTCTATCGTCCCGCGTGACTCATGGGATATGACCTAGTTTGTACTCTTTCCGGAGGTGTAGAAAAATAATGTATAGGAGCTTGGGATGCCTCCGATGAGATGTAATCCTCTTTTCACCGTAATAGTACTTTGTTTGGTCTTGTACTAAACCCTGTATGGTGTGTATGACAATGGAATAAAAGAAGCAGTTTCTGTATCTACCATGTCATACGGATGATCATCTTGCATTTCGAGTTATTCCTTACATTTTTATCCTATGTCGGAATTTTATCATCCTGACTAAATCATTGTCTTGTTTACCTAGGATGGTCAACACGCGCGCTAACCCTGCTTCTCAAGAGCAGGCCGAAGGCAGTGAAGTCAGGGATGCAAATCTGCCTCATCCTCCTTCACTAGCCGAGGTTATGATGGAAGCTGAGAGAAACAAGTGGGAGACCAACCGTTTGTTGGAGCGTATCGAACAGAACACAGCACACCATCAGAGGGCTAACGTGGTGTCACTCAGTGATTTTATCAAATTACATCCACCCACGTTCCACCACTCCGTCGAGCCTCTCGACGCTGATGACTGGCTTCGCAGTATCGCTCACAAACTGCGTTCCGCGCTGGTAGCGGAGGCTGACAAGGTCACCTTTGCTGCATATCATCTTGAAGGCCCCGCCAGTCTATGGTGGCAGAATTATGGAGCTATGCGCCCAGCGGGCCATGTCACTACTTGGGCTGAATTCAGCGAGGCTTTCCGTGAACATCACATTCCGGAGGGTCTCATGGACCGTAAACGTGAAGAATTTTGCAGTTTCACCCAAGGCCGACTTTCTGTGGATGTTTACAGCAGGGAGTTTGGTAACCTCGCACGATATGCAACTGAGGAAGTGTCTACTGATGCCAAGAAGCAAGCAAGGTTCCGTAAGGGCCTTAGTCCTGAGCTTCGCCGTGACCTCCGTCTGCATGAGTGCACATCTTTTCAGAAACTTGTCAACAAAGCCATCAGTGGTGAAACTGGTCAGACTGACTATGACGCAACACGCAAGCATGGCCGTGATATGGGTTCCTCATCCGGTGCTGGTCCTCAGAAGCGCCGCGTGTGGGTACCCAACACCGCCCTGCCACCCAGGTTCACACCGAGGCCAACTTTCCAGGCGCCTCGCCCTGTTCAACAGTCTGCACCAGCCAAGCCCTATGGTGGTTCAACCAACAATGCTCCTCCACGTACCAGTTCCGTGACTTGTTTCAAGTGTGGGGAATCTGGTCACTATATGCGTGAGTGTCCCCAGACCAACCCCAACCAGTCTGCTAAAGCTGTTGGCCGTGGCAAGCCGACAGGAAAAATATTCCACGCCAAGCCGGTCACCGCTTCACGTGGCCATGTCAACTGTATCTCTGCCGAAGAAGCTCAAGAAGATCCCAACGTCGTTCTCGGTATGCTTCTTGTTAATTGCCACCCGGCATCTGTTCTTTTCGGTACAGGAGCCTCTCATTCTTTTGTATCCGAAAATTATGCTCGTTTGCATAACGTTGCATTCGGTGATATGCCAACCTCTATGGTAATTCAAACTCCGGGATCCAAATGGCAAACTTCTAGAGTAAGCCATGGAAATGAAATCCAAGTCGACAGACTTGTTTTTCTCGCATCTTTGATAGCCCTTAAATCTTCAGATATTAATATCATTCTGGGTATGGACTGGATGTCAGCTCATCATGCCCAAATTGATTGCTTCTCTAGGACTGTTCAACTCACCCATCCTTCGGGGAAGATAGTCAATGTCTTGACCCGAATAGCCAAGCGACAGTTATTTTCTCTTAACGCCAGCCCTTTGCCAGACCTTGAGGACGTTCCGGTAGTCCGTGACTTCCTGGATGTCTTCCCAGAGGAATTGCCAGGTGATCCACCTGACAGGGATGTCGAGTTCGTAATAGACCTCATCCCGGGAACCGTTCCGATTGCTAGAAGACCTTATAAGATGGCACCCCTAGAACTAGCCGAGCTTAAGAAACAACTCGATGAGTCCTTGAAAAAGGGTTTCATCCGACCTAGCTCATCTCCGTGGGCTTGCCCCGTCCTATTCGTCAAGAAGAAGGATGGTACGGACCGGATGGTTGTAGATTACCGACCTGTCAATTTGGTCACAATCAAGAACAAATATCCGCTTCCCAGGATCAACGACCTGTACGATCAGCTCGCTGGATCCTCAGTCTTTTCCAAGATGGATTTGAGGTTGGGCTACCATCAAATCAAAATCAGAAACGGGGACATCCCTAAAACGGCCTTTGTTACTCGTTATGGCCAATACGAGTACACCGTCATGTCCTTTGGTTTAACCAACGCTCCAGCCACCTTTTCTCGGTTAATGAACTCAATCTTCATGGAGTATTTGGATAAATTCGTCGTAGTTTATCTCGATGATATACTCATCTACTCCAAGAACGAGGAAGAACATGCCGAACATTTAAGGCTAGTGTTGAAGAAACTTCGAGAGCATCGCCTTTATGCCAAATTTTCTAAATGTGAATTCTGGTTGTCAGAAGTGACCTATCTGGGTCATGTAATATCTGGTAAAGGTATTGCTGTTAACCCTGAGCGAGTTCAAGCCGTCCTTAATTGGACTCCACCTGAATCGGTCAAGCAAGTTCGGAGTTTTCTGGGCTTAGCGAGCTATTGTCGTCGCTTTGTCGAGAACTTCTCCAAAGTTGCCAAACCTCTAACCGAACTCCTCAAGAAAGATAAGAAGTTCGAATGGACTCCACAATGTGAGCACAACTTTCAGGAACTGAAAAGACGCCTAACCTCTGCTCCCGTACTGGTACCGCCAGACTTCTCCAAGGACTTTGTTATCTACTGCGACGCCTCGCGACAAGGACTAGGTTGCATTCTCATGCAAGATCGACACGTAATTGCTTACGCCTCACGGCAATTGCACCCACATGAGGAGAATTATCCTACTCATGATCTAGAGCTTGCAGCCGTAGTCTATGCACTTAAGACCTGGCGACATTACCTCCTCGGTAATCGTTGCGAAATATTCACTGATCACCAAAGTCTGAAGTACATTTTCACCCAACCGGATCTGAATCTCAGGCAAAGACGTTGGGTTGAATTGATCACAGACTTCGACTTAGGAATAACCTACACCCCAGGGAAAGCCAACGTCATGGCTGATGCGCTAAGTCGTAAATCTTATTGTAACAACCTGATGTTACAACAAAGTCAACCGCTACTCCATGAGGAATTTCGGAAGTTTAACCTTCACATTGTACCTCAAGGTTTTCTTTCCACCTTGGTAGCAAAACCTACTCTTACGGATCAAATCATCGCTGCCCAAAAGCGAGATAAGGGAATATCTAAAATCAAAGAGAACATTGCTAGCGGAGGTGCTAGTTGTTTCTCCACAAATGATCATGGTGTTGTGTACTTTGAGAACCGTCTAGTGGTTCCCAAGAACCAGCATCTACGGCAGTTGATCCTTAAGGAGGCTCATGAATCTCCTCTCACTATTCATCCCGGTAGTACTAAGATGTATCAGGACCTACGCCAGAGGTTCTGGTGGACTAGGATGAAGAGATAAATTGCTCAGTTTATTGCAAATTGCGACGTCTGTCGTCGTGTAAAAGCAGAGCATCAACGGCCTGCTGGCACCCTTCAACCCTTAGCTATTCCTGAATGGAAATGGGATAAAATTGGTATGGATTTCATTACCGGTTTTCCCAGGACCAAGAGAGGGAATAATGCTATCTTCGTCGTTGTCGATCGTCTTTCCAAAGTAGCCCATTTCCTACCTGTTCGTGAGAGTATAACCGCTAGTCAGCTGGCAGACTTATACATCTCCCGAATAGTGTCTCTCCATGGTGTTCCTTTGGAAATTAACTCGGATCGAGGAAGTCTTTTCACCTCTCGATTTTGGGAAAGTTTCCAAAATGCTATGGGAACCCGTCTCTCCTTTAGCACCGCCTTCCACCCTCAGTCGAGTGGTCAAGTGGAATGCGTCAACCAAATTCTAGAAGACATGCTTCGAGCCTCTGTTATCTCATTCGGAATGGACTGGGAGAAGTGCCTTCCATTTGCCGAATTCGCTTACAACAACAGCTATCAATCTAGCTTGGGTAAAGCCCCTTTTGAAGTTCTCTATGGACGACGGTGTCGAACACCCCTTAACTGGTCAGAGACCGGGGAAAGACAATTCTTTGGCCCGGATATGATTCAGGAAGCAGAAGAACAAGTTCGTATCGTTTGTGAAAAGTTGAAAACAGCCCAATCTCGTCAAAAGAGTCAATATGACCGAAAACATAAGGCTATGACTTTCGAGGTTGACGAGAAGGCTTATCTTCGGGTCACCCCTCTGAAGGGAACCCATCGTTTCGGTATCAAAGGCAAATTGGCTCCTCGTTACATTGGACCTTTTCGCATTCTCGCCAAACGAGGAGAAGTTGCCTACCAGTTGGAACTACCTCCGCACCTCTCCAGAGTCCACGATGTCTTCCACGTTTCTCAACTCAGGCGTTGCTTCTCGGATCCTATCCGTGGAGTGGACCACGAAACGCTTGATCTCCAAGATAATCTTACATATCGAGAGTACCCCATTCGTATCCTCGATCAGGCCGAACGTACCACCCGACATCATAATATCAAGTTTCTCAAAGTTCAATGGTCGCACCATTCTGAGGATGAAGCAACTTGGGAAAGGGAGGATCGTCTTCGACTTGAGTATCCCGCCTTCTTCCCGGAGGAACCCAAATCTCGGGACGAGATTCTTTTGAGTGGGGGTGAGTTGTCACACCCTAGCTAGTCATGCATCAGAGTGTGTGCATCATGTTTAAAATTCCATTTAATTTGAAATGGGGATTTGTGAAACCCTCAGAATCATTTTTGAAAATGATCCAAATAAAAATTTCTCCAAAAAGGTCCAAGAAAATGCTCATGTTGCTCTCTGAAAATATTGGACAGAGATAAAAATCAAACCAATATTTTTAAGAGCTCATAGGTATTTATTTTGGGCATTTGGAATTAATGCATAAATATTTGCATTGGAAATATATTATTTATATATATTAATATATGTCCAATTATTATGCCAATTATAAAGGAGCTCTGGAATAATATAACTAGCTCCTGCAAAAATTGGCATAAGGTAAATAAATGATTTAATATTTTATTTAAATCAAAACAAATGTCAGAAATTAGAAAACAGAAATAATTAAAAAGGGAGAAGCTTACCTGGGCTCCTCCCTGTGCAGCCCAGCCAGCTGGCCGGCCCAGCCAGCAGGCGGCCCAGCCCGCCTCCCTCCTCTGTCGTCTTCGTCCTCGACAGAGGGAGGGGAGTGCGGCCGGCGCGCGCGCGCGCCACCGCGCCACGCCACCTGCTCGCCTGCCTGCCTGCCCTCCCCTCCTCGCTCGATGCCCCGGACGACGCCACGCCCTCCCCCCTGCTCTCTCTCACTCTCCCACGGTTCTTCCCTCCTCTCCCTCGCTCTCTCTCTCACATGGCCGAACACCACCGTCGCCGCCGTTCGCCATAGCAGCCGTCACCGGCCACCCCTCGCCCCTCCGTTGAGCTCAGGAGCTCCGCCGCGACCCCCTCTTCCTCCCCACCAAGCCAAGCCCCTCGGGAAGCTCTGTATCGCCGCCCACGTCGCCGTTCCCCTTCTCGGCCACCGGAGATCGTCACCGTCGAATCGGGAGCTACCGGACGTCCCCGAGCCCGCTAACCATCCCTGCAGCTCCGCGGTGAGCCACTGACTCGATTCCCCCTTGCCCCGTCGTCCCTAGCCTCCTGTAGCTGCCCCCCCTTGAGCTCCGAAGCTCGCCGCCGCCGTGCCTCGTCGCCGTCGTGGCCACAGTCACCGTAGCGCCCAACCGAGCACACCCACGTCCTCACCGCACCGCGTAGAAGCCGTAGGTGCCAACCCCGCATCCCCGCAGCCGTTGTAGCCTCGACCCCGAGCTCAACCGAGCTCCGGCAGCCGCCACGGTCGTCGCCGTCGTCGGTACCGGCCACCTCAGGCACGGCCACCACCACCGTTCGACGCGCGGGAGCAAGGGCTCTCCAACGAGCCCAAGCACGGCCTCGCCCGTGCCCTGTAGCGCGTTTCCGCATCGCGCCGCCGTCTCGGGCCCCGCCGGCGTCATGTCGCCGGTGGGTTTGACCTGTTTGACCTGGGGTTTGACCCCCCCAGGGTCACTGACGCGTGGGCCCCGTCGGCCAGGTGGTCAGATTAGTGCTAATCACTGTTAGTTAACCCCCTGACACTGACCAGTGGGCCCCAGCGCCACTAATTCCTAATTAGGATTAAATTAACCCTGTTAAACCCCCCTGTCACTGACGTGTGGACCCCACACGTCAGGTTTGACCCCAGCTAGCCGCAGTTGACCACTGACGTCATGCTGACGTCATGCTGGCGCAATATATATATTTCTGAATTTAATTTAAATCAGGAAATTCCAGAATATTATTTAAACTTCAAAAATTCATAACTTTTATTCTGTAACTCCAAATTAGACAAATTATATATGAAAAATGATCAGAAAAATCCAATCTATCCATCTGTACTATTTTCATGCATGATCAAACAAGTTAAATTGATGTTTTAAGAAGAACAAGGAAAAGCACTTTAAAAGGCCATGTTTGAGTTTGAAATTTGAATCTTTGATTCAAATTTGTTCAAACCCTTCTGGTTTTAGTCGCATTAGCCCAACACACTCATATTGCCATGTTTCATGCATGCATCATATTGTTGCACATTGTTTGGTGATGGTTGTGTATCGGTGTCCTTTGCGACAGGTTCTGCCTCCGAGGAGTACCGTGATTACCCTAACGAAGAACCGTATCAGTGCATCGAACCATCAGGCAAGCAACCAACCATTTGATCATATCGATACAATCCCATGTTCTCGCTCCTGCTCTCTTTTACTGCATTAAGACAACGCGTTTCAAACTGCTGTGTGCTACGGTAGTTGAACCCATTTCCTCTGCATGACCTGTCATTGCCACAGTAACTAGATGAAACCCACTAGCATGTGTAGGAGTTGATTGAGCCATATGTATGTGTTGTTCCTACCTTGCTATGCCTGCTATGCTTAGAGTCGTGTCAGGTCTGGTTCATCTGGGTGATGGCTAGAGTGAAATGATTATGTCGGTAATGAGAGTGGTGTGCTGAACACGATTTGGTAAAGGTATCGATGAGAGGCCATGTAGGAGTACATGGTGGGTTGTTTCATTGAAGCCGACCCTAAGCACTGAGATCTGTATGTGTGATTTAAGATACAGCTACTACCATGCATTGGGCCCTGAAATATGACCCCGCTCGACTTCTTATTCACCCTAGCTCTCTGTCCAGGAGTTGCAAGTAGTTTCTGGTGTTTGTAGCCTACTGGAGGCCGTGGACAGCGCTGACCGTAGGGGTGGGCTGTGATGCGGTAGGTACGTGGCACGGTGTACCGAATACCCGTTAGGTATCTCGGGAACCCTGTTCACATCGTTCGGGGCCGTATGGGAAACCTCGGCCGGACTCCCTGCGGATGGAACCTGAATAGGCGATAAACCTGGACTAGAGGCTTAAGTGTTTAGGTAGGTCGTGGTCTACACCCACGTCGGCTTTCGCTTGAAGTCTGCCGAGCACATGTCGTGTGCAGACGCTAAGTGGTGGAAACATGTATGAAGAAGTACACACCTGCAGGGTTATCATAATCTATTCGAATAGCCGCGTCCGCGGTAAAGGACTACTTGGTTGCCTATACAGTTCATAGACAAGTAAATGGAAACTGCTAAAAGCCTCAAGATAAGTGTGAGTGCCGAGGATGGCTCTTCCGTAGGAGGACGGAGGTGGATCCTCGGTAGTGTATTGAAGTGGTGAGTAGTGGACTCGTGTGCGCAAAACCATTTCAAGTTGAAGTATCGTAGGATAGTCTAGCCAAGAGTCAAAGCTGGCTTGCTGCAATAACTCCACCAACCCTTCTTGATAATATGCATGTATGTAGGATCTGATGTAAGTCTTGCTGAGTACCTTTGTACTCATGTTGCTATAATCTACATTTTTACAGAAGACGCTGCAACCCCTTCTGATGGGTTCTATGTAGACGTTGACATCAACGAGTAGGCTAAAGGCCCAGGTGGTGACCCTGAGCTTGTGAAGGACCATGTAGTATAGCTAGGCTTCCAAGCCTCTTTTATTTTACTAGTTGTCTGTACTCAGACAAGTTACTTCCGCTGCTGGTTTGTATGACTGTATGACTTGTATGTTGGGTCGTGAGACCCGTACCTTTGTGTATGTTATGTTTGGCTCCCTGAGCTTTAAATAAAGTACTTGTGTCGTAGAGTCATGTTGTGATGCTTCGTTGTATTTGCACATATCGAGCATATTGTGTGTATGATTGAAATGCTTGGTATGTGTGGGATCTGGCTATCTAGTTGTTTATCTTTAGTAGCCTCTCTTACCGGGAAATGTCTCCTAGTGTTACCACTGAGCCATGGTAGCTTGCTACTGCTCTGGAACACTTAGGCTGGCCGGCATGTGTCCTTCTTCGTTCCTGTGTCTGTCCCTTCGGGGAAATGTCACGCTTTGAGTACCGGAGTCCTGTTAGCCCGCTACAGCCCGGTTTACCGGAGTCCTGCTAGCCCAGTGCTACAGCCCGGACCCACTTGCTGATGACCGACACGTTCGAAGCTGGGTCATGGATGCATGTCCCTGTAAGTCTGTGCCACTTTGGGTTTACGACTAGTCATGTCAGCCCGGGCTCCTTATCATATGGATGCTAGCGACACTATCATATACGTGAGCCAAAAGGCGCAAACGGTCCCGGGCAAAGGTAAGGCGACACCCGTGGGGATACCGTGCGTGAGGCCGCAAAGTGATATGAGGTGTTACCGGCTAGATCAATGTGACATCGAGTCGGGGTCCTGACAAGTTTTTCTTTTTCCAGGGTTTTCCGCGATTATTTTCGATCGCGATTTCTGCCCTGATCTTAGTTTTAGTTTATCTTTTCGCTCGTTTATCGGAATCAGGCGATTCAAGTGCCTGGATCTTTGTCTCGAAGCCCTCTTTCTGTTTAACCAACTTGAAGAAGATTTTGGTACTGTAAAAGTTTGACTTTAGTCCAAATTAGTAATCAGATCTTGTTTCTTTCGCAGTTTGAGTTTCGTTGCTCCATTTGATTTGGTTCTTTTTGCAAACCGGAGTTCTTTAGTTGAACTTTCTGGTTAGATCTTCTTATTTGAGATTTACCCGTGCATCCTTGCTTGATTTCTTATGTATGCTATTGTTTGTTTGCGATAGAACACCCGGAGTGCGAAGCGTGCTACTACGAGTCTTTAGGATTTGCACATCATCAGCAAGGCAAGTAACACTTTGATCATACCCCTTTATCACCTAGTTTTTATGCATTAGTTTCAACCTTCACACATTGCATTAGTAGGATATCTTAACATGTGGGTCTAGGAAGTAGATAATGAGGTAGAACCTATTACCTGTTCTGTTATCAAACCCTTGGGAGTTACTTCTACGTTATGCTTATATTGCCATGCTATGCTTGTAGACGTGGATTAGGTTTGAGGGTATCCATAACAGATGTGAGTTGTTAATTAATGGTTCAACTTAAGGTGGCAACTTTAATACACATCTGGGTGGATTGCTTGTGGGCACCTGGAGATTCCAGTGTTGTCCTAGGATATCCTAGAGTACCCGTGTGATCATCCGACGGTCCGCCACCCAAGCTCAAAGGGATCATAAGACTATTCATGCTAGAAACTTCCGTGTGCAGCCACAAGCCATTATGGGATCTGGCATAGTTGAGTAAGTTGCGTGAGTTCTTGAAGAGGTGGACTAGCAGATGTAGGGGATTGTAGGTGTACCGCCCCGCCCAGGGTAGAGAGCAAATTCTTCTGGAAGATTGTGTCTCGGTCATCCATTTCTCAAACATCCTGTAGTTCGAGAAATCCAACGAAGGAGATCGAGTCTTGTGGGGAAAAGTGCACAAACCTCTACAGAGTGTACAAACTAATCATGGTTAGCCGTGTCCCCGATTATGGACATCTTGAGTATCTGGCTCTTGGATTATCATATGGATCTCATCACTCTAATTAATTTGTTGGGTTGATAATTACCTTTAATTGGGATTGAGTTGGAGGAACCTTCTCAATATTGTTCAACTACCATGATAGTTAAATAAAATATATTCCTTTGTTGTAGGGAAAAATTGGCTTTTCGCAAAACATATTAACCATACAGCCTCCATCAGCCATATATGCATGTAGTGATAGCTTTTATCTGTTCATTACTCTCCTGTGTTAACATTGCCAGCATATTCCATGTGCTAACCCGTTTTCGGGCTGCAACGTATCATGTTGCAGACTTTTCAGACGAGGAGTAAGGTGCGATAGGTCGTTTGTCATGCACTCAGCTATGTCGTTGGAGTTGATGGACTCACTTTATCTTCCAAGCCTTCCGCTGTTATCGTATTAGATATCCTTAAGACATATTTATTGTAATAAGTTATCTCTTGAGACATTCAGTGTAATAAGTGTGTGATTGCCACTCTGTTATAAATCCTTCGAGTACTGTGTGTGTGTCAGCATTACCGATCCATGGATGACACTGAAGCACAGAGACTTGACCGTTTGAGGTCGGGTCGCTATAGCGTAGGTAAGAACGGTTCTTGCTAGTTGCCCATAGCAGCCACGTAAAACTTGCAACAACAAAGTAGAGGACGTCTAACTTGTTTTTCCAGGGTATGTTGTGTTGTGATATGGTCAAGATATGATGTGATATATGTTGATGTATGAGATGATCATATTTTGTAATAAGTTCATGACTTGCATGTTGATGAGTACGACAACCGGCAGGAGCCTTAGGGTTGTCTTTAATTATTGTATGACCCGTGTGCCAATCACTAATCGCCATGTAATTGCTTTACTTTATCGCTATGCGTTAGCAATAGTTGTAGAAGCAATAGTTGGCGAGACGACCGCGATGCTACGATGGAGATCAAGGTGATGTGTCGGTGATGATGGAGATCATGCCGATGCTTTGGAGATAGAGATCAAAAAGCACAAGATGATGATGGCCATATCATGTCACATATTTTTAATTGCATGTGATGTTTATCCTTTATGTGTCTTATTTTATTTAGCATGATGGTAGCATTATAAGATGATCCCTTCACTTAATTTCAAGATAATAGTGTTCTCCCTGAGTATGCACCATTGCCAAAGTTCGTCGTTTTGAAGCACCTCATGATGATCGGGTGTGATAGACTCTACATTCACATACAACGTGTGTAAGCCAGTTTTGCACATGCAGAATACTTGGGTTAAACTTGATGATCCTAGCATGTATAGACATGGTCTCGGAACACTGGTGACCAAAAGGTCGAACGTGGGTCATATAGTAGATATGATCAACATAGAGATGTTCACCATTGAAGACTACCCCTTCTCACGTGATGATTGGACATGGGTTAGTTGATTTGGATCATGTATCACTTAGAAAACTTGAGGGATGTTGATTTAAGTGGGGGTTCGTTAGTAATTTGATTATTTGAACTAAAATTTATCATGAGCTTAGTCTTAATAGTTTTTGCATATCTATGTTATAGATCAATGACCCGTGCTACCGTTCCCTTGAATTTTAATGCGTTCCTAGGGAAAGCTAAGTTGAAAGATGATGGTAGCAACTACATGGATTAGGTCCCTAACTTGAGGATTATCCTCATTGCTGCACAGAAGAATTATGACCTTAATGCACCGCTTGGTGACACACCTGATGCAGGAGTGATGCGGCTTGAAGCTACGTCGGTATTTCCCCACAGAGCAAGGGATGATGCAGCACAGCGACGATAGGTATTTCCCTCAGTGGTGAGACAAAGGTTATCGAACCAGTAGGAGAACCAAGCAACACAACGTAAATAGCCCCTGCACACAAATAACAAATACTCGCAACCCGAAGTGTAAAAGGGGTTATCAATCCCTTTCGGGTAGCGGCGCCCCAAGATAGGAAAACAGACGTGAAATAAATTGTACTAGATTGATAGATGGAACGCCAAATAAAATAAATAAGAATAAAACGCATTAAGGTATTTTTGTATTTTTGGTTTAATAGATCTGAAAATAAAAGGAAAGGAAAAGTAGATCGCAAAGGCAAATAATATGAGAAAGAGACCCGGGGGCCGTAGGTTTCACTAGTGGCTTCTCTCGAGAAAAATAGCAAACAGTGGTCAAGCAAATTACTGTTGGCAATTGATAGAACTTCAAATAATCATGACGATATCCAGGCAATGATCATTACATAGGCATCACATCCAAGATTAGTAGATCGACTCCTGCCCGCATCTACTACTATTACTCCACACATCGACTGCTATCCAGCATGCATCTGGTGTATTAAGTTCATGGGGAAATGGAGTAATGCAATAAGAACAATTACATGATGTAGACAAGATATACCTATGTAGAGATAGACCCCATCGCTTTATCCTTAGTAGCAACGATACATACGTGTCGGTTCCCCTTCTGTCATTGGGATCAAGCACCGTAAGATCGAACCCACTACAAAGCACCTCTTCCCATTGCAAGATAAATAGATCAAGTTGGCCAAACAAAACCCAAATATCAGAGAAGAAATACGAGGCTATAAGAAATCATGCATGTAAGAGATCAAAGAAACTCAAATAACTTTCATGGATATAAAAAGATAGATTTGATCATAAACTCAAAGTTCATCCAATCCCAACAAACACACCGCAAAAAGAGTTACATCATATGGATCTCCAAGAGACCATTGTATTGAGAATCAGACGAGAGAGAGGAAGCCATCTAGCTACTAACTACGGACCCAAAGGTCTACAAAGAACTACTCACGCATCATCGGAGAGGCACCAATGGAAGTGGTGAACCCCTCCGTGATGGTGCCTAGATTGGATCTAGTGGTTCTGGACTCTGCGGCGACTGGAATTGATTTTTCGTCGACTCCCCTAGGGTTTCTGGAATATTGGGGTATTTATAGGCAAAGAGGTGGTC
Source organism: Triticum dicoccoides (assembly GCF_002162155.2). Classification (NCBI taxonomy): domain Eukaryota; kingdom Viridiplantae; phylum Streptophyta; class Magnoliopsida; order Poales; family Poaceae; genus Triticum; species Triticum dicoccoides. Next base: position 139,543,060 of record NC_041388.1, on the reverse strand, counting down.
CGGGGGGCACCCGAGGTGGGCACAACCCACCAGGGTGCGCTTGGGCCTCCTCGCGCGCCGTGGTTGGTTGTGCTCCCCTTGGAGCACCCCCAGGCGCTGCCATGGCCCATTGGGTGTCTTCCGGTCAATAAAAAATCTTCGTGAAGTTTCGTTGCATTTGGACTCCGTTTGGTATTGATTTCTCGCAATGTAAAAAACATGCAAAAAATAGCAACTGGCACTTGGCACTATGTCAATAGGTTAGTACCAAAAAATGATATAAAATGACTATAAAACATCCAAGATTGATAATATAACAGAATGGAACAATAAAAAATTATAGATACGTTGGAGACGTATCAGCATCCCCAAGCATAATTCCTGCTCATCCTTGAGTAGGTAAATGATAGAAACAGATTTTTTGATGTGGAATATGCTGCCTAACATGTCATATCATATTCTTTTCTTTATAGCATGGACATTTTGACTTTTATATTTCTCAAAGCAATAGTCTAGTTTTGACATGATAACTTAAATACTCAAGCATATCAACAAGCAACCATGTCTTTCAAAATATCAACGTTAAAATAAGCTATCCCTAGCCCATCATGCTCAATCATTGATCCATTCATGAAACACACTCGCATATTAACTACACCCAATGATTGACTATGATCATAGTGCCTCCTAGTCGGCGCTTTTATAAGAGAAGAAGGAGACTCAAATTCAAAAATAAAAATTGCATAAAGTAAAAGAAAGGCCCTTCGCGGAGGGAATTAGGGATTTGTAGAGGTGCTAGAGCTCAAAGCGAAAATTGCGAAATAAAAACATTTTGAGAGGCATACTTTTCCCACCAACCAAAACGACTTAGAGTTCCCAACACTTTCCATGCTAGATATATCATAGGCGGTTCCCAAACAAAAATTAAAGTTTATTCCTTTTTCCACCATACTTTCACTTTCCATGGCTAACCGTATCCACGGGTGCCTTCCATACCAACACTTTCCAAGGAATATTATTTGACAACATAAACTAAATTCATTTTTCATTTCGGGATTGGGCATCCCTAATACTTTTGCCTTACTCTCGTGTAATGACAAGTGAATAAACACTCATCGTGAGAATAACACATCTAGCATGGAAAATATTAGCCACCCCTCACCACCTCACGAGCGGTACGAGCACACAAAAGAGAAATTTGTTTTCAATATTAGAGATGGCACATACAAATTTGCTTTGAACGACAAAAGAGTACCGCATATAGGTAGGTATAATGGACTCATGTAGCAAAACTGGTTTAAAGGAATTTGGATGCACAAGTAGAGATCATACTTATTGCAAAATGAAGGCTAGCAAAAGATTGAGAAGCGACCAACCAAGAAACAAATAATCTCATAAGCGAGCATTAAGAATAATTAACACTGAATAATGCACCACAAGTAGGATATAATTTCATTGCATAATTATTGACGTTCGTTCTTGCATAGGGAATCACAAACCTTAACACCAATATTCTTACTAAAGCATAATTACTCATCAACATGACTCACATATCACATCATCATATCTCAAAACTATTAGTAAGAATAAAGTTTATTTTTTTCAATGATCTTCATGAAAGTTTTTATTATATCCTTCTTGGATATCTATCACTTTGGGACTAATTTTCATTTGTTGCTTTTGATAAGCTCAAACAAATATAAGTGAAGATCATGAGCATAAAATTTCTTTCTCTCAAATTAATTTAAGTGAAGCAAGAGAGAATTTATTAAAAAAATTACTAACTCTCAAATAAATCTAAGTGAAGCAAGAGAGCATTTCTTAAAAAATACTAAAGCACACCATGCTCAAAAAGATATAAGTGAAGCACTAGAGCAAGTCCATAGCTCATAAAAATTTAAGTGAAGCATAGAGAGCAATTCTAACAAGTCATGACATAATTCTGGCTCTCTCAAATAGGTGTGTCCGGCAAGGAATCAAGACTTAAAACACAAAATAAAACAAGCAAATACTCATATCATACAAGACGCTCCAAGCAAAACACATAGTATGTGACGAATAAAAATATAGCTTCGAGTAAAATATCGATGGTCGTTAGAAGAAAGAGGGGATGCCACTCGGGGCATCCCCAAGCTTAGTTGATTGCTCTCTTTTGGATAATAGCTTGGGATGTCGGGGCATCCCCAAACTTAGGCTCTTCTTACTCCTTATTCTTCATCCATCGTAAGATAACCCAAAACTTGAGAACTTCAATCACACAAAACTCAACAAAACCTTCGTGAGATCCGTTAGTATAATAAAGCAAATAACTACTATAAGTACTGTAGCAAACCAATTCATATTTTGTTCTTGCATTATATCTACTGTATTAAAACTTTTCTATGGCAAAAATCATCAAAGAAAACCATAGAATCATCAAAACAAACACACAACGCAAAGAAAACAGAATCTGTTAAAAACAGAACAGTCTGTGGCAATCTGGATATTCCAAATATTTCTGTAAATCCAAATACTATGAAAAATTACGACAAACTGGGAAATTTGTATATTAATGTACTTCAAAAGGAATTGGTATTTTATCGCCCTCTGGTTAAAAATGAAAATTATTTTTGCGAGCACAAGAGTTTATGTTTTTTCAGCAAGATCAAACAACTATCGCCCAAGAAGATCCTAAAGGCTTTACTTGGCACAAACACTAACTAAAACACAAAAAACACAATCATAATAGTAGCATAATTGTGCAAACACTCAAGAACAGAAAGAAAAAAGCAAAAATAAATTTTATTCATTGGGTTGCCTCCCAACAAGCGCTATAGTTTTACGCCCTTAGCTAGGCATAAAGCAAGGATATAAGTTTTGTCATCTTTGTTCAACTCTTCAATCAAACACTTAGAATTCCTTAAAGATTTATCATAGAGGTTTTCAATGACAATACTCTTGGGACCAAATTTAAAGAATTCATTCTTGCCAAAGGGATCTCTTATAACTTCAATAAAATACGGGTGGATACTAATCATCTTAAGATCCTCTTTACTAGAAGTTGCACCCTTGCTCTTAGTAACTTGGGTAATCTTGTGATGTCTACTACACAACCTTCTTCTAGTAGATGTTGTGTCATGACCTGATTTTCAATAAAACATTTATTGAAAAACCAACCATTTTATCAGACCAGTAAAGAAGAATCCTCCTTACTGGCAGACAAATCCTTGATACAGAAATCCAGAAGTACTAAATATTATACAAGGTTGAGCTAAGGCTGCTCAACAACTTATTACAAGAACGCCAATATTATACATAAAGGCGGATATGACACAAAGGGGGTATGGTGGCATAACTACTGACTCGTAATAAAGGTGGTGGTGGATATGTCATAGTGAAGTGGGTGACATGACTCCAAAATCTTACAGCTCATCGAGCGCCGGAGTGAGGCTCGATGAATTTATTTAGGTAGTGGAAGCGTATATAATACAAGTGGCCAAATCCAAGATCACACGGGACTGACTGGGACTCCTCTAGGCGTCGGAATCGCTATCGAACTCTTCATCCATAAGATCGCCTTCGTCAACATCTGGCCAAATCAACAAGCCAGGTGAGTACTTTGAATGTACTCGCAAGACAGTTTGGACATAAGATATAACAAATGCAAACATGATGCACATGAACAGATTAGTAATGCACACTCAGATAATAAATTTGCACTGCACGATAAATAAAAGGAAGTCAGGCGGTAGTCCTCCCAAAATCCCAATAAAATAGCTGAAGACCGATCGGGTGTCTGAAGCGACGCCTCGAAAGGTAAAAATAAATTAACATGTCGCAGTCGGGCGTCAGGGCAACACCACATAAAGGGCTTATATGGAATGTAAATGATAGTGCGTGCCACAGTCGGACGTCTAAGCGACATCTCGAAATGGGCTTATAAATGAAGTATATAACAAGGATGCCATAGTCGGACGTCTGAACGACATCACATAAAGGGCTTATATCCAAAGTAAATAACAAGAATGCCACAGTCGGATGTCTGAGCGACATCACCGAAAGGGCTTATATCAAAAGTAAATAACAAGAATGCCACAGTCGGATGTCTGAGCGACATCGCATAAAGGGCTTATATCAAAAGTAAATAACAAGAATGCCACAGTCGGACGTCTGAGCGACATCACATAAAGGGCTTATATTTCGTCATTCGAATTCAAGTAGCTCATGAAAGTAACATCATCCCAAGGAATACTTGGTACATAATAATAAACTGGTTAGTCCATTCATAAGAATAACATTCTGTCGGGTTTACCATTCCCAGTTTCATGCTCACTCTCCGGAGACTGTCATTGAGACTGACACTAAGACTAACACGAAGACTGACACTGATGTGATGATCGAGGTCCTTGACCACGGATATGGTCACTTGACTGGTTATGACTCTGCAGAGTTTGTACTCTTTACCCACAGCCAGCGGATTTTCGTAGTCACATAGGACTAGTTCCATTTACGGTATTTTAGAAGAAACACATGTAACCAGTACACACCCATACCACATTCCGCTGCCAGGAATCACCCTAGGCAACGTTCAAGAAAAAACTTTAAGACGGGGAGGCCACAACCTCGAATAGCATGGGATCAAATTTATATCGCGCGCTCAAAGGGGTGCCCCCCTCTCGGTCCCAACCGGAAACACCCATGCCCCCTGACCGGATGAGGGGCTTTAATCCAGGGCCATGGAACCCTCATCACGGCCCCTCTATTTGGCGTGTACAAGGAAAGAGGTTTTCAACTTACTAAACCGTATCCTTTGCAGAAAACATGTGGTAGCACGGAAGGGAACAAGACTTGATCCACGTTGATACTGGTGTTACACGGTTGACAAAAGGCTGGCATGCTTCAACAATACTAGCTTAGAACCTATCATGCCACCACATGATCAGGTTATCTCACCATCATAAGGACACATCAAACTTCGAAGCTCACTTGTAGCTTGCCTTGCATGCAATATAACATTCACTAATGCTTATGTAAACATGCCATGAGGAAACTACTCAAGCAAACATGCAAAACACTCATCATATCAAAGGTTCAAACATGCTTGCCTGCTTCGGAGTAGTCGGAGTCTAGCTCGGTGAAGTTTGCGGTTCCGTCACCTCCTTCGGTATATACGGTATGAAAGAAATTGGATACTAACGTAAATACCGTGTGTGCATAAAATTGTTTCCAAATATTTTTCAAATAAATATGATAAAAAACTAGATAGAAAAATAAAGATGATAGAAAAAGAATCAATTGAAAATCATCTTTTGTTTAAATGTTATTAAGGTTTTAGTCCAGGGACTAATCTGTGATGAAACAGAATCTTTCCAGGGGCTAGCTTAGAAACACAGAAAACGCTTTGGTTGTAATACGCCTTCTAGAGCAGAAAACACATATGGTCCAAAGGCGCCAACAGAAAACGGTTTGAATAGAAGGGGAGAGGCTGACGAGGGGGTCCCACCCGTGAGGTTTGAAAATCAAAACAGAGTCCACTGGCGCACGAGGCTTGCGGTGGTCGCCAACATTGATCCATGGCGAGGTAGGGGGAGGGGATGGTATCTATGGACTCATGGAGCTCTCCCGCATCTGTGGGTGGTGGAGGTGGTTGTCGGCGAGCACCACGTCGACGGCGGCCTCCACTCCGGCGGACGGTGGTTCGGGCGGTGATGGATCTCGCCGAGGAGGGCTGCAAACGTCAAAATGGGGCTCTGGTTAGAAGAGTGGGTGCACTAGGAGGCTGCTGGCAAGGTTTGGGAGGCGGGGGTGCCCTCACCAGAGAGAACCTTGCCGGAGCCCGAAGCGGATCGGGGCGGACGGAGTCTGGGAAGAAGGCTCTCCCGAGGCCTTCTGATGAGCGTGGCGAGGTTCTGAGGCGAGGAGGGGGAGGTGCTGGGTCGAGAACGAGCTCGGGGCCTCCTTTTATAGCCGGCCCGAGGCGGTTGCCGAGGATGGGATTTCTCCGGCGAGCGATTACGATGAGGCAGTGGTCGGGTAGGAGGTTCAGGTGACTAGGCAGCTGCGGACCGGTCCACTGGCTCCATCCAATGGCTAACCTTGGTTGGATTTGATCTGCTCCCATGGTTTTGACGGAACGGCCTCACGGGCTCGTCGGCGGCAGAGAGCGCGCTCTGCGCTTCTCAGGCCACGATGACTGTGTTGTAGCACGCATGGGGAAGAGGACGGCCACGCAGAGGCTTCTGGTGGTTTGGGCGGTGCTGGACGGCGCCGTATGGCAGGGCGGGTTCCTTCTGACCGCCACGGGTGGCTCTGCCATCATGGAAGACGCCGGCATTGGCGAGACACGTCGCCACCGACGCTTGCGCCCGTCCAAACGACCGTGCGGCACACTGGATAAGAAGGAGGAGCAGGGAGCAAGGCGCCAACGCGTGCACTGGCGAGATTGACGCCGCGGTTCTGAAGAAAACAACACTATCTCTAAACTGAAACACTGAATTTTCTAAATTGGAACAGAAACAATGCACACCAACTGTTCGACGAAATGTTTTGAGCACGTGAAAAAAAATTCTGGAGCTGGGACTTGGTGAAATGGTCTCTTGATGCATCTAGAGGCTGCCTGTTTTATATCAGATTTTTAGGGAGAGAAAAAGAATGATTTTCACCAAAAATGGCAAATCTGGTCCAAACTTGCAGCAAGAAAATTTTGAAAATTTTGAACTGTGGACTAGCAGATCTTGATGGATCTAGGTTGAGGGTACTATGGACTAGCCAGAGGAGTTTATTTGGGACCAAGACTCAAAGGAAATCTGGTGGTTCCTTTGTAAATCATCAAGGCCCAAATAAATGATAGAAAATGGTTCTGAGGATAAAATAAATAGAATAAAAAATTAAAAGAAGTTGAGACTTGCTGGAATAGGATGCTTGGCTTGACCCAAAGTGGGGAGGTGGGTATTGGAAGAGAATTTTCTACATAGGCCATGGCAAGAGGATACTTTCTGAATGGGGAAGAATAAATCCATAATTCTATTGGAATTCTTTTTAATAAAAAGGATTGCAAAAACCTTCCAATGTTATTTGTGTTGAGCCAACACAAGATGAAAAACCCTTAAGACCAAAGATCAAGATTTGGAAGAGCCCAAAAAATACTTGTCACAAATGAAAATTTTGAGAAGGAGAGTCTTTTAGAAAAAAATTAAATGACCTCCTCCCAATTAAATAAAGAATTTGATAAAACCAAATCAGAAAATTTGGAGTGTTACAACACCTACCCCCTTAGGAAAAATCTCGTCCTCGAGATTTCGGCTGATCCTCAAATAGGTGTGGGTACTCTGCCCGAAGGAAATCCTCTCTTTCCCATGTTGCTTCGTCCTCGGTGTGATTGCTCCACTGAACCTTGAAAAACTTAATTGTTTTCTGATGGGTCCTCCTTTCGGATTCCTCCAATATTTTTATGGGACGTTCCGCGTAGGTGAGGTCTGGTTGCATGTCAATGTTCTCGTGAGATACATGCTTTTCTGGGTTGCTTACACATTTCCTCAACTGTGAGATGTGGAACACGTCGTTGACGTCTGACAGTTCTTTGGGTAGGTCTAGCTGGTAGGCCACTGTGCCTCTTCGTGCAACCACACAGAAGGGTCCAATAAACCATGGTGCTAGCTTTCCTTTAACTTTGAATCGTTGCATGCCCCTCATAGGAGATACTCGTAGATACACATATTCACCGGGTTCAAAGCTGACTTCATGATGCTTTAGATCGTAATAACTCTCTTGTCGGCTCTGGGCTGTCTTGAGTCGATCCCTGATTAGTCTAACTTTTTCCTCGGCTTCCTTGAGCATGTCGGGGCCGAAGATACGACTGTCTCCTGCTTCTGACCAACTTAATGGGGTACGGCATCTTCGCCCGTACAATGCTTCAAAAGGTGCCATTTGTAGACTGGCTTGGTAAATGTTGTTGTATGCGAACTCGGCATACGGTAAGCTTTCTTCCCAACTGGTTCCATAGGTGAGAACACATGCTCTTAGCATGTCCTCTAAAATTTGGTTCACACGTTCAGTTTGTCCTCCAGTCTGGGGGTGGTATGCTGTACTGAATACTAGTTGAGTTCCCAGAGCTTGTTGTAAATGATCCCAAAATCTAGAGACGAATTGGGTGCCTCTATCGGATATTATAGTCTTTGGAATTCCATGCAGACAAACTATACGGGAGAGATAAAGTTTGGCAAGCTTCTGAGTGGTGTGGGTTGTCTTTACGGGGATGAAATGTGCCACCTTAGTTAATGTATCTGTGATGACCCATATGGCATCATTTCTGTGTCGTGACCGAGGTAGTCCGACAATAAAATCCATTCCAATTTCGTCCCATTTCCACTCAGGTATCCTGTTTGGCTGTAATAGTCCTGCTAGTTTTTGGTGCTCGGCTTTAATGCGCTGACAGGAATCACAACATGCAATGAATGTGGCTATATCCCTCTTCATACCGTGCCACCAAAATCTTTCCTGAAGGTCCTTGTACATTTTGGTTCCTCCGGGGTGGATTGAATATGGAGCGGTGTGGCCTTCGGCTAGAATTTCCTGTTTGAGGTCCTCTATATTTGGCACGCAAAGTCTGTCTCCATACCATAATATCCTCTTATCGTCTATGACAAATTCCAAGGCCTTGCCCAGACTCACTTTTCTTTTTATGCCTTCGATGCTGGGGTGTCCATGTTGAGCCTTCTTGATCTGTTCCATTAGGGTGGGCTGTAATTCCAAATTTAACACAGTGCCTTCAGTGACCATCACCAAGTTGAGTTTGGTGAACTCCTGCTGAAATTCAGGTCTCAAGTTCTGTAGACTGTCGTTGCCCGAGCTGGGGTTTCGACTAAGAGCATCTGCCACTACATTCGCCTTTCCTGGATGGTAATGAATGCTAACATCATAATCTTTCACCAATTCCAACCAGCGTCGTTGTCATAAATTGAGTTCGGGTTGTGTGAAAATATATTTGAGGCTTTTATGGTCCGTTTATATTTCACAACGATTTCCAAGCAAAAAGTGCCTCCACTCTTTGAGTGCATGAATGACTGCTGCCAATTCCAAGTCATGGGTAGGATAATTTTCTTCATGCTTTCATAGTTTCCTGGAAGCGTATGCGACCACCTTGCCTTCTTGCATTAGTACGCATCCGAGGCCTTTCCGGGATGCGTCACAATATACTTCAAAACTTTGGTGTATGTCTGGTACAACCAATACTGGTGCTGTTGTTAACTTCCTTTTGAGTTCTTCGAAACTTTTCTCGCAAGCTTCAGTCCATACAAATTTCTTATCCTTCTTGAGTAACTGTGTCATTGGTTTTGCTATGGTGGAGAACCCCTCAATAAACCTTCGGTAATATCCAGCCATCCCTAGGAAACTTCGTACATTTGTTACGTTGGCTGGTGATTTCCAGCCAAGTACGGCCTTGACTTTTTCTGGGTCCACGGCAACACCTTCTTGGGTCAATACGTGGCCTAGAAAACCGACCTGTCTTAACCAAAATTAGCATTTGCTGAATTTGGCGTATAACTTATGTTTCCTTAATTCTCCCAGTATAATTCTGAGATGTTCAGCATGTTCTTCTGGGGTCTTAGAGTATACCAGAATATCATCAATGAACACCACAACAAATTTGTCCATAAATTTCATAAACACTTTGTTCATGAGGTGGACAAAATATGCGGGGGCGTTTGTTAGTCCAAACGGCATTACTGTAGACTCATATAATCCGTATCTGGAGGTGAATGTTGTCTTGGGGATATCTTCTATCCGTAGTTTTAATTGATGATACCCCAACCTTAAATCAATTTTTGAGAAGACCTTGGCTTGTGCGAGCTGGTCAAATCATTTCTCCATGGCATCGGACATTTGTTTTTGATGGTGACCATGTTGAGGGCTCGATAGTCTATACATAATCTCAGTGTCCCATCCTTTTTCTTGGCAAATAATACTGGTGAATCCCAAGGTGAGGAGCTGGCCCTTATAAATCCTTTGTCCAGTAATTCTTTTATTTGCTTCTTTAATTCTACCAACTCGGAGGGTGCCATTCTATAAGGTTTCTTGTAAATGGGGGTGGTTCCAGGTGCTAGTTCAATGATGAACTCTATTTCCCGGTCTGGTGGCATGCCTGGTAGTTCTTCGGGAAATACGTCAGGGAACTGACATACCACTGGAACTTTTCTTAACTCTGAAATGTCCACCTTGTTCAACTTTGGTTGCCGTGATATTGGTCTTTTTTGAGCTGCAACTTTTATCGTCTTCCCGTGATGATGAGTAAGAATTACAGTCCAATTGAAGCATTCGATAAATCCCTAGTTGGTGGTTAACCAGTCCATTCCTAGGATAACATCCAGCCCCTTATTTTCCAATACAATGAGGTTTGCCTGAAACTTTAGTCCCTCGATCTCAATAACCACACCTTGGCAGTAACTCTGACTGATTTGCTTAATCCCGGGGGACTTGATGGTCATGGATTTTCCCAAGGGAAGCATCGAAAAATCATGTTGCAAAGCAAATTTCTTTGAAATGAACGAGTGAGAAGCTCCAGAATCAAACAAAACCATGGCAAGTATTGTGTTGATAGGGAACGTACCGAGTACGATATCCGGGGCATCCTGTGCTTCCTCCTTGGTCACATGGTTCAAGTGACCCTTCTTGTGATTGTTATTGGGGTTGAAGTTGTTACGCTTGGGTGTTGAATTATTCCCACTGTTGTTCGGCTTGGGGGCCGAGTTTCTTGGCTTTGGGCACTATTTGGCATAGTGTCCTTCCTCTCCACAAGCGTAGCAAGTAACACCTGGGCGATATGTAAAATCCTTGTCTCTTGCGTGAAATTTTTTGTTTGGGCGTGGAACAATGGTTGTGGATTTGTTTGCTCCAATTTTCTGAAGATCAGTCTTGTTCCGGTTGTTGCGAGCATGAGTAGTCTTGTCCCTTTTGCGCTTGCGAAAATCCTCCAAGCTGCGGCGCTCATTTTCCAATGTAATAGCTTTGTCCACAAGAGTTTTGAAATCCGGAAAGGTGTGTACGACCAGCTGGCATTTAAGTGCTGGTGCCAGACCGTCCAGAAATTTTTCCATCTTTTTATTTTCAGTCATATGCTCTTCGTTAGCATAACGAGATAATTGAGTAAACTGACTATTGTACTCAATCACTGTCATGCTTCTCTGCTTGAGGTCATCAAACTCTCTTTTCTTGATCTTCATAATACTTCTGGGAATGTGCGTCCCACGAAAACCTTCTTTAAATTCTTCCCATGTGATATTATTATCATTGGGGTGCATGTGTAGGAAATTTTCCCACCATGATGCAGCTGCTCCCGTGAGGTGCATAAAGTACCTTCTCACGGTCCGAACACTGTGCAATAATTAACTTCCTTTCAATGTCTCAAAGCCAATCATCGGCCTCAAGAGGTCTATCGGTGTGAGAGAACATTGGGGGACGTGTCTTTTGTAGTTCAGACAATTTGGAATGCTGCTGATATGGTTCACGGTGATTTCCAATATTGATCACATGGTTTATCATTTCTTGATGTTGCGGCTGGCTTTGCTCATAAAGGCGGCATACCTGAGAAAATGATGTTTCACTGCCTTGCTGACTTGACTGCCCCTGTGTGAAATTGTTACTTGTCTGGGTTCCATAATTTTCTTCTGGCGGACTTGGCATAGAACGAGTCCAGGGATGAGGCATTTTCCACTCTGTGGTATTTTTGCAGAATTCATGAGAAAAACTGAGTGGCAAAAATAATTAATATTGCAAAGGCGGAAATTTTAAGAACTCCAAATTTTTTCAAGAAAATACTTGGTTGCGCATGGAGATGGACCGCTCAGTACATATTTTACACGCAAGCCGTACTTATACAATACATCACTCAGGATGTGCGTACACATTCCTGACATGTTATTTAGGCTAGTGCACTTCTCCGAGTTCCTACATGATGCGCACACAAACTACTTCTTACCAAACCTATATACATATGAACATATCATACAAGCTGGTACATCGCACGGCTACTAGGCACACTCAGTCGGAGATGGTAAAAACTTCCTGCTGCCTGCCGAGGGTAAGACCCAGTGATGCTGGAGACTCAACCTCCTCCTCACTAATAGGCTCCAGGCGCGAAGTACTGGTTTGAGGAGCTGGTGCGGGCGCGGCTGGTGGTGCAGCACGGACTGGAGTAGGGGCAATGACTTGGTCCAACTCCTCAGTAGTAGGCAGGCGAGCAGCGGTGGCTAAGATGGCAGGTGCATAGGAGGCTGAGGATGAGACGTAAGTTAGTGGTGGTGCTGTATGGAGGAGCTCCCTCTTGTTGGCAGAACAGCCCTGAACAAAGTCCATACGAGCAGCCATAAGGTCGTCCACGAGGTTATCAAAAGCTGCCTCAAGAGCCTTGAGATACTCAACCAACATTTCAATAGCCTCATCTCTCTCTCCCCTAGCGCAAGAGAACGCATAGTGACAAGTGTATGGCACATGGCATGGGAGGTAGCGGTAGCGACGAGTCTTCATCGAAGGAAGAGCATCCCGGAGACGGGCTATCGCCTCACGGGCAGCCATCTGCATGGCATGCCTCTCCGTAGGCATGGCCCTTCCCACAAATCAGAAGCGGCGTGTCTCATAATGTCCTCCCTTGAATTGCATCGTGGCCTGGTACATAGACACGCTGTCGCTAATCTTGTGCTGGTAGAGTGTGAACTCTGGACAAGTTGATGGCCCGATCGCGACATTGGTGATGGAAACGAGAAGCTTGACAAACCCCTCAGGTACATTGGCGAACACCTGTGACTCACAGTCGCTGCCAGCCATCTACAAAGGTAGACAAAAATTCCGAATAGTCAAATCATAAATTTATGATGACTAACAGAAAATTGCTACATTTGCAAAATGCTTAAAATAGCACTTAATACGCTAATAACTGATTAGCGATCGCACCGAGTGGCTTCCTAAAGTTAGCCTGGCTCTGATACCAAGGTTGTCATGACCGGATTTCCAATAAAAAATTTATTGAAAAACCGACCATTTTAGCAGACCAGTAAAGAAGAATCCTCCTTACTAGCAGACAAATCCTTGATACAGAAATCCAGAAGTACTAAATATTATACAAGGTTGAGCTGAGGCTGCTCAACAATTTATTACAAGCATGCCGATATTATACATAAAGGCGGATATGACACAAAGGGGGTATGGTGGCATAACTACTGACTCGTAATAAAGGTGGTGGTGGATATGTCACAGTGATGTGGGTGACATGACTCCAAAATCTTACAGCTCATCGAGCGCTGGAGTGAGGCTCGATGAATTTATTTGGGTAGCGGAAGCATATATAATACAAGTGGCCAAATACAGGATCGCACGGGACTGACTGGGACTCATTTAGGAGTCGGAATCGCTAACGAACTCTTCATCCATAAGATTGCCTTCGTCAACATCTGGCCAAATCAACAAGCCAGGTGAGTACTTTGAATGTACTCGTAAGACAGTTTGGACATAAGATATAACAAATGCAAACATGATGCACATGAGTAGATTAGTAATGCACACTCAGATAATAAATTTGCACTGCACGATAAATAAAAGGAAGTCAGGCGGTAGTCCTCCCGAAATCCCAATAAAATAGCTGAAGACCGATCGGGTGTCTGAAGCGACGCCTCGAAAGGTAAAAATAAATTAACAGGTCGCAGTCGGGCGTTAGGGCGACACCACATAAAGGGCTTATATGGAATGTAAATGATAGTGCGTGCCACCGTCGGACGTCTAAGCGACATCTCGAAAATTGCTTATAAATGAAGTATATAAAAAGGATGCCACAGTCGGACGTCTGAGCGACATCACATAAAGGGCTTATATCCAAAGTAAATAACAAGAATGCCACAGTCGGATGTGTGAGCGAGATCACATAAAGGGCTTATATCAAAAGTAAATAACAAGAATGCCACAGTCGGATGTCTGAGCAACATCGCATAAAGGGCTTATATCAAAAGTAAATAACAAGAATGCCACAGTCGGATGTCTGAGTGACATCGCATAAAGGGCTTATATCAAAAGTAAATAACAGGAATGCCACAGTCGGACGTTTGAGCGACATCACATAAAGGGCTTATATTTCGTCATTCGAATTCAAGTAGCTCATGAAAGTAACATCATCCCAAGGAATACTTGGTACATAATAATAAACTGGTTAGTCCATTCATAAGAATAACATTTCGCCAGGTTTACCATTCCCGGTTTCATGCTCACTCTCCGGAGACTGTCACTGAGACTGACACGAAGACTGACACTGATGTGATGATCGAGGTCCTTGACCACGGATATGGTTACTTGACTGGTTATGACTCTGTAGAGTTTGTACTCTTTACGCACAGCCAACGGATTTCAGTAGTCACATAGGACTAGTTCCGTTTACGGTATTTTAGAAGAAACACATCTAACCAGTACACACCCATTCCACATTCCGCTGCCAGGAATCACCCTAGGTAACGTTCAAGAAAAACTTTAAGACGGGGAGGCCAAAACCTTGAATAGCATGGGATCAAATTTATATCGCACGCTCTAAGGGGTGCCCCCCTCTCGGTCCCAACCGGAAACACCCATGCCCCCTGACCGGATGACGGGCTTTAATCCAGGGCCATGGAACCCTCATCATGGCCCCTCTATTTGGCGTGTACAAGGAAAGAGGTTTTCAACTTACTAAACCGTATCCTTTGCAGAAAACATGTGGTAGCACGGAAGGGAACAAGACTTGATCCACATTGATACTGGTGTTACACGGTTGACAAAAGGCTGGCATGCTTCAACAATACCAGCTTACAACCTATCATGCCACCACATGACCAGGTTATCTCACCATCATAAGGACACATCAAACTTCGACGCTGACTTGTAGCTTGCCTTGCATAAAATATAACATTCACTAATGCTTATGTAAACATGCCATGAGGAAACTACTCAAGCAAACATGCAAAACATTCATCATATCAAAGGTTCAAACATGCTTGCCTGCTTCGGAGTAGTCGGAGTCTAGCTCGGTGAAGTTTGCGGTTCCGTCACCTCCTTCGGTATCTACGGTATAAGAGAAATTGGATACTAACGTAAATACCGTGTGTGCATAAAATTGTTTCCAAATATTTTCCAAATAAATATGATAAAAACTAGATAGAAAAATAAAGATTATAGAACAAGAATCAACTCAAAATCATCTTTTGTTTAAAAGTTATTAAGGTTTTAGTCCAGGGACTAATCTGTGATGAAACAGAATCTTTCTAGGGGCTAGTTTAGAAACACAGAAAACGCTTCGATTGGAATACGCCTTCCAGAGTAGAAAACACATACGGGCCGAAGGCGCCAACAGAAAACGGTTTGAATAGAAGGGGAGAGGCTGACGAGCGGGTCCAACCCATCAGGTTTAAAAATCAAAACAGAGCCACCGGCGCCCGAGGCTTGCGGTGGTCGCTGGCGTCGATCCACGGCGAGGTAGGGGGAGGGGATGGTACCTACGGACTCATGGAGCTCTCCTACGTCTGTGGGTGGTGGAGGTGGTCGTCGGCGAGCACCACGTCAACGGCAGCGTCCACTCCGGCGGACGGTGGTTCGGGCGGTGATGGATCTCGCAGAGGAGGGCTGCAAACATCAAATTGGGGCTCGGGTTAGAAGAGTGGGTGCACTAGGAGGCTGCTGGCAAGGTTTGGGAGGCGGGGTTGCCCTCACCAGAGAGAACCTTGCCAGAGCCCGAAGCGGATCGGGGAGGCTGGAGTCAGGGAAGAAGGCTCTCCCGAGGCCTTCTGATGAGCGTGGCGAGGTTCTGAGGCGAGGAGGGGGAGGTGCTGGGTCGAGAATGAGCTCGGGGCCTCCTTTTATAGCCGGCCCAAGGCGGTTGCCGAGGACGAGATTTCTCCAGCGAGCAATTACGACAAGGCAGTGGTCGGGCAGGAGGTTTAGGTGACTGGGCAGCTGCGGTTGGTCCACTGGCTCCATACAACGGCTAACCTTGGTCGGATTTGATTTGCTCCCATGGTTTCGACAGAACGGCCTCACGAGCTCGTCGGGGGAAGAGAGCGCGCTCTGCGCCTCTCAGGCCACGGTGACTGTGCTGCAGCACGCACGGGGAAGAGGACGGCCACGCGGAGGCTTCTGGTGGTTTAGGTGGTGCTGGACGGCACCGTATGGCAGGGCGGGTTCCTGCTGACCGCCACGGGCGGCTTTGCCACCGCGGAAGATGTCGGCGTTGGTGAGACACGTCGCCACTGATGCTTGCGCCCGTCCAAACGACCGTGCGGCGCACTAGATAAGAAGGAGGAGCAGGGAGCAAGGTGCCAACCATGCACTGGCGAGATTGACGCCGCATTTCTATAGAAAACGACACTGTCTCTGAACTAAAACACTGAATTTTCTGAATTTGAACAGAAACAGTGCACACCAACTGTTCGACGAAATGTTTTGAGCACGTGAAAAAAAATTCTGGTGCTGGGACTTGGTGAAGTGGTCTCTTGATGCATCTAGAGGCTGCCGATTTATCTCAGATTTTTAGGGGGAGAAAAAGAATGAATATCACCAAAAATGGCAAATCTGGTCCAAACTTGCAGCAAGCAAATTTTGAAAATTTTGAACTGTGGACTAGCAGATCTTGATGGATCTAGGTTGAGGGTACTAAGGACTAGCCAGAGGAGTTTATTTGGGACCAAGACTCAAAGGAAATCTGGTGGTTCCTTTGTAAATCATCAAGGCCCAAATAAATGACAGAAAATGGTTTTGAGGATAAAATAAATAGAATAAAAACTAAAAGAAGTTGAGACTTGCTGTAATAGGATGCTTGGCTTGACCCAAAGTGGGGAGGTGGGTATTGGAAGAAAATTTTCTACGTAGGCCATGGCAAGAGGATACTTTCTGAATGGGGAATAATAAATCCATAATTCTATTGGAATTATTTTTAATAAAAAGGATTGCAGAAACCTTCCAATGTTATTTGTGTTGAGCCAACACAAGATAAAAAACCCTTAAGACCAAAGATCAAGATTGGGAAGAACCCAAAAAAAATACTTGTCACAAATGAAAATTTTGAGAAGGAGAGTCTTTTAGAAGAAAAAAATTAAATGACCTCCTCCCAATTAAATAAAGAATTTGATAAAAACCAAATCAAAAATTTTGGAGTGTTACACGTTGTTGGGCCTCCAAGTGCAGAGGTTTGTAGGACAATAGCAAATTTTCCCCAAGTGGATGACCTAAGGTTTATCAATCCGTGGGAGACGTAGGATGAAGATGGTCTCTCTCAAACAACCCTGCAACCAAATAACAAAGAGTCTCTTGTGTCCCCAACACACCCAATACAATAGTAAATTGTATAGGTGCACTAGTTCGTTGAAGAGATGGTGATACAAGTGCAATATGGATGGTAGATATAGGTTTTTGTAATCTGAAAATATAAAAACAGCAAGGTAACTAATGATAAAAATGAGCACAAATGGTATTGCATTGCTTCGAAACAAGGCCTAGGGTACATACTTTCACTAGTGCAAGTTCTCTCAACGATAATAACATAATCGGGTCATATAACTATCCCTCAGCATGCAACAAGGAGTCACACCAAAGTCACTAATAGTGGAAAACAAACGAAGAGCTTATTGTAGGGTACGAAACGACCTCAAAGTTATTCTTTCCGATCAATCCATTGGGCTATTCCTATAAGTGTCACAAACAGCCCTAGAGTTCATAGTAAAATAACACCTTAAGACACAAATCAACCAAAACCCTAATGTCACCTAGATACTCCAATGTCACCTTAAGTATCCGCGGGTATGATTATACGATATGCATCACACAATCTCAGATTCATCTATTCAACTAACACAAAGAACTTCAAAGAGTGCCCCAAAGTTTCTACCGAAGAGTCAAGACGAAAACGTGTGCCAACCCTATGCATAAGTTCACAAGGTCACAGAACTCGCAAGTTGATCACCAAAACATACATCAAGTGGATCACGTGAATATCCCATTGTCACCACAGATAAGCACATGCAATACATACATCAAGTGTTCTCAAATCCTTAAAGACTCAAACCGATAAGATAACTTCAAAGGGAAAACTCAATTAATGACAAGGAGATAGAGGGGGAGAAACATCATAAGATCCAACTATGATAGCAAAGCTCGTGGTACATCAAGATCGTGCCATGTCAAGAACACGAGAAAGAGAGAGAGATATCAAACACATAGCTACTGGTACAAACCCTCAGCCTCGAGGGTGAACTACTCCCTCCTCGTCATGGAGAGCGCCGGGATGATGAAGATGGCAACCGGAGAGGGATTCCCCCCTCCGGCAGAGTGCCGAAACGGGTCTAGATTGGTTTTTGGTGGCTACAGAGGCTTGTGGCGGTGGAACTCCCGATCTAGGTTATGTTCTAGAAGTTTGGGCATATATAAGAGGTTTTGGCATCGGGAACGAGTCAGGGGGTCACCGAGGCGGCCACGAGATAGGGGGGCACGCCCCCACCCTCGTGGTGGCTTCGGGGCTCTTCTGGCCCATCTCCGGTACTCCGTGGGCTTCTTCTGGTCCAAAAATGATATGCATGAAATTTCAGGTCAATTGGACTCCATTTGGTTTTCTTTTTTTGCGATACTCAAAAACATGGAAAAAAAGAGAAACTGGCACTCGGCTCTAGGTTAATAGGTTAGTCCCAAAAATCATATAAATGCATATAAAACATACAAGGTTTTTAATATAATAGCATGAACAATCAAATATTATAGATACGTTGGAGACGTATGAAGCATCCCCAAGCTTAATTCCTGCTCGTGCTCAAGTAGGTAAATGATAAAAACAGAATTTTTGATGTGGAATGCTACCTAACATATTTTTCAATGTAATTCTCTTTATTGTGGCATGAATATTCAGATCCATAAGATTCAAGACAAAAGTTTAATATTGACATAAAAATAATAATACTTCAAGCATACTAACAAAGCAATCATGTCTTCTCAAAATAACATGGCCAAAGAAAGCTTATCCCTACACAATCATATAGTCTGGCTATGCTCCATCTTCATCATACAAAATACTCAAATCATGCACAACCCCGATGACAAGCCAAGCAATTGTTTCATGCTTTAGTATTCTCAAACCTTTTAAACTTTCACACAATACATGAGCATGAGCCATGGACATAACACTATAGGTGGAATAGAATGGTGGTTGTGGAGAAGACAAAAAGGAGGAAGATGGTCTCACATCAACTAGGCGTATCAACGGGATATGGATATGCCCATCAATAGATATCAATGTGAGTGAGTAGGGATTGCCATGCAACGGATGCACTAGAGCTATAAGTGTATGAAAGCTCAAAAAGGAACTAAGTGGGTCTGCATCCAACTCGCTTGCTCACGAAGACCTAGGGCATTTTGAGGAAGCCCATCATTGCAATATACAAGCCAAGTTCTATAATGAGATATTCCCACTAGTATGTGAAAGTGACAACATAGGAGACTCTCTATCATGAAGATCATGGTGCTACTTTGAAGCACAAGTGCAGTAAAAGGATAGTAGCATTGCCCCTTCTCTCTTTTTCTCTCATTTTTTTGGGGCCTTCTCTTTTTTTATGGCCTCTTTTTCGCATTTTTTTTATTTTTCATCCAGAGTCTCATCTCGACTTATGGGGGAATCATAGTCTCCATCATCCTTTCCTCACATGGGATAATGCTCTAATAATGATGACTATTACACTTTTATTTACTTACAACTCAAGAATTACAACTCGATACTAAGAACAAGATATGACTCTATATGAATGCCTCCGGCGGTGTACCGGGATGTGCAATGAATCAAGAGTGACGTGTATGAAAGAATTATGAACAGTGGCTTTGCCACAAATACGATGTCAACTACCTAATCATGCAAAGCAATATGACAATGATGAAGCGTGTCATAATAAACGGAACGGTGGAAAGTTGCATGGCAATGTATCTCAGAATGGCTATGGAAATGCCATAATAGGTAGGTATGGTGGCTGTTTTGAGGAAGGTAAATGGTGGGTTTATGGTACTGGCGAAAGTTGCGCGGTATTAGAGAGGCTAGCCATGGTGGAAGGGTCAGAGTGTGTATAATCCATGGACTCAACATTAGTAATAAAGAACTCACATACTTATTGAAAAAATCTATTAGTTATCGAAACGAAATACTACGCGCATGCTCCTAGGGGGATAGATTGGTAGGGAAAGACCATCTCTCGTCCCCGACCGCCACTCATAAGGAAGACAATCAATAAATAAATCATGCTCCGACTTCATCACATAATGGTTCACCATACGTGCATGCTACGGGAATCACACACTTTAACACAAGTATTTCTCAAATTCACAACTACTCACTAGGATGACTCTAATATCACCATCTTCATATCTCAAAACAATCATCTAGTATCAAACTTCTTATAGTATTCAATGCCCTTTATATGAAAGTTTTTATTATACCCATCTTGGATGCCCATCATATTAGGACTATTTTCATAACCAAAGCAAACTACCATTATGTTCTAAAGACTCTCAAAATAATATAAGTGAAGCATGAGAGTTCATCTATTTCTTCAAAATAAACCCACCGCCGTGCTCTAAAAGGATAAAAGTGAAGCACTAGAGCAAATGACAAACTACTCCGAAAGATATAACTGAAGATCAATGAGTAGTTGAATAATTATGTAACTATGTGAAGACTCCCTAACATTTAAGAATTTTAGATCTTGGTATTTTATTCAAACAGCAATCAAAGCAAAATAAAATAAAATGACGCTCCAAGCAAAACACATATCATGTGGTGAATAAAAATATAGCTCCAAGTAAAGTTACCGATGAATGAAGACGAAAGAAGGGATGCCATCTGGGGCATCCCCAACCTTAGGCTCTTGGTTGTCCTTGAATATTACCTTGGGGTGCCTTGGGCATCCCCAAGCTTAGGCTCTTGGCACTCCTTATTCCATAATCCATCGAATCTTTACCCCAAACTTGAAAACTTCACAACACAAAACTTAACAGAAAACTCGTAAGCTCCGTTAGTATAAGAAAATAAATCACCACTTAGGTACTGTTGTGAACTCATTCTAAATTCATATTGGTGTAATATGTACTGTATTCCAACTTCTCTATGGTTTATACCCTCCGATACTACTCATAGATTCATCAAAATAAGCAAACAACACAATGAAAACAGAATTTGTCAAAAACTGAACAGTCTATAGTAATCTGTATCATTCGAATACTTCTGTCACTCCAAAAATTCTGAAATAAATTGGTGGACCTTAGGAATTTTTCTATTAATCATCTGCAAAAAGAATCAACCTAAACGCACTCTGCAGTAAAAAAATGGCAGCTAATCTCGTGAGCGCAAAAGTTTTTGTTTTTTACAGCAAGATCGCAAAGACTTCACCCAAGTCTTCCCAAAGGTTCTACTTGGCACAAACACTAATTAAATAAAAAACCACATCTAAACAGAGGATATATGAATTATGTATATTACTAAACAGGAGAAAAAAGCAAATAACAAAAATAAAATTGGGTTGCCTCCCAACAAGCGCTATCGTTTAACGCCCCTAGCTAGGCATGATGCTCACATAAAATATAAGAATTGAAACATAACAGGAGCATCATGAAGCATATGACAAACACATCTAAGTCTAAGCCACTTCCTATGAATAGAGATTTTTTGAGCAAACAACTTGTGGGAACAAGAATCAACTTGCATAGGAAGGTAAAACAAGCAAATATTCAAGATTTTCAACACATAGAGAGGAAACTTGATATTATTGCAATTCCTACAAGCATATGTTCCTCCCTCATAATAATTACATGTAGGATTATAAAAAAATTCAACAATATAGCTATCACAAAACATGTTCTTAACACGGTCCACATGTATGCAAAGTTGACACTCTTCCAAAATAGTGGGATTAACATTAACTAAAGTCAGGACCTCTCCAAACCCAATTTCATAATTATCACAATAAGATTCAACACCCTCCAAAATAGTGGGATCATTACTTCCTAAAGTTGACACTCTTCCAAACCCAGTTTCATCAATATAATCATCATAAATAGGAGGAATGCTTTCATCATAATAAATATTCTCATCAAAACTTGGAGGACTAAAAATATCATATTCATCAAACATAGCATCCCCAAGCTTGTGGCTTTGCATATCATTAGCATCATGGGTATTCAAAGGATTCATACTAACAACATTGCAACCATGCTCATCATCCAAAGATTTAGTACCAAACATTTTAATGCATTCTTCTTCTAACACTTTGGCACAATTATTGGAATCCTTATTTTCACGAAAGACATTAAAATGATGAAGCATATGAGGCAACCTTAATTCCATTTTTGTAGTTTTATTTTATAGACTAAACTAGTGATAAAACAACAAACTAAAAGATTCAATTGCAAGATCTAAAGATATACCTTCAAGCACTAACCTCCCCGGCAACGGTGCCAGAAAAGAGCTTGATGTCTACTACATAACCTTCTTCTTGTAGACGTTGTTGGCCTCCAAGTGCAGAGGTTTGTAGGACAGTAGCAAATTTCCCTCAAGTGGATGACCTAAGGTTTATCAATACATGGGAGGCGTAGGATGAAGATGGTCTCTCTCAAACAACCCTGCAACCAAATAACAAAGAGTCTCTTGTGTCCCCAACACACCCAATACAATAGTAAATTGTATAGGTGCACTAGTTCGGCGAATAAATGGTGATACAAGTGCAATATGGATGGTAGATATAGGTTTTGTAATCTGAAAAATATGAAAACAGCAAGGTAAATAATGATAAAAATGAGCACAAACGGTAGTGCAATGCTTCGAAACAAGGCCTAGGGTTCTTTCTTTCACTACTGCAAGTTCTCTCAATAATAATAACATAATCGGATCATATAACTATCCCCCAACATGTAACAGAGAGTCACTCCAAAGTCACTAATAGCGGAGAACAAACGAAGAGATTATTGTAGGGTACAAAACCACCTCAAAGTTATTCTTTCCGATCAATCCATTGGGCTATTCCTATAAGTGTCACAAACAGCCCTAGAGTTCATAGTAAAATAACACCTTGAGACACAAATCAACCAAAACCCTAATTTCACATAGATACTCCAATGTCACCTCAAGTATCTATGGGTATGATTGTACGATATGCATCACACAATCTCAGATTCATCTATTAAACCAACACAAAGAACTTCAAAGAGTGCCCCAAAGTTTCTACCGAAGAGTCAAGACGAAAACGTGTGCCAACACCTATGCATAAGTTCACAAGGTCACAGAACTCGCAAGTTGATCACCAAAACATAGATCAAGTGGATCACATGAATATCCCATTGTCACCACAGATAAGCACATGCAAGACATACATCATGTGTTCTCAAATCCTTAAAGACTCAATCGGATAAGATAACTTCAAAGGGAAAACTCAATTAATCACAAGGAGATAGAGGGGGAGAAACATCATAAGATCCAACTATAATAGCAAAGATCGCGGTACATCAAGATCGTGCCATATCAAGAACACGAGAGAGAGAGATCAAACACATAGGTACTGGTACATACCCTCAACCCCGAGGGTGAACTACTCTCTCCTCATCATGGAGAGCCCCGGGATGATGAAGATGGCCACCGGAGAGGGATTCCCCCCTCCCGCAGGGTGCCGAAACGGGTCTAGATTGGTTTTCGGTGGCTAAAGAGGCTTGCGGCGACGGAACTCCTGATCTAGGTTATGTTCTGGAAGTTTGGGTATATATAAGAGGTTTTGGCATCGGGAACAAGTAAGAGGGGTCCCCGAGGTGGCCACGAGATAGGGGCGCGCCCTGCTACCTCTTGAGCACTGGCGTTGGTTTTCCCTTGAAGAGGAAAGGGTGATGCAGTAAAGCAGCGTAAGTATTTACCTCAGTTTTTGAGAACCAAGGTATCAATCCAGTAGGAGACCACGTGCGAGTCAACTCGTACCTACACAAACAAATAAGAACCTCGCAACTAACGCGATAAAGGGGTTGTCAATCCCTTCACGGCCACTTGCAAGAGTGACATCTGGTAGAGATGATAATAATAAGATAAATATTGTTGGTATTTTTATGATGTAGATTGGAAGTAAAGATTGCAAAATAAAGTAGATTGGAAACTTGTATAATGGAGAATAGACCCGGGGGCCATAGGTTTCACTAGTGGCTTCTCTCAAGAAAGCATAAGTATTACGATGGGTGAACAAATTACTGTCGAGCAATTGATAGAAAAGCGAATAATTATGAGAATATCTAGGCATGATCATGTATATAGGCATCACATCCGAGACAAGTAGACCGAAACGATTCTACATCTAGTACTATTACTCCACACATCAACCGCTATCCAGCATGCATCTAGAGTATTAAGTTCATAAGAACAGAGTAATGCCTTAAGAAAGATGACATGATGTAGAGGGATAAACTCATGAAATATGATGTAAACCCCATCTTTTTATCCTCGATGGAAACAATACAATACGTGTCGGTTCCCTTTTTGTCACTGGGATCGAGCAGCGCAAGATTGAACCCAGAGCTGAGCACTTCTCCCATTGCAAGAAAGATCAATATAGTAGGCCAAACCAAACTGATAATTCAAAGAGACTTGCAAAGATAAACCAATCATACATAAAAGAGTTCAGAGGAGATTCAAATATTGTTCATAGATAAACTTGATCATAAACCCACAATTCATCGGATCTCGACAAACACACCGCAAAAGAAGATTACATCGAATAGATCTTCAAGAGAATTGAGGAGAACTTTGTATTGAGATCCAAAGAGAGAGAAGAAGCCATCTAGCTACTAGCTATGGACCCGAAGGTCTGAAGTAAACTACTCACACATCATAAGAGGGGCCATGGAGTTGATGTACAGGCCCTCCGTGATCAATGCCCCTTCCAGCAGAGCTCCAGAAAAGGCCCCAAGATGGGATCTCTTTGGTACAGAAGGTTGAGGTAGTGGAAATAGGGTTTCGTAGTGCTCCTGGATGTTTGCAGGGTATATGGATATATATAGGAGGAAGAAGTAGGTCGGTCGATCAACAAGGGGCCCACGAGGGTGGAGGGTGTGCCGAGGGGGGTGGGCGCTCCCCTACCACTTGGCCGCCTCGTTGATTGCTTAACATCCACTCCAAGTCTCCTGGATCATGTTTGTTCCAAAAATAATGCTCCCGAAGGTTTCATTCCATTTGGACTCCGTTTGATATTCCTTTTCGGCAAAACTCTAAAATAGGCAAAAAATAGCAATTTGGGCTGGGCCTTCGGTTAATAGGTCAGTCCCAAAAATAGTATAAAAGTGTAGAAATAAGCCCATTAACATCCAAAATATTAAATCATGCACAACCCCGATGACAAGCCAAGCAATTGTTTCATACTTTTGATGTTCTCAAAAATTTTCAATCTTGACGCAATATATGAGCGTGAGCCATGGATATCACTATGGTGGAATAGAATGGTGGTTGTGGAGAAGACAAAAAAGGAGAAGATAGTCTCACATCAACTAGGCATATCAATGGGCTATGGAGATGCCCATCAATAGATATCAATGTGAGTGAGTTGGGATTGCCATGCAACGGATGCACTAGAGCTATAAGTGTATGAAAGCTCAACAAAAGAAACTAAATGGGTGTGCATCCAACTTGCTTGCTCATGAATACCTAGGGAAATTTGAGGAAGCCCATCATTGGAATATGCAAGCCAAGTTCTATAATGTAAAATTCCCACTAGTTTATGAAAGTGACAACATAGGAGACTCTCTATCATGAAGATCATGGTGCTACTTTGAAGCACAAGTGTGGTAAAAGGATAGTAACATTGTCCCTTCTCGCTTTTTCTCTCATTTTATTTATTTATTTGGGCCTTCTTTATTTTTTTCCCTTTTTGGCCTCTTTTCTCTTTTCTTTTTTTCGTCCGGAGTCTCATCCTGACTTGTGGGGGAATAATAGTCTCCATCATCCTTTCCTCACTGGGACAATGCTCTAATAATGATGATCATCACACTTCCTTTTACTTACAACTCAAGAATTACAACTCAATACTTAGAACTAAATATGAATCTATGTGAATGCCTCCGGCGGTGTACCGGGATAATGAATCAAGAGTGACATGTATGAAAGAATTATCAATGGTGGCTTTGCCACAAATACAACGTCAACTACATGATCATGCAAATCAATATGACAATGATGAAGCGTGCCATAATAATGGAACGGTGGAAAGTTGCATGGCAATATGTCTCGGAATGGCTATGGAAAGGCCATAATAGGTAGGTATGGTGGTTGTTTTGAGGAAGGTATATGGTGGGTTTATGGTACCGGCGAAAGTTGCGCGGTACTAGAGAGGCTAGCAAATGTGGAAGGGTGAGGGTGCGTATAATCCATGGACTCAACATTACTCATAAAGAACTCACATCTTATTGCAAAAATCTATTAGTTATTGAAACAAAGTACTACACGCATGCTCCTAGGGGGATAGATTGGTAGGAAAAGACCACCGCTCGTCCCCGACCGCCACTCATAAGGAAGGCAATCAATAAATAAATCATACTCTGACTTCATCACATAACGGTTCACCATATGTGCATGCTACGGGAATCACAAACTTCAACACAAGTATTTATCAAATTCACAACTACTCAACTAGCATGACTCTAATATCACCATCTCCATATCTCAAAACAATCATCAAGTATCAAACTTCTCTTAGTATTCAATGCACTTATATGAAAGTTTTTATTACACCTAAAAGAAAATTGCCATGATGTTCTAAAGGACTCTCAAAATAATATAAGTGAAGCATGAGAGATCAATTATTTCTATAAAATAAAACCACCACCGTGCTCTAAAAGATATAAGTGAAGCACTAGAGCAAAAATTATATAGCTCAAAAGATATAAGTGAAGCACATAGAGTATTCTAATAAATTCTAATTCACGTGTCTCTATCTCAAAAGGTGTGTACAGCAAGGATGATTGTGGTAAACTAAAAAGCAAAGACTCAAATCATACAAGACGCTCCAAGCAAAACACTAATCATGTGGCGAATAAAAATACAGCTCCAAGTAAAGTTACTGATGAACAAAGACAAAAGAGGGGATGCCTTGCAGGGCATCCCCAAGCTTAGGATTTTTGGTGTCCTTGTATTTTACCTTGGGGTGCCATTGGGCATCCCAAAGCTTAGTCTCTTGCCACTCCTTGTTCCATAATCCATCAAATCTTTACCCAAAACTTGAGAACTTCACAACACAAAACTTAACAGAAAAATCTCGTGAGCTCCGTTAGCGAAAGAAAACAAAACACCACTTCAAGGTACTGTAATGAACTCATTATTTATTTATATTGGTGTTAAACCTATTGTATTCCAACTTCTCTATGGTTTATAAACTCTTTTACTAGCCATAGATTCATCAAAATAAGCAAACAACACACAAAAAACAGAATCTGTCAAAAACAGAACAATCTGTAGTAATCTGTAACTAACGCGAACTTATGGAACCCCAAAAATTCTAAATCAAATTTATGGGCGTGAGGAATTTATCTATTAATCATCTGCAAAAAGAATTAACTAAATATCTATAATGCCCTCGATGCGGCTATATCTCCTACGTGTCGAAGCATGACTTAGAGGCATAACTGCATTGAAAGCAATGTCGCAAGTAAGGTAATCTTCACAACAACCCATGTAAATATATAAAAGGGGAAAGGATACATAGTTGGCTTACACTCGCCACGTCACACAAATACATGAATAACATTACAATCATCCAATACACTCATGGTCCGGCTATGGTACCAAAATAAAGATCAACCCCTACATGCGACACGGTCCCCGATCGCCCCAACTGGGCACCACTACTGATCATCTGGGAAAGACACATAGTAACGACGAGAGTCTTCATCGAACTCCCACTTGAGCTCAAGTGCATCGTCTGGAGCGGTATCATCGGTCCCTGCATCTGGTTTGGAAGTAATCTGTGAGTCACGGGGACTCAGCAATCTCGCACCCTCGCGATCAAGACTATTTAAGCTTATAGGTAAGAGAAGGTATGGTGTGGAGCTGCAGCAAGCGACTAGCATATATGGTGGCTAACATACGCAAATGAGAGCGAGAAGAGAAGGCGAAAGCACGGACGAACAACTATGATCAAGAAGTGATCCTAGAATTACTCCAACACCGTGTTCACTTCCCGGACTCCGCCGAGAAGAGACCATCACGGTTACACACGCGGTTGGTGCATTTTAATTAAGTTAAGTTTGATGTTATCTACAATCGGACATTAACAAATTCCCATCTGCCCATAACCGTGGGCATGGCTTTCAAAAGTTCAAATCCCTGCAGGGGAGTCCCAACTTAGCCCATCACAATCTCTCACGGTCAACGAAGGATATTCCTTCTCCCGACACATTCCGATCAGGCTCGGCATCCGGTTACAAGAAATCCTCGACAATGGTAAAACTAAACCATCAACACCACCCAGATGTGCCGACAAATCCCGATAGGATCTGCACATATCTCGTTCTCAGGGCACACCAGATGAGCAAGACGTCAGGTAGGCCAGCCCAGAGTTGCCCCTGGTAGCCCCGGACATCGCTCAGTTGGACCAACACTTAGAGAAGCACTGGCCCGGGGGGGTTAAAATAAAGATGACCCTTGAGTCCGCGAAACCCAAGGGAAAAAGGCTAGGTGGCGAATGGTAAAACCAATGTTGGGCATTGCTGGAAGAGTTTTATTCAAGGCAAACTGTCAAGGGGTTCCCATTATAACCCAACCGCGTAAGGAACGCAAAATTTGGGAACATAACACCAATATGACGGAAACTAGGGCGGCAAGAGTGGAACAAAACACTAGGCATAAGGCCGAGCCTTCCACCCTTTACCAAGTATATAGGTGCATTAAGATAACAAGATAATATAGTGATATCCCAACAATAAACAATGTTCCAACAAGGAACGATCTCCAATCTTCACCTGCAATTAGCAACGCTATAAGAGGAGCTGAGCAAAGCAGTAACATAGCCAATCAACGGTTTGCTAGGACATGGTGGGTTAGAGGTTTGACATGGCAATTTGGGAGGCATGATAAGCAAGTGGTAGGTATCGTATTATAGGCATAGCAAGAGAGCGAGCATCTAGCAAGCAAAGATAGAAGTGATTTCGAGGGTATGATCATCTTGCCTGCATAGTTGTCAGAGTTGACTTGATCCTCATAAGCGAACTCAACGGGCTCCTCATTCACGAACTCGTCTCCCGGATCTACCCAAACAAGAACAACAAGAAAACGGAACACAATCAACCACGTGCAATGCCCAAACAACATGATGCAAACATGGTATTCTATGCGGGATGCGGTATGTGATGCATATGCAAGATTTGACAAGGAATGACTGAACCTAGCCTCAACTTGGAAATCCAAGAGTGCCACTGGAAAGGTGAGGTGATTTCGGTTGAAATCGATATAAAGATCACCGGAATTGGATGCACGGTTTGGAAATGGCAAGCAAAACAAATATGGCACCGGTCTGCGATAATCAGCAAGTGACCACCTAAATGCATCAAGATAAATATTCTACAGCACTCAAACATGGCAACAAAATACATGGGAGGGATCCACTTACGAAGCTTGACAAAATATGAACAATTAGCTACGGGTAATTCATCCATTAACAGGTTCAAACAAGCATGGCAAAAGTGCAAATGATAACAGGTTTCAGACTTAGTGAAATTAGCACAAGTCTGGAATTTATCATCAGGAAGCACACTTTAGAGCATGAAAACTACATGCTACAAGAACTTAACATGGCAAAGCAAGGCATGACATGAAGCTACTCAAAGCACGTAACAAAAGTCCCTTAGTGACCTTGAGCCAAAAGGGATCATAAAATACAATTGCAAGCATGTGAACATGGCAAAAACATAAACAGATCCCAGACTTAGTGAAAAACTGGAGCATGCAAATCAGTTAACGAGTAGGCATGTTTACGAGCTCGATGCACTTACTACAGAGCATGGCATGACAAACTAATCATACACCCATCAAGAAAACATAGCATAGAATCTAGACATGGCAAGAACAACATCATAGCATGCACGGATCAATAGCAACATCCTCGGCAAAATCGCTAATCATGTCAACAATCTGCCATGATTCACTTAATAGCAAAAGTAGAGCTCGATTGACTCAAGCTAGGATGCTCCATAATTGCAAAAAAAGACATGGATGGATAAAGCACAACAATATTAATAAAACATCCTTAGTGATCATCCTCAAAACAGGCACGGATCACTAGGAAACAACATGAACATATGGCATAACAACAAAAACAGGACAAGGACTTAGTGAAAAACTAAGTCCCTGAAATCAGCATTACCGATTACGCTACTTTGCAAGCTTGTGCTAGTCACCACAAATATCAAAAAAAAAAATACATGGCAAGAACCTCTATAAACATGGCATGGCATATAACAAAACACATGTAGAGCTCAAGAACATAGCATGCACACATTAAACATGGGAAAAATGACAAAAAGCTATTTGATGAAACAGATCTGCCAAATTCATCACATAGCCCTCTTCCAACAGCACAAGATGAGCCCAAATGAAAATAATGCAATGATATGAAATGATGTACTCGTCGAGACGAACATTTTGATATGCTACACGCGCAAATCGGAGCTACGGAGAGGAAGTTACGACATGTCAAAGTATGCATAAAATATTTGGGAGAGGGAGAAGAAGTCAACCGAGTGGATCTAGGGTTTTCCAGATCTGGCGGTACTGTAGCTGCACGTAGATCGAGGATGGCCAACCGAAGTCGCTGGAGTGTCACCGGATTCGCCGGGGAAGAAGAAGTAGCGACTGGCAGGAGGACGGGGGGCGGCGCGCGGCGGTGGTCCGCGCAGGCGTCGATGCGGAAGACAGCGGTGGTCGGCGCCGGCCTTGGAGCAGAGGACGGCGGTGGTCGGTTCCGGCCTTGGAGCGGATGGCGGCGGCGGGCGGCACCGACGTCGAGGCCCGACGGCGGCGGAGCGGGAGGCCGACGCGACTCCCTCGCGCGAGGCGCAGGCGGCGGGAAGGCGCGGGCCGTGGAGGGCCTGCCCCGGGCCCGAGCGGGCTGCAGCGGCAGGAGTGGAGCCACTTGGCAGCTCCTGATTGGCGCAGACGGCGGCGGCGGACGCGTCCGGTCCGCTCCGGACGTGTCCAGTGCGGCGAAGGAGCGGGGAGCTAGGGTAGGGTTCGAAATGACCCGAAATTTCAGGGGAGTGTCTATATTTATAGGTAGGAGGAGCTAGGAAGCTCCAAATGGAGTGCGGTTCTCGGCCACGCGATCGTGATCGAACGACCGAGACGATGGAGAGGGTTTAGGTGGGTTTTGGGCCAAATTGGAAGGGTGTTGGGCTGCATCACAAACGAGGCCTTCTCGGTCCCTTGGTTAACCGTTGGAGTATCAAACGAAGTCCAAATGACACGAAACTTGACAGGTGGTCTACTGGTAGTAAACCAAGGCCGCATGGCAAGTCTCGGTCCAATCCGGAAATGTTTAACCCCCACACACGAAAAGAGGTAGAAAGGGGCACTGGAGGAGATAGGAGCGCCGGAATGCAAAACGGACAACGGGGAAAAAGCTCGGATGCATGAGACGAACACGTATGCAAATGCAATGCACATGATGACATGATATGAGATGCATGACAAATACAACAACACACGGAGACAAAACCCGAGAACGAGGAAAATAAAATAACTTAGGCCGGAAACGGCAAGAGTTGGAGATACATATAAGGTAAATTACACCCGGGGTGTTACAATACTCCACCACTATGAAAGGATCTCGTCCCGAGATCTAGGGCTGGAAAAACGCCGGGTACTCAGAACGGAGGTGGTCCTCGCGTTCCCAGGTGGCTTCACGGTCGGAATGGTGTGACCACTTGACTTTGAGGAATTTGATTGACTTGTTGCGAGTCTTGCACTCAGTTTCTTCAAGAATAGCAACGGGGTGCTCACGATAAGAAAGGTCTTCTTGGAGATCAATGTCTTCGAAGTTGACGGTGCGGTCAGGGGTCTTGAAGCACTTGCGGAGCTGAGAGACATGGAACACGTCGTGCACATTTGCAAAGTTGGAGAGAAGCTCGAGTTGATAGGCGAGATCGCCTCTCTTGCTGACGATCTTGAAAGGACCCACGTATCTAGGGGCAAGCTTCCCTTTGATACCGAAGCGACGAGTACCTTTCATTGGAGAGACGCGGAGGTAAACATGGTCTCTGATCTCGAAAGCCAAATCATGATGCTTACTATCATAGTAGCTCTTCTGGCGCGATTGCACTGCTTTGAGATTATTACGAATGACTTTGCACATCTCTTCTGCCTCTGTGATCAAGTCGTTTCCAACAAGTTGGCGTTCACCAGTCTCTGACCAGTTAAGAGGAGTACGACACTTCCTGCCATAGAGAATTTCAAATGGGGCCTTGCCCGAACTCGCTTGGAAGCTGTTGTTGTAGGAGAACTCGACATATGGAAGACAATCTTCCCACTTCATACCGAAAGAGATAACGCAAGCCCTGAGCATATCTTCGAGGATCTGATTGACACGCTCGACATGGCCGCTAGTTTGAGGATGAAAAGTTGTGCTGAAACGGATGTTGGTGCCCATGGCCTTCTGAAAAGAATCCCAAAACTTCGAGGTGAAGATGTTGCCACGATATGAGGAAATCAGCTGCGGAATGCCGTGCAGAGAGACAATCCGAGAGGTAAAGCTCCGCCAATTGAGCTGCAGTGATAGACTCTTTGATAGGAAGGAAATGAGCCACTTTAGTGAGTTTGTCGATGACAACGAAGATAGCATCATTGCCACGCTTGGACTTTGGAAATCCAGTCATGAAGTCCATCTCAATGTGGTCAAACTTCCATTCTGGAATGGCAAGAGGTTGGAGGAGACCAGCTGGTCGTTGGTGTTCTGCCTTCACTCTTCTGCAGACATCATATTCATTCACGAACTGAGCAATCTCGCGCTTCATTCGAGTCCACCAATACGCCTGCTTGAGGTCCTGGTACATCTTCGTACTCCTAGGGTGGATGGAGAGGAGTGAATTGTGAGCCTTGTTCATAATGACTTTACGAAGGTCACCTTTAGGCACAACAATGCGATCCTTGAAGAAGAGAGTATCCTTGTCATCAAGACGATGGCATTTGTACTTGGATTGACTCTTGGCAATCCCAATCTTCACCTTCTTCACCATAGCATCAAGAAGTTGAGCCTCGCGAATCTGATCTTCCAAAGTAGGAGAGACTTGAAGGTTGGTGAGGAAACCTTGAGGAACAACTTGCAGATTGAGTTTGCGGAAAGCTTCACAAAGCTCGGGTTGGTAAGGCTTGAGAATCAGACTGTTGTAGTAAGCCTTGTTGCTCAATGCATCAGCAATTACATTGGCCTTGCCTGGAGTATATTCGATACTCGGATTATACTCTTGAATCATTTCGACCCAATGAGTCTGCCTGAGGTTGAGATTAGGCTGAGTGAAGATGTACTTGAGACTCTTGTGGTCAGTGAAGATGTCCACTTTTCTTCCCAATAAGAGATGTCTCCAAGTCAAAAGAGCATGAACAACTGCCGCCAACTCGAGGTCGTGAGTGGGGTAGTTCTTTTCATTGGGCTTCAACTGGCGAGAAGTATAGTCCACAACTTTCTTCTCTTGCATCAACACCGCACCAAGACCTTGAAGGGAAGCATCACAGAAGACCTCGAATGGTTTGGATTCATCAGGAGGAGTCAGAACTGGAGCAGTGACTAATTTCTCTTTCAGGGTGTTGAAAGCGATGTCGCATTCCGGAGACCAAATGTACTTGACGTGCTTCTGGAGAAGGTTGGAAAGCGGCTTCGCGATCTTTGAGAAGTTCTCAACAAACCTTCGACAGTAGCTTG
This sequence comes from Triticum dicoccoides, assembly GCF_002162155.2. Classification (NCBI taxonomy): domain Eukaryota; kingdom Viridiplantae; phylum Streptophyta; class Magnoliopsida; order Poales; family Poaceae; genus Triticum; species Triticum dicoccoides. The sequence continues at coordinate 139,509,149 of NC_041388.1, read as the reverse complement.
CGAGACCAAGGAAGCTGCGGAGTTGCTTCATGTTCTGAGGTGGTTCCCAATTCACAATTGCAGACACCTTCTCAGGATTCACCGCTATGCCCTTGGCAGAAATGATATGCCCAAGGTAGAGAACCTCATCGAGCCAAAACTCGCACTTTGAAAACTTGGCGTAGAACTGATGTTCTCTAAGCTTATCCAGCACCAAATGCAAGTGCTTGGCATGATCTTCCTTGTTCTTGGAAAAGACCAAAATGTCATTGAGGTAGACAAAGATGAAGTCATTTGTGTAGGCGTTGAAGATGAAGTTCAACATGCGAGAGAATGTCGGAGGAGCGTTGACAAGGTCAAAAGACATGACAGTATATTCATATGAACCATAGCTTGTTCTGAATGCCGTCTTGGGGATATCTTGCTCGCGAATTCGAATCTGGTGATAACCCATATGGAGATCAAGCTTGGAGAATACTTTAGCACCTTTGAGTTGTTCGAACAGCTCGTTGATGTTGGGAAGTGGGTACTTGTTTTTTATAGTCTTCTTGTTCAATGGACGGTACTCAACACAAAGTCGGACCGTTCCATCCTTCTTCTTCACAAAAAGAACTCCACAACCCCACGGAGAAGAACTAGGTCGGGTGAGACCCATTCACTCTTGAATATCGAGTAGCTTCTTCAGCTCCTTCAACTCTTCAGGTCCAAGCTTGTAAGGATGTTTGCAAACATGTTCTATGCTAGGCTCAAGATCGATAACGTATTCAACTGGCCGGTGCGGAGGCATTCCTAGAAGCTCTTCTCGAAAGACATCTTGATATTCGCAAACGACCGGAATTTGAGAGATGGCATCCAGTTCACCCTTCTCATTGAGAGAAAACAGACGGATGGTATCATCCCTTGTAGCAAAGACAATTACATCCTCAGACGAATGAGTCAATTGAATCTGCCTAGCAGCACAATCAAGTTGAGCCTTGTGCTTAGAAATCCAGTCCATTCCCAGAATAAGATCAATATCCGAGTTACCAAGGACCATTGGAGAAGAAAGAAACTTGTAGTCGCCCAACGTGATAGTAACATCCAGAGCCATCATTTTGGTGTTCATGAACAAACCCGAAGAAGAAACCGCTATCGGCTTAGGCAAATCAACAGTATGCACATCATGCATGGATGCAAAAGGCTTTGATAAAAATGACAAAGATGCACCAGTATAAAGAAGAACTCTTGCGGGAATGTCATTAACAGGAAGGTTACCCATAATCACATCTGGCGAGTCCTCTGCTTGAGCTGCAAGTTGACCTTAGCAGACTTGGGGTTATGCTTGACCACAGCTGTACTTGCCGATCTCACAGGAGGAGGAGGAGGAAGGCGCCTCTGATTGAAGCATTTGTTGGCATAGTGACCCTTCTATTGGCACTTGTTACACGTGACCTCCAAGAGCGGACGGTGATATGGAGCACTTGATCTTGGAGCTTGAGACGAAGTCTTGTTCTGAAAGCCAGGGTTGGGTGGGTGGGAAGATCCATTGCCACCTTTGCTCTTCTGTTGATAAGGCTGACGGAACGGAGGAGGAGGAAGCCAATACTTCTGCTGCTTAGCCACTTTAGTATAGGAAGAAGGAGTTGCATCTCTGACTCACTTCTTGGAAGCATCGCACTTCAGTTGAGCAGTCTCTTGCTTCATTGCCATGTTGTAAAACTCATCGTACTTCTTGGGCTCAAAGAGGACGAGAGCTAGCTGGATTTCTTCTCTGAGACCACCCCTGAACTGGTATATCATGCTCTTCTCGTCAGGGATGTCCTGCTTAGCAAAACGGGCGAGCTTCTGAAACATGATGTTGTACTGGTAAACAGTCATAGTGCCTTGCTTCAGGTTGCGGAATTCCTCACGCTTGCATTCAACAACACTCTAAGGAATATGACGAGCATTGAAGTCTTGACGGAATTCATCCCAGGTAATCACACGGTCTTTGAGTTGGAAGGAGGCGAACTTGACAAAGTCCTCAGGCCTGACGTTACTGCACTCGAAATGCTTGCATATGTCCACGAGCCAATCATCAGCGTCTGTTGCCTCAACACAATTGCTGAAGGTCTTTGGCTGGTTAGCAAGGAACTGGTTGAGTGTAGCAAACTGATTCTGATTGTTGCCATGGCCCTGGTTCCCTTGGTTGCGCTCTTGAAGAAGTTGCATGATCAGCTACATGTTTGCATTGGTAGTGGCCATCACAGCTTGCCATGCCTCCGGAGGTGGAGGTGGTGGTGGCGGATCAGGATTCGGAGTCGTGCGCGTTGGAGGAGCCATCCTGAAGAGGTTGACATCCATTAGCATCTTGACAGACAAATATTGAAGCTAAATCAAACGGGTTGAAATTGCAACATAAAGTCTTCACATCCGAACCAAATGAACGAATGCATTCCAATCGAAATGGTCACATATCCAAAAATTGAGAAGCCACTTAGAATTGAGGTAGAAGAAAAACAACAAGGTACGGAACAAGACCAAATACTTGGTGAGGATTACCCAATCCCAAACCAAATATCCGTGGAAGAAGAACTAGAGCTACAAGAATTCCCACCTATGAAACTCCCGAACCTTTCCGGTCATGCAATCAGGTGTTGGGGATACAGGGGAAGCATAATATCTCACCCAAATCTAGCAAATCCTACATCCAGTTGTATCCATCCTTCAACACATAACCGAGAAACCTTCGGAAATCATTTACCTCAACCTTCGAAAAGCATCCGTTATACGAGTTATGGCAATACTCCCGAACTCCCGCCCCAGTACTGGGTGGCGTCGAGGTTATCTCACCAACAACTGCATAAAAGAGATTTTTGATGTCGGCGAAACTCAGGTATTCCAGAATCTCAATGATAAAATTGTGACGACAACACCTCGGAGCTCAACTCCCCAGGACGCTGCCACAACCCCTAAATGACAGGAGGCACCAAGAACAATGTTCTCGTCACAAATCGATCGGAACGATTCCAAGATACCCGCGTGATCCTAATTTTTTTTTCTGAAATTTGAGAAGAGAAGAGTCAAAACTCTACGTCAGGATGCCTCACCAGAGCGATGAAGGGACTGGGGAGTAAAAAGAATTCCTAACTCTCCGATATATAAAATCCTAAATGACTCAAAACATTTTTCTAGACTCAACAACGCCAATGATTCGATCAAGCAGGGGGCTCCTAAGGTCGAGGAAGGCTCTGATTACCAACTTGTAACGCCCTCGATGCGGCTATATCTCCTACGTGTCGAAGCACGACTTAGAGGCATAACCACATTGAAAGCAATGTTGCAAGTAAGGTAATATTCACAACAACCCATGTAAATATATAAAAGGGGAAAGGATACATAGTTGGCTTACACTCGCCACATCACACAAATACATGAATAACATCAATATCATTCTCCAATAAAAAAATGGCAGCAATTCTCGTGAGCCCTAAAGTTTCTATTTTTTACAGCAAGATCAAAAAGACTTTCCCCAAGTCTTCCCAATGGTTCTACTTGGCACAAACACTAATTAAACACAAAAAAACAACCAAAACAGAGGCTAGATAAATTATTTATTACTAAACAGGAGCAAAAAGCAAGGAATAAAAATAAAATTGGGTTGCCACCCAACAAGCGCTATCGTTTAACGCCCCTAGCTAGGCATAAAAGCAAACATAGATCTAGGTATTGCCATCTTTGGTAGGGCATTCTTCAATGAGACACCTATAATTCTTAGGAGTTTTTTTTATTATTTATCAAGCTCCTAGGCACGAAATCAAGAAAATCATTTGTAGCAAAAGGTTCCTTAAGGATAGTGAGAAAGTTGGGGTGAACACTTATGGATTTGAGGTCCACATTTTCCTTACTAGAAGTTTCACCCTTATTTTTAGGAACATACATCAATTTGGCAATCTTAGCATTAGGAGGAGTGTTTTTTACGGAAGAAAAGGCAGACCCAAGGTTGGTAATAATATCCTCAATTTTATCAATTCTATTGGAATCTTGATATATCTTTTCATTAACCATAGGTCCCTTTTCTTTAAAAAAATTAAGAGCAACTCCTACCTTAGATCCGTATTGGGTAATCTGGTTATGGATCTTTCTATCCAAATTTTCAATTAAATCTACGGTGGAAATTTTATTTTCAATAATTTCAAGCCAATGCATAACATGTTCCAAAGTTAAAATAGTTCCATTAACCAAAAGAGCTGGTGGGCCAAAAAAATCTATCATAGCATTATAAGAATCAAAAGTATGGCTACCCAAGAAATTTCCTCCGGTAATGGTATCAAGAATATATCTATTCCAAGGAGTGATTCCTACATAAATATTGCAAAGAAGAACGGAAGTAGATTGCTTCCTAGTAGATCTATTTTGAGCATTGCAAATTCTGTACCAAGCATCTTTTAGATTTTCTACCTCCATTTGTTTAGAATTAAGGACCTCATTCTCGGGAGATAAAGGAGTAGATAAAGGACTAGCCATAACGATGAAGCAAGCGGAAAAGAGGCGAATGGAAAGAGAGGGCGAATAAAATGGCAAGGGTGAAGTGGGGGAGAGGAAAACGAGAGGCAAATGGCAAATAATGTAATGCGAAGGATAAGACTTGTGATGGGTACTTGGTATATCTTGACTTGGCATAGATCTCCCCGGCAACGGCGCCAGAAATCCTTCTTGCTACCTCTTGAGCACTGCCTTGGTTTTCCCTTGAAGAGGAAAGGGTGATGCAGTAAAGCAACGTAAGTATTTCCCTCGTTTTTTGAGAACCAAGGTATCAATCCAGTAGGAGACCACGCGCAAGTCACCTCGTACCTACACAAACAAATAAGAACCTCGCAACCAACACGATAAAGGGGTTGTCAATCCCTTCACGACCACTTGCAAGAGTGAGATCTGATAGAGATGATAATAATAAGATAAATATTTTTGGTATTTTTATGATATAGATTGAAAGTAAAGATTGCAAAATAAAGCAGATTGGAAACTTGTATGATGGAGAATAGACCCGGGGGCCATAGGTTTCAGTAGTGGCTTCTCTCAAGAAAGCATAAGTATTACGGTGGGTGAACAAATTACTGTTGAGCAATTGATAGAAAAGCGAATAATTATGAGAATATCTAGGCATGATAATGTATATAGGCATCACGTCTGAGACAAGTAGACCGAAACAATTCGGCATCTACTACTATTACTCCACACATCGACCACTATCCAGCATGCATCTAGAGTATTAAGTTCATAAGAACAGAGTAACGCCTTAAGCAAGATGACATGATGTGTAGGGATAAACTCATGCAATATGATGTAAACCCCATATTTTTATCCTCGATGGCAACAATACAATACATGTCGGTTCCCTTTCTGTCACTGGGATCGAGCACCGCAAGATTGAACCCAAAGCTAAGCACTTCTCCCACTGCAAGAAAGATCAATCTAGTAGGCCAAACCAAACTGATAATTCGAAGAGACTTGCAAAGATAAACCAATCATACATAAAAGAATTCAGAGGAGATTCAAATATTGTTCATAGATAAACTTGATCATAGACCCACAATTCATCGGATCTCAACAAAGACACCGCAAAAGAAGATTACATCGAATAGATCTCCAGGAGAATTGAGGAGAACTTTGTATTGAGATCCAAAGAGAGAGAGGAAGCCATCTAGCTACTAGCTATGGACCCGAAGGTCTGAAGTAAACTACTCACACGTCATCGGAGGGGCCATGGAGTTGATGTAGAAGCCCTCCATGATCAATGCCCCCTCTGGCGGAGCTCTGAAAAAGGCCCCAAGATGGGATCTCTTGGGTACAGAAGGTTGCGGCGGTGGAAATAGGGTTTCGTGGTGCTACTGGATGTTTGCGGGGTATATGGATATATATATATAGGAGGAAGAAGTACGTCGGTGGAGCAATGAGGGGCCCACGAGTGTGTAGGGCGCGCCCAGGGGTGGGCGCACCCCCTGCCTCGTGGCCGCCTCGTTGATTGCTTGACGTCCACTCCAAGTCTCCTAGATCATGTTTGTTCCAAAAATAATTCTCCCGAAGGTTTCATTCCGTTTGGACTCCGTTAGATATTCCTTTTCGGCGAAACTCTAAAATAGAAAAAAAAACAACAACTTGGGCTGGGCCTCCGGTTAATAGGTTAGTCCCAAAGATAGTATAAAAGTGTAGAAATGAGCCCATTAACATCCAAAATAGATAATATAATAGCATGGAGCAATCAAAAATTATAGATACGTTGGAGACGTATCACGCCCAGGGGGTAGGGCGCGCCCCCACCCTCGTGGTGGCCTGGGGACTCTTCTGGCCCATCTCCAGTACTTCATGGGCTTCTTCTGGTCCAAAAATGATCTCCGTGAAATTTCAGGTCAATTGACTCCGTTTGGTTTTCCTTTTTTGTGATACTCAAAAACAAGTAAAAAAACAGAAACTGGCACTGGGCTCTAGGTTAATAGGTTAGTCCCAAAAATCATATAAAATAGCATATAAATACATATAAAACATCCAAGGTTGATAATATAATAGCATGGAACAATAAAAAATTATAGATACTTGGGAGATGTATCATATTGCCAATTTTTACGGGAGTTTTTTCAATAGTTTTAGTGGAATCAAAAGTCGTACTCAAATTACTAAAGATTTCTTCCAGTTTATATATCCGAGACGAGCTTTCTTCAATTCTTTCATGAATTATGGTTCCCTTTTGTTTGAACAACTGAAAAACTTCCCCCCTTTTGACCCAATTTTAGTAGCAAAATTATGCATCTTTCTATCCAAATTTTCAATATTGCTCTTCAGTGAGCATTTTATTTTCAATAGCATCTAATATTTCCGTGACATGCTCAAGAGTCAGAGGTGTTTCATTAATCATAAGGGGTGGTGAGCCTACTAAATTTCCAGCACTAAAAGCATCAAGAGAGGGACACATCAAGAAATTTCCATCGGTAATCGTATCAAGGACGAATCTGTACCAAGTGGTGATGCCCACATAAAAACAACAAAGAAGAACAATGGTAGATTGCTTTCGAATAGATCTATTATGAGCATTGCAAATTCTATACCAAGCATGTTTCAAATTTTCTCCTCCCCTTTGTTTAAAGTTGAGAACTTTGTTCTCGGGAGTGCACACAATAGAGGAAGAACTATCCATGACAATAATAAAAGCAAACAAGATTGCTCTCAAAAACAGATCCGGTCAAGAAAACGGTGAACGAAAAAGAGGGCGAATAAAGACGGCAAATTTTTGTGTAGTGGAGGAGAGGAAAACGAGAGGCAAATGGCAGATAATGTAAATTGCAAGGAGATGAGACTTGTGATTAGGAACCTGGTATATGTTGAAGAACCTCCCCGGCAACGGCGCCAGAAATTCCTTTTGATGCGGCTTGAAGCTACGTCGGTATTTCCCCAAAGAGGAAGGGATGATGCAGCACAACGTCGGTAGATATTTCCCTCAGTGATGATACCAAGGTTATCAAACCAGTAGGAGAACCAAGCAACACAACGTAAACAGCCCCTCCACACAAATAACAAATACTCGCAACCCGATGTGTATAAGGGGTTGTCAATCCCTTTCGGGTAGCGGCGCCCCAAGATAGGCAAACAAGCGTGAAATAAATTATAGTCGATTGATAGATCAAACGCCAAATAAAATAAATAAGAATAAAACGCAGCAAGGTATTTTTGTATTTTTGGTTTAATAGATCTGAAAATAAAAGCAAGGGAAAAGTAGATTGCAAAGGCATATAATATGAGAAAGAGACCGGGGGGGGGGGGGGGTAGGTTTCACTAGTGGCTTCTCTCGAGAAAAATAGAAAATGGTGGGTAAACAAATTATTGTTGGGAAATTGATAGAACTTCAAATAATCATGATGATATCTAGGCAATGTCATTACATAGGCATCACATCCAAGATTAGTAGACCGACTCCTGCCTGCATCTACTACTATTACTCCACACATTGACCGCTATCCAGCATGCATCTAGTGTATTAAGTTCATGGGGAAATGGATTAATGCAATAAGAACGATGACATGATGTAGACAAGATCCATCTATGTAGAGATAGACACCCATTGTTTTATCCTTAGTAGCAACGATACATACGTGTCGGTTCCCCTTCTGTCACTGGGATCAAGCACCGTAAGATTGAACCCACTACAAAGCACCTCTTCCCATAGCAAGATAAATAGATCAAGTTGGCCAAACAAAACCCAAATATCGGAGAAGAAATACGAGGCTATAAGCAATCATGCATATAAGAGATCAAAAAACTCAAATAACTTTCATAGGTATAAAAAGATAGATCTAACCATAAACTCAAAGTTCATTCGATCCCAACAAACACACCGCAAAAAGAGTTACATCATATGGATCTCCAAGAGACCATTGTATTGATAATCGAACAAGAGAGAGGAAGCCATCTAGCTACTAACTACGGACCCTAAGGTCTAGAAAGAACTACTCACGCATCATCAGAGAGGAACCAATGGAAGTGGTGAACCCCTCCGTAATGGTGTGTAGATTGGATCTGGTGGTTCTGGATTCTGCGGCGGCTGGAATTGATTTTCTGTCGGCTCCCCTAGGGTTTCTGGAATATTGGGGTATTAATAGAGTAAAGAGGCGATCCGGGGGGCACCCGAGGTGGGCACAACCCACCAGGGGACGCCTGGGCCTCCTGGCGCGCTCTGGTGGGTTGTGCTCCCCTCGGAGCACCCCCAGGCGCTACCTTGGCCCATTGGGTGTCTTCTGGTCCATAAAAAATCTCCATGAAGTTTCGTTGCATTTGGACTCCGTTTGGTATTGATTTCCTGCGATGTAAAAAACATGCAGAAAATAGCAACTAGCACTTGACACTATGTCAATAGGTTAGTACCAAAAAATGATATAAAATGATTATAAAACATCCAAGATTGATAATATAACAGCATGGAACAATAAAAAATTATAGATACGTTGGATACGTATCAAGGAGCTACTACAGATGTTATGAACGTCTGGCAGGCTCGATCTAGTGACTACTCAATAGTTCAGCGTGCCATGCTTTATGGCTTAGAACCAGGACTTCAAAGACATTTTAAACGCCACAAAGCATATGAGATGTTCCAAGAGCTGAAGTTGATATTTCAAGCTAATGCCCGGGTTGAGAGATATGAAGTCTCCAACAAGTTCTATAGCTATAAGATGGAGAAGAACAGTTCTATGAGTGAACACATACTCAAAATGTCTGGGTATCATAACCACTTGACTCAGCTGGTCATTGATCTTCCAGTTGAGCGTGTTATTGATAGAGTTCTTTAGTCACTGCCACCAATCTACAAAGGCTTCGTGATGAAGTATAGTATACAAGGAATCACAAAAACGATTCCCGAGCTCTTCGCGGTGTTGAAATAAGCGGAGGTAGAAATCAAGAAAGAGCATCGAGTGTTGATGGTTAACAAGACCACCGGTTTCAAGAGAAAGGGCACGGGTAAGAAAGGGAACTTCAAGAAGAATGACAAGTAAGTTGCCGCTCCCGTGAAGAAGCCCAAAGCTGGACCCAAGCCTCAGACTGAGTGCTTCTACTGCAAGGGTAATGGTCACTGGAAGCGGAACTTCCCCAAGTACTTGGCAGATAAGAAGGATGGCAAAGTGAACAAATGTATATTTCATGTACATGTTATTGATGTGTTCCTTACTAGTGCTTGTAGCAATACATGGGTATTTGATACTGGTTCGGTTGCTCATATTTGTAACTCAAAATAGGAGTTGCGTAATAAATGAAGATTGGCTAAGAGCGAGGTGACGATGCATGTCGGGAATGGTTCCAAGGTCAATGTGATCGCCGTCGGCATGCTACCTCTACATCTACCTTCAGGATTAGTTTTAGACCTCAATTATTTGGTGCCAGCGTTGAGCATGAACATTATATCTGGATCTTGTTTATTGTGAGACAGTTATTCATTTAAGCCAGAGAATAATGGTTGTTCTATTTAAATGAGTAACATCTTTTATGGTCATGCACCCTTAGTGAATGGTCTATTCTTGTTGAATCTTGATCGTAGTCATGCACATATTCATAATATTGATGCCAAAAGATGCAAAGTTGATAATGATAGTGCAACATACTTGTGGCACTGCCGTTTAGGTCATATTGGTGTAAAGCGCATGAAGAAACTCAATGCGCGTGGATTTTTGGAATTGCTTGATTATGAATCATTTGATACTTGCAAACTATGCCTCATGGGCAAGATGACTAAAACTTCGTTCTCTGGAATAATGGAGCGAGCTAATGACTTATTGGACATAATACATACCAATGTATGCGGTCCGATGAGTGTTGAAGCACGCGATGGGTATCATTATTTTCTAACCTTCATAGATGATTTGAGTACGTATGGGTATATCTACTTGATGAAATACAAGTCTGAAACATTTGAAAACTTCAAAGAATTTCAGAGTGAAGTGGATAATCATCGTAACAGGAAAATAAAGTTTCTGCGATCTGATCGCGAAGGCGAATATTTGAGTATCGAGTTTGGCCTTCATTTAAAACAATGTGGAATTGTTTCACAACTCACGCCACTTGGAACACCATAGCATAATGGTGTGTCTGAACATCATAACCGTACTTCATTAGAATGGTGCATTCTATGATGTCTCTTACCGATTTGCCTTTATTGTTTTGGGGTTATGCATTACAGACAACCGCATTCACATTATATAGGGTACCGTCTAAATCCGTTGAGACGACACCATATGAACTATGGTTTGGAAAGAAACCTAAGTTGTTGTTTCTTAAAGTTTGGGGATGCAATACTTATGTCAAAAGACTTCAGCCTGATAAGCTCGAACCCAAATCGAAGAAGTGCGTCTTCATAGGATACCCTAAAGAAACTATTGGGTACACCTTCCACCATAGATCTGAAGGCAAGATCTTTGTTGCTAAGAATGGGTCATTTCTAGAGAAGGAGTTTGTCGATGCAACAAACCTTGGGTCTATTGCCCAGACTGTGCAAAGGCACGGGAACAGGATTGAGGCACCAGCCCAAGTCAGAGTGCAAGAGACCAAGAGCTTCGAAGGACCAACATGCAAACCATGAGGACCAAGATCAAAACCAAAGAAGCAAGATGCCACCAGGAGAAAAGCCCCCCCTTGCCGGGCAAGCGACCTCAGCAGGGGCGGGGCCGCCCCCAGAAGAAGACGCCCAAGACGTCCCAGCAGGGCTTGCCGAGACTCACGAGGGCAAAACCACCTCACCCAACTACTCCACCACGACCCGCGTCGTCAATCAGTGTGGTATCAAGCCACAAAGTGACTAAATGGCAGCCATTCGCCACATGTCAGCCTTTCTCTACAGAAGATGCCCTCGATCGACACCCGTCCGGTGACGTGTCAAGTGAGCAGGTATGAAGGTGGCAGAATACCCCAGCAAGGCTTGCCGGGCAGCCAACGATGTGATGTTAAGTGGTGCATTTGATGCACCCTGTCAGCCTACAGAGTTAGGTATGATAGCACTGTTTGCTATCTTATCAGTGCATAATGACTATTTGCCATTGTGGTAGCCCCTTAATCTATAAAAGGAGGCCCATAGAAACCGTAGAAAGGGTTAGAAGGTTGGATAACAAACACGCCCATATGTGCGTAGCAACTGCCGCCTTTGCCAGTCAAGTGTACTACGCTCCACCACCACTCTTCCACCATCAATCCACCAAAGAAGGAGTAGGGTTTTACGCCTCACAGCGGCCCGAACCTGGGTAAAATTGCCTGTGTGATCTCTTCCGTGCTGCCCCACGCTCGTCTGCTCTTTATGCAACATGACATCCCCCTGCCGAACCAGCAAGGGGCCCTTTGGTCCCATAGGTGGCCATGGTTTCCCGCGACATCTTTGGCGCACTAGGTAGGGGGCTCACTTGCGCGAACCTGAAGGCGTGTGCAGCGCGTCATCTTCATCACCATCTTCACCTTCGACGGCGCCATCAACCATGGCACCCAAGAAGAAATCTAGTGCTTCGGCTCATCCATCCACCTCAAAGGCTCTGCCGCTCGCGGCATCTGATGCTGCGAGGGACGCGGAGGCACGCGAGGACGTGGACGCCACTGGGGATGTGGTCGGAGTAGGCAGCACCGTCACCACTTCCCCCGCGGCTGACATAGGGGTAGGAGGCATCGGAGGAGAACAACATCAGCAGCACCCTGACGGACGCACTCCACATGGTACATGTGAGGGGGTTACTATGCCCGCGCCCCCTCCTCTCGCCGACGGGCACAGCCGTAGCAACGGCGCTTGTTCCGGGGCGAATCGCCGTCCTCCGGCCATCCCCATCACGGGAGCGACTGCAGTGTGTGTGCCTCCCCGGGACAAGTCGACCAAGTCACTGTGCCCGATGGAGCCGCTGGCCCTCGAGCGCCCTCGCAGCACCACCCTGCCATCCAGGTGGCCGCTCCACAACAGCGGGGGCGCGGTGCTGCCGCCACTGGCACCGTCAGGAGCCAAGCGACGGTGCTATCTACTTCATCATCTCCCATGCCAAGCACAGCCACGGAAGCCATGGCGCGGGCTCAGCTGCTGCTGAAGTTTTTGCCAGCGGCCGAGTAGATGGATGAATGGCATGCCACCATCCAAAGTCTGCTCGGTTTCGCCAAGGCTGGGGGTTCGCATCGAGCTGGCCCGCCACGTCCTCCCGAAGCGACAACGACAACTCGTGCTGCCGGCTGTACGGAAGGGGCCACCCCCACGGTGCAGTCCCCGCCACGGCAACCAGCGCGAGCACAGCAAAATCAAGAACCTGACAACGTCTCGACGACCTCTTCTAATGCTCGATCACGTCCAGGCTGATGGTGAACCCCGGAGGATTGGCGAAGGGGAGACACATGCATCACCATCGAGCAACGCTGCAACGACCACTGCCGAATCGATGGGCGTGATGGCCCCAACGTCGATGCGCCACCGCTCGGTATTGGCGGGTGCCTACCTTTCGAGGTTGGGTGCCCTACGTTTACTCGTGAACTGCGGTAAGTCTGTTGGCCGTCCGTTCGCACGTTCAAGCTAGAGATACCCGAGAAGTACAATGGGAGGCTGAACCCGGTAGAGTTTCTGGGCATCTACACCATCGCTGTTCAGGCTACCGTGGGAAGAGATGAGAAGGTGTTTGCCAACCACTTCTCTTTGGCCCTCAAGTCCAATGTGAGGTCTTGGCTAATGCACCTACCGGAGAACTCCATTTCATCATGGGCTGACCTGTGCCATGAGTTCATTGGCGCTTTCACCGGCGGCCATTAAGAGCCAGGCCAACCCAGCGACTTACAACTTCTCCAACAGAAGGAAGGAGAGACCCTCCATAAGTATTTACAGAGATTCAGCAAGGTCCATAGGAACATCCCAAATATCCATCCGGATGCTGTGATAACTGCCTTCCAGTCCAATGTGTGCAACCGCCGAATCCGTTCCAAGATGAACGTGAAGTTGCCCAAGACTATGAAGGAGCTTTATGCCTTGGTGGATAAATGTGCTTGAATGGAGGAGGGGAGGAAGCTTCCCGGTGAAGAAGATTGCACCAACATCAATTCAGAGGATGATGATGAATGTACTAGTCAGAAGAAGGGCCAGAAGTGCAATAAGAAGCGGAAGGATAAGGAAGTGATGACTGTTGAAGGATCGGGTGTACTTTGTACTGGCAAGAAGGCTAAGGTTGAGGTCCCTGGCAAGGAAGCTGCCGTGTGCGTTGACTGCTGGGAGGCCATGGCTGCCGAGAAGGCTGGGAAAGGTGATGGGCCGTATTGCAAGATTCATCAGACCAAAGGCCATGACCTTCAAGAGTGCTATCAGGTTGAGCAGCTCGTCAAAAAGACAAAGAGCAGAGTATGAGAAGCGTGACAAGGAAAAGGGTGAGAATGTTCCTGGAGGTAAGGGCTGAGGCGGTGAAGTAAATCGCCCCGGCAAACCCCTCAGTAGCAAAGGAAAGCCTGCCAGAGGTCAAGAGAAGGAAGCCAGTGATGATGAGAGTGATGGAGGGGATGAAGAGGAAACCAGTGAGCAGGAGTTTCAGAAGGCCACTGATGCCCTGTGCATTGACGGGGGTGCATCTTTGCACACGTCTCACCGCAAGCTCAAGCGATGGGCGCGAGAAGTCAATGTCATGGAACCAGCACCAGGGGCCCAGAAACCACTCAAATGGTCATGCACGCCCATCATCTTTGACGAAGAGGATCATCCTGACCTTACCACTACTGTAGGATGTTTGCCATTGTTGGTCTCCCCAATAATTCGCAACCTCAAGGTGACAAAAATGTTGGTGGACGGCGGAGTCGGGTTGAATCTGATCTCCCGGGTAGTCATCAGCAAACTTTAGATTGCAGGGGAAGAGTTAAAGGTTACCGGCACATTTCAAGGAGTTAATGCCGGTAGGAGCCATCCTAAGGGAAAGATCATGCTGCCGGCAATGTTTGGGGAGAGCTGAACTACCGGATCGAGAAGATTGTGTTTGATGTAGTCGAACTCCTCCTGCCGTACAATGGGATCCTTGGACGCCTAGCCCAAGCTAAATTCATGGCGACATCTCACTATGCCTACAACACCTTGAAGATGGATGGGCCTGTGGGAGTCATTACCATCCCATCTGTCGGATTACGGGTTCCGACAAACCCTTGAGGTTTGAACACTGGGATGCGCATGAAGATCTCTCTCTTCCCCTAGCTCACGCTCTTGCAACGATCTCACAATCTAGCTCGCCGAACCCGAAGAACAAGGGACACAAGAGTTTATACTTGTTCGGGCCACCATTGTGGTGTAATACCCTTATCCAGTGTGGTGTGGTTGATTTCCTTGTAGGCCAGGGATGAACAATTACAAGGGAAGAACAGCCTCCTGAGGAGAGGTGTTCTTGAGCTCAATGAGCTTGTGTGGCTGGGGATGATCTGAATGATCCGTCTCTAGATGAGCCTCCTGTCTCTCGATGAGCCGATCCCCGGCTACGGTGGTGGCTAGCCCTATTTATAGAGGCCGGGGTCCTCTACCCAAATATTAGGCAGGAAGGGATCCCACAACGGCCAATTTGAAGGGGACAACGAGTACAAGTTATCATGACAAAAGGTGGTCTTCGCCTGCCAAAGGCCCTAGTGGTGACGCCGTCGTGGGCTCCGTGGTGACCTCCGTCTTGCCGTCCTGCTGGTCTTGGTCTCGTTACACCGATACGAAAACCTATTCCCGATGCCTCGGGACTCCTCTCATGTGCTTGTCTCTTTAGCACCAAAGAGGAAACTGGCACTCTGCAACCGCTGGCACCCGCCTGGCCTTGGTCGTCATGGCTGATGTCACGGAAACCTCACGAGGTGCCCCTCGCCTTGATCTCTCCGCTCCTCATGAGCCAGCCTAGTGAGGCTGTCCCTGAGGAGGTCTTGGGTTGTCCGCCTCATGAGGCTTGGCCCCTCGCGAGGGTCTTGAGTGTTGGTTGATGAAGATGGGTCATACCAGCATTACAAAAAATACACTTCCGTGATGATACATGTTTGTCATAGTAGGTCATGTTTTCTGTCATGCATGTACATCCATGACAAATTTATGACAGAATCAAGATAGTCATACATGTGCTATCGTAGAAGTGTTCCATGACATTACCAAAATTATCATCACGGAAGTGTCCACTTCCATGACGATAAATCACGCGTCATAGAAGTGCTTTCATCAAGGGTGACTGACACGTGGCATCCACCGTAACGGAACGCTGTTAAGCTATCGGGTCCGGTTTTGGATCCGATAACCCGTTAACAGCCCCGACCAATGGGGATTTTCCACGTGTAAAATCATCATTGGTTGGAGGAAACACGTGTCGGCTCACCGTTGGGACATATGTCATCCACTCATTGGACCCAAAGCACCTATGATACGTCGACACGTGGCGCGGCCCAACAGAGGCCCATTCCTGTGAAAGGCCGGCCCGTTTGACTTGGTCAAAAGGTGGCGGGCCGGCCCACGGCAAGCATGCTAACAGCTTGTTTGCATATAGCCCATTTAGAACCCGCTAACCCAGGGCCTATTTACGGCCTATCCGAATTAGGCCTAGTAGTGTCATCTGTGCTGTCCAATATAAATCCAGCCTGTTTTAACTTCCGGCCCATGTATGGCCCATGACATCTTTCGGCCCATATGAGGCCCTTATTACTCTCGGCCCATTAATGGCCCATGGTAAAACTGGCCCGTAATGAACAGTGTATCACTTTATACCCATTAATGGCATGTGGTGAAACTGGCCCGTAATGAACAGTGTATCACTTTATACCCATTAACGGCCCATTATTCTGTTGGGCCGTTTCCAGCCCATGTTATCTTTCGGCCTTCTCGAGGACCATTTATTCTTGGGTTCATTTCCACATCCGTTTACTTACGGCCCATTACTGTCATTTTCTGCTTGTGGGCCAAATTCAACCCGTGGTTACAGTCGGCCCGTTAATACATTGGGCCGTTTTCATAGCGTCATCAAAATACGACCGATTAACGACGGCCCATTATGGTCGACCCATGAACGGATGATTTGAACTCTAGCCCATTTACGGCCATGTTTGGCCAACCGATCATAAGCTCATAGAAGGCCCATTGATGATACGGCCCATAGAATGCCCATTGTGTCAATGGCCCGTATAAGGCCCATTGTTTCTACGCCACGTAGAAGGCCCATTGTTTCTACGGCCCTTAGAAGGACCATTGTTTCTACGGCCCATAGGAGTCCCACGTTAACTACAACCGGTGGGCATCAAAGTTCGCCACCAGTGAAAATATAGGGAACACCCTACACTATACAAAAATGGCTTGTTGTTTTCTTCAGCCGGTGGCTGCACGTTAAGAACAAATTTTGTATCACACCAAAACAAATTACAACTATAAAACAAAAGGAAGGTTGGCATAAAAGTTAATAGTCTAGCACATAAATGCACCACCAGAAGTTCAGAAGCTCAGTTCATTTGACCCGACTGTTACGTTTTCATGCTGTATTGTCCGATGGAGCACCATAACCTTTGCCTTTAGTTCTCCTAGGCTCCTGAACAACATAGCAAATGTCTGATAGTCTGGTTTCAAAACCATGCATATATCTTGACAACATCGAACAATGTCTCTCCTTGTTTCACAAAGGGTCTCTATTAGGGAATGGACTTGTGTCTGGAGCGCAGATACAACATTATTTTGAGCTTGCATATATTGATCATGAGGCAGTTTGGACGAGATTGCCTTAACAACCAAGCCAGTATTACGTAGGAACGTGCTTTTGGCACTATTAGTGGACAGGTACTGACCCACTGCAGTAAGAGCTGACATTGCGGTTATAGTTGCCTCGCCGCCTTCATAAGGTGGCGGTTCCACCATTTTTTCCAAAGCTCGCTGAAAAGTTGTGGTTTCACATTAGTAGTACCAGAACAGAAGATATTAAGGAGGCAGCAAAACCAAACAAAATAGCTTTGGTATATATACAGAACTTATTCTGGTGAACCCATGTAAAATAATAGTTGTATTTTATTGAAAAGTACATAATAAAACTAGGTTCCAAACATATGACCATGTACCATCGCTAATGTATTGTCTATTTCTTCACATTGTATTGAGGGCTAAGGATAAAGAGACGAAGTTTATAATACGGTAAGCATAGTATGACATCATTCATATCACAAAACAACTAAGAACAAACAAACAGGCAATTGTAACGTTGTGTGGACAAGTCCAGCACAGAACTAGATTACAGGTCAAGATCAAAGGAACATCACTCCTCTCTTTTAAACCTTGTATGGTGCAATGATATACTAAGACAATTGTGTATAAAATTGAAAAGAGTAATAGACATTGGCTGCAAACCATGCAGTTCAAGGCACAAGTCAGAGTAAGTAGTAGTTAAAAGGCATGAGGATTAAGGACTTACAACAGCGGCTTTGACTGGTGTAGTCATGCCCTTCTTCTTGCTGGTGTGACAGTCCTTGAAGATTTCGACAGCATTTGGTTCAGGTACTTTTTGGTCCTTGCGGGCTTTCCTCTACATTTGGAACAAGTCAATATAGATCTGATAATATGGTACAGCGAAAAGAGTGAAACAGCAGCTAATTACAAGAGCCTCACATTGTGTATTATAGCTACGAGATCCAATCGTCTATTGGAATTTCACTTTCGTACGGTTGGCCTTGTTTTCTGAACAGTTCACCTACAAGAAGATAGATTTGTGTGGAATATGCATAAATAGGACTTCAACATGTGATCTGATCACATATATATAATGTACCTGATACTTCAAATCGGACCAGTGTTTAACGAGGCCTCTCCAGTCTTCATTAGATATATTTTCCACTAGAGATGTTT
This sequence comes from Triticum dicoccoides, assembly GCF_002162155.2. NCBI lineage: Eukaryota > Viridiplantae > Streptophyta > Magnoliopsida > Poales > Poaceae > Triticum > Triticum dicoccoides. Next base: position 139,490,860 of record NC_041388.1, on the reverse strand, counting down.
GGGCAAGTTCACTGTTAGCCTTGCCTTCAAAGCGAGTTTTCCTCAAGTTATACCGATACTGTCGCAGAGCAGACTTGAAAACATGGGTGCAAGCTTGTCTGGTTGCATCATCTTGGCTATCCAACTTGAACCTCATCTGTTGAAAATTATGGGAGTCTCATTATCAGCAACCTAGAAAGTATTGGATGATATTACTAGTTTCCATACATAACCATACTCATAGAAAAATGGTCGAGGAAGGTGTTGAACTGGGTTTCGTATTTTTCATTCCTGTACTGAATCCATGTTGGGAGGATACGTACATGACACCTAACAACAACCGCTGCCTCTGATACTAACTTGGTTGACTCTGTAGCATCACGTGGCCTTTTTAAACCTGCCTCAAAACAGATCGCCATTCTTCCTCCTCCAGATTTAGTTAACCTATCGAGCATTATCCCTGATGTTTGTTTCCTCTTGCGCCTAGGTGCTAGTCCGACAACAAACATAGGAAGTGTTAGTGTACATCAAACTGTGAGACTACATATAAAGAATCATGCAACTGTAACTTGACTCCAGCAACTACCTTCTTGTTGTTGAAGCTCACAAATTTCATCTGATCTTGCCAACTCATCTTGTGTCAAGAGTGCTTCGGAAGTAGTGTCAGGTGGCAAGGGAGCTTGGGAACGTGCTGCTAGCTGAGTTGACGAACGAGTAAATCGTGCAGCTGGTGGTACTGTCGAAGGTGTTACAACAACTAGGGTTGTCTCTGCTTGTTTGGTGGCAGCTATTTGTTTCTGTTTGGCTTGTTCCGCAGCTCGTGTAGCATGGGATACCCTGTCGGTACAATTTTCCGCTGGACTTTGACCCTCTATTGCACCATCAGTACCAGCAGAATCTGCAGGATTGTTCCGCTTCCCTTTCCCTGTCGTTCTGTCTTGCTTCCTCTTTCTCTGTGCCATATTAAGTCAAGCCGACAAGAAAAACGGATAACAATTTAGTTCTTCAGAACAAATGTACTTTGATGTAAGAACATGGTGTGATAGATAGATATTGTATGTTCTAGAAATAGGAACACATGTCTTAGTCACAAGTATAATGTGTAAAGTAAGAAGATGAAATTCAACAAAATTAGAAGCAATACAAGCTAGACGTCATACATAACATGCAACCACATATAACAGTGCCAAGTTAAAGGGAGCACATGTGATGGTGCACTAGGGGAGACGTGCTCATCACCAACACAGCTACGTTGAGTGTCTATGCATGTGTTGTCTTGGAAATCATCTTGGGGGGATGTAGGAGTAGAATCTGTAGAGGCCCTCCATTTGGAAGGAGCACCTTCATCCGCTGCCTTGCTAACTTCCTTCTGCTTTATTGATTTTGAATTGTCAAGTAAAACCGACAAGAAAAAGCAATAAAATTCACTCTTTAGAACTCATTCATGCATGATACTGACAATCACTACTTTGATGTAAGGCAAATACATGATTCCAGGATGGAATAATACGAAAACAGGTCGACATGGCATATTCACAACTGTTTGTGTAAACTAAGCAGAAACCATTTCACCAAATAAGAAGCAATGCAAGCTAGACACCACGTGAAAGATGCAACCAATATGACTCTGCCAAGTTAAAAGTGTCCCATCATAAATGGCATTTCAACAAATTAGAAGCAGCGCATGCTATAAATCATATCAAAGATGCAACTAATATCACACTGCATATACTAAAGGTGTCTCACCATATTGATTTATGCGGGATACAAAAAAACAATAGTTCTATGTGAGGACATGCTTAATAGACAGATGTACTATGTACTAAATACAGTAAGGCATGCCACATTAACAGGTATAATGTATAAGCTAAGCAGAATAGCACATGCAGTTTAACCAGATTGGAAGAATTACAATCTAGACACCATATGCAACATGCAACCACATATCACGCTGCCAAGTTAGAGCAAGCACATGCGATGCTAGTGTAGGGGAAATGCGGTAATCAACTACAGAGCTACGTTCACTATCTTCATTTAGCCTTGCTGTTTCTTGAGAATCATGTCGGGAGGCTGACGTTACATTCTTTAAATAAGGAGTAATCCACTTGCCTAACTGCCTCATCATAAGTGATTGATGAGGGATACACAAGAACATTAGTTTGATGTAAGAACATGTTTAATACACAGATGTACTAGTATGTACCAAAAACAGAAAGGCATGTCATATTCAAAGGTATAATGTGTAAGCTAAGCAGATGCAATTTAACCAAATTGGAAGCAATACAAGCTAGACATCCGGCTGGAGTGGTAAGCATGATCATCTAGGACCTAAGAGCCTGGTGGGAGGCGGGCTGCTTCGCCACCATCGCGGCTTTTTAGTTGGCTTACAGGTGATGCCTCTCTTTGCTGGGCTTGTCACTGGCTGGTCAGTGCCCTGACTAGCTATGTGTCTTCTGGTGCTCATGGGATGGTGGTTCATGTAAAAAATATCTTTCCTTATCTTAATAAAGACCGATTTCGGCCTTTCGAATACAAGCTAGACACCATATGGAACATGCAACCACATATGACACCACAAAGTTAAAGCAAGCACCTGGGATGGTGGTTCATTGCGAGCAAGGTCATCAACTCCAGAGCTACGTTTACAGTCTCCATCTGCTGACACTGCACCCTTTATAGCGTTGTAATGTGTCATGCTTACCCGTGTAGAAAGCTAGAGCAACTTCTCTCTTTTCTTTTCTACTTCTCTCGAGGCAGACTCTGAAATACCCTTGCATAAAAACACAATAGTGAGAGTATGGGTGAAGTGTGTGCAGAACTAGTGCACTGTAAAAGTAGCAGATACCAGGTGGCTGAAAAATAAATGACATGAGACATGAGATAGCTCTAGAACATTGCATGGCAAACAAAATTAGATTCTACTCCATATGATTTTGTAATATATGAGCACAGGAAATGCAGGTACTTCTCCAGCACAGCACCACATGTGGTCATATCAAGATAACAGTCGACTGAAAATAAATAGGTCAGTCGATTTTTTTAATGAACCGTCCGATCTATAAGGAACGGGCAGATGGCCTTCGTATACCTCCCGCCAGTCACTATTAACGATCTTTCTTGAACCGCCAGCGACCACCGGCCCAGACCCCTGCCTCCGCCGCCCCGCCCTCCCCTCGACCTCACACCACGGCCGTGCTTGGCAGCGCCCCAGGCCATCCCTTTAATCCCGACCGACCTCCAGATCGGGCGCTAGTAGCTCTAGGCCCCACACGCCCCTAAGATAAACACTGAGGCGCTGCTTCCCTGGCGTAATAGGCGGACTAGCGCCTGTTACACCGGGGAATGCTTCCGTTAATTGGTAATCAACTAACCAGGAATTGAAATTCAGGGGGGGCGATGGACCTCTAGCTAAGGTGAAATAGTATATGAGGAGAAACCTTATGCGTCGCGAGTTACTAGGAACATCTAGTATCAAGAAGAAGCGGTCAACTAGTGTCTTCTGTGGGATGAATACCGTGCAAGCAGACACATAAGATTTGCACGAATAAGGGAAGAGGATTACCATTTTCGGTTGACGGTGTGGTCGCCTCCACATGTCGCGCCGATATTCTTCTTTTTGCTGGGGAAACCAATGTTCTAGAGGGTGCAACTTGGACGAACCCATGGCCAAATTGTTGTCTGTGTTGCCATGGTCGTATGTCGGCGAAGGGGAAGAAGATTGCTACCTCTTGAGCACTGCGTTGGATTTCCTTGAAGAGGAAAGGATGATGCAGCAAAGTAGCGTAAGTATTTCCCTCAGCTTTTGAGAACCAAGGTATCAATCCAGTAGGAGGCTACGCGTGAGTCCCTCGTACCTGCACAAAACAAATAACTCCTCGCAACCAACGCGATAAGGGGTTGTCAATCCCTTCAGGGTCACTTATGAGAGTGAGATCTGATAGATATGATAAGATAATATTTTTGGTATTTTTATGATAAAGATGCAAAGTAAAATAAAAGCAAAGTAAAAAGCAAAGGAAATAAATAACTATTGGAAGATTAATATGATGAAGATAGACCCGGGGGCCATAGGTTTCACTAGTGGCTTCTCTCAAGAGCATCAGTATTTTATGGTGGGTGAACGAATTACTGTTGAGCAATTGACAAAATTGAGCATAGTTATGAGAATATCTAGGTATGATCATGTGTATAGGCATCACGTCCGAGACAAGTAGACCGACTCCTGCCTGCATTTTCTACAACTATTACTCCACTCATCGACCGCTATCCAGCATGCATCTAGAGTATTAAGTTCATGAAAACAGAGTAACGCCATAAGCAAGATGACATGATGTAGAGGGATAAATTCATGCAATATGATAAAAACCCCATCTTGTTATCCTTGATGGCAACAATACAATACGTGCCTTGCTGCCCCTACTGTCACTAGGAAAGGACACCCCAAGATTGAACCCAAAGCTAAGCACTTCTCCCATTGCAAGAAAGATCAATCTAGTAGGCCAAACCAAACTGATAATTCGAAGAGACTTGCAAAGATAACCAATCATTCATAAAAGAATTCAGAGAAGATTCAAATATTGTTCATAGATAATCTTGATCATAAACCCACAATTCATCGGTCTCAACAAACACACCACAAAAAGAAGATTACATCGAATGGATCTCCACAAGAGAGGGGGAGAATATTGTATTGAGATCCAAAAAGAGAGAAGAAGCCATCTAGCTAATAACTATGGACCCGAAGGTCTGAGGTAAATTACTCACACTTCATCGGAGAGGCTATGGTGTTGATGTAGAAGCCCTCCGTGATGGATGCCCCCTTCGGTGGAGCTCCGGAACCGGACCCAAGATGGGATCTCGTGGATACAGAAAGTTACGATGGTGGAATTAGGGTTTTGGCTCCGTATTTGATCATTTGGGGGTACGTAGGTATATATAGGAGAAAGGAGTACGTCGGTGGAGCAACAGGGGGCCATGAGGGCTCGTGGCATCCCTGTTGGTTGCTTGATGTAGGGTCCAAGTCTCCTGGATCTTGTTTGTTCCAAAAATCACGTTCCCGAAGGTTTCATTCCGTTTGGACTCCGTTTTATATTCCTTTTCTTTGAAACCCTAAAATAGGCAAAAACATCAATTCTGGGCTGGGCCTCCAGTTAATAGGTTAGTCCCAAAAATAATATAAAAGTGGATAATAAAGCCCAATAATGTCCAAAACAGTAGATAATATAGCATGGAGCAATCAAAAATTATAGATACATTGGAGACGTATCACAGATCCGAGGCGGCAAAGGACGGTGTAGCAGGAAGAGCTTTGGTGCGGTGGAGGGTGGCGAAGTTGGAGCGGCAGCGGTGAGGCACAGGACGACGTGGTTGAATTGGCTCGGGTACGGATGGCTCGGCCTCGGCTTCAACTACTAGCCATGGAGGGCGTTGCGGTTGAGGTTGCAGTGGACGATGACGTCGGGGTATCGGCTCCGGCGTGATGGAGGAGGGTGGCGGTTGATGGGTGGAATGGGGTGGCGGACGGAAGACGCCGGGGTTTTGCGGCTGGTGGAGAGGTAGTTTTTGCACCCACGGAGTACGAATGGGGA